>NC_043989.1:24820166-25175166 GCF_902150065.1 Myripristis murdjan
ACGCTTCCTTGAGGTGATTGATGGTTTGATTCATCCCAGTTTTGACAAATGAGATTACAGCCGTAGGAGTAGCCTGGAAGACTGGCTTTTTTATCTCAGTGCTTTTAGTTTGGATTGGACCCTCTTTGTATAATGGCGATTTGTCAGAATTATGAAGGAAAAAGTTACCTACAGAAGCTTTAAAGAAATTAAAGTATTTTCTGCTTTTTGGTATGGATGTCCAACTTTTTAAAAACGTTGCGAAAATGCTGGTGTGGACGGAAAACAATTTGATACGAAAACAGTGTTTTCAGATTTTGCCAGATTGGTATGGACTTGGGGGGTTAAAATGCCTGAGAGGCAGCTAGAATCAAGTCCTTGATAAAGCCTTTTATAAGAATGATAAAATAATTTCAAAATGTCAGGGGTGCCAGAATTGGAGGCGATGCCAAAAATTAAATAATAATGTGGACCTTTGGGCCTTGCTGCAGAATTTTTGCACAATGTGTAGCCATGCCACAGCTTGTTGGTTAATACAAGTCAACAAGGTGTTTCAGTAGAAAAGGTTACGATGATCCAGGCACTCAAAAAGTACAGGAAGGAACACAGATGTATAATCTTCCCTATGCATCAATCATCTTTTTTCTGGGTGGCCTCTATTCCCTGAAATCCAGGAGCACCAGCTATTCCTCAATGCTTCTTTCACTTGAGCGCTTAGTTGCCTCTCATCTGTTTCGGTGTCTCAGTTGTTGAACCATAAAGATATAAATGCGTGTATCATTCTCTCTGTGTCGCTGAGAAACAGGACCAATCCAGTTTTGGTGACACTCTTTGGCTGAAAAACATGACTGAAGTACTGCAGCTCTTTGGAGCAGAACATTATGAGATGATGATAATAATAATGATGATAATAATGGTGATACTATGTGGAGGCCTGATTACTGGGAGACAGGACCCAAGCAGAAATCATCATGCCAGCAAACTGAGATAATGTCAGAGGTGGTATTTAGGAATAATTGAGAGATGTTGAATTTGGGTCACAAGGGTGTTTCTGATGGGTTCAGGGGTGGCGGAGCTGTGAATTGTGATTGTCTTCGTTTAGAAGAATGTAAAGAACGAGTTGCATTTGCCTATGGTGAGCGAGTGCAAGAGTTGGAGAAGTTTGTTGCTGTTGAAGAATATTGACCTGGGGTTATTGCTTCCAGGCTTTAACGCTAAAGTAGAAGGAGTGGGCGGTTTGCAAAGCATCCATGTGGAGTTTTAGGTGTTCTTTATATGCCTGAGCATGTACAGCGAGTCCTCTTTCCCTCACAAACTGCTCCAATTTTCATCCTCAGGACTTCTTTTTTCTGAAGTTTTGAGGTTTTCTAGGGTAGAGTCGGTGATGATATCCAAACTGGCATGAAATGCTGAGCGTTAAATCTAGACCCACTTATTTGTGCTACAAAAATTCTTTCAATGAAAGCTACCATTCACTGAAATGAACAGTGTGATTTTCCCTGTGGCATAAATAGGGCATTTAATCTTGATATACAAATATTAAAAAGCCAGTAGAATGAAGGCTCTGCTTCTGTCCACATGGAAGCAAAGCCATAGATTGACACCAAGTCAGCGTTATTGATACAGATGGCAGATCATTTCTCTGTTTAGACCAAACAATCTAAACAGGCTTAATTGTACATGCAGCTTTGGATAAAAGCTTGCATTGTGAACTACATGCAGAAAATATATGTAAAACAGCAAAACAGAACATATTATATATCACTGATTCCCTGAGGTGGTGTTCCACCACTATTCCCTATAGGTATGGATTACCACTATACAGTATTTCCCCAGTGGGTGTATTCCACTATCATGGGAATCCCTGCCTCACTTTCACTGAGTAAGAATATCCTTTCATCTGAACTAAATGCTCCTATCTAGGTTAAGTGCTGTATGATGTCTGAATAGAACACACAGGATGTCTGCCAGTGACTGTTTCTGTTGTTTAACTAGTCACTCCACATTTCCTGATTGGCTGAGTTGAAATTAATCATTCATTACTACTGTGTCAGTGTTTGGTGTAGCGTACTTGCAAACTAGGTCATTTGGCACGAATGAATGTGCTCTCAGGCTTCACTGGGAGGGACATCTTACATCGGCCTGTGAGCTTATCACACTCTGGTGGAGAAATTCCCCGATTCTGCCATGCATTTATGTATTTGTCACACAGGGTGATGTCCGACTTCTAAATAATGCTATTTTAAAACATTTCATGTCGAGTTTATGTGAATGTATATGTCCTTGTTCATTGCATTAGACAGTCATGGCGCTGCTAACGCTGTGTATTAACGCACAAAAATCACTCTCAAAACAGAATGCTGAATTTGAGAGTTTTATGCAGGCTTATCGTGCAATCATTAAAATGGATTCACCTCTTATGAAACATTCATTAAGTATTCCTGTGTTGTTATTGATGGATGTCAAATAGTGCCAATTCTCTGGGCAGGAACGCTTCATATTCTCCCTCATTATTTAAATAACCACGAGTTAACAGGCATGTTAATGAAGTGGTGGAAATGAACTATAGATTTATGTAGAACTGTCTGTGCTGTATTTGCAGGCAAACCTTCATTTTGACTCATAGTTGGCTGAAAAACGCCTCCCCGAACATAAAATAGAGCTAAATTATTTACGGCGTCTTTGAGCGTTGTCAATTCTTATGATGTCTCTATTTCTTCATCCTATTGTCATGCATGAGACTATGTGCCCTCTGTTGGACAGCTGCTATACTGTACAGCATATCCTTTACCAGTGAGGCTTTCCAGTGATGTTAGCAGAGAACCTTGTTTCCTACATCTGTAACCATGACGCGATTATCATCTCCATACTATAATTACCATCTTGCCTCTCAGTGAAGGGATCACGAGCTTCTCTAGAGAAAATGCAGCCACATCCCGTGGATTCCTTGCTTGTACGTCCTCCCCCATCCACAACAGAGGCATCAGGGCTGGCATGCAAATTAAATTACAGAAGATATAGAGCTCCATAGGGTACAGAGGGTGCACTCACTGTATTTCTCTAAATTCAAGTGCCGGAGTGTGTGTTTTCATCTGCATGTGTCCGTGTGTGTGTGTGCTCATGCATTCGTTTCTGTGTGTATGTGCACTGAGAGAGAGAGAGAGAGAGAGAGAGAGAGAATTAGTCCTCACATAACTGCTAAAAATGCAAGCAATACAACTACTGTGCACAAAAAGAGGGAATAAAAAAATTTTGGGATTAGTCCGTGGAATTGACACCCCCTTCCCCCTCCCACTGCTCAAAAAGACTTTCCTCTCGCCAAGTGGCAGCGTGTATCAAGGCCTTCATTTCAGAATCGCAGCAAATGAGCTATGTTTCTCTGTTCTGTTGCCATGGGTAACACATCTTTTTCTTCTCATGTCTAATCTTGGCTTCTCTTTGAGATATCTTCCATTTGGAAGGCCTGCCTGCTGCTGCAGCGTTGGCAGTGTTTCACGGCCTTTTGCACTGTGGTTAGGAAATCGTACTGTCTTACTTTTCTATGTATGGATGGATTATTGTATCCAAAATGTACTCCCAACAGCTGACGTAGGGCTGCTCTAACCGCTGCCAAAGGAAGCTGGAGTATCTTAAAGCTGTATTCTGCATGATCCTCATGTAAAATATGATGGTTTTATTGATTTAAATTATATAGCAGGGCGGCACACAAAAGATGTGGATGCATCCCACTTGCATGAAGCACTGGAATTACTGTTCTTAACTTTTTTGGTCAGGTTTGACTCGGAGTATGAAATCTTGTCTAATATTTTTTAACTGCATAAAACACTGCTAGTGTGCGCTGCGAGCAAAACACAAGGAGACAGCAGGTGCTGAATCCAAATGTTTACACACTGGACTCATCATGGGCTTTAGTGACAGCTGGCTTTCTGTTTTCTGGCTCCGAGAGAGAATTGTTTATGCATACACTTCTCGACTACACAATCCAAAGATCATAAGAATAATGCATGTGATGTTTTTTATCATTTTTTTCAAACTTTTAATCACGCGTACGTGACAAGACAGTCAATTCACAAAGAAAATCATTAGTATTCAGTGTCTCGGTTGCCAGGTTTTATTAACATAAAGTTTGTGGGGAGTGGAACTTGGGGAAGTGGAAGGAGTCGCCTTAACAAAAATAAATAAATAAATAAATAAAAATAAAGTCAATCAGGTTCAGGCTGGTTGTACACCACCACAGTTTCTTAATAAGAGAGGATTTGTAACATCTCATTAGTCACCTTCACTCAAACTCAACTTTCATTAGATACTCTTAATTTCTGATGGAAGTCACACAGGAAATAAATAGAGCAGTAACTGTGAGTAATGATAACTTTATTTCCTGACACAACGAAAGCATTGTTTGCTCATTAGTCAACTGTATGTCACTTAATAACATTATGGGAATAGTTTGACTGATATGAAATCTAAACCCTAGAAGTCACCATTCACTTTAACCCCCAAAAAACTGTTCAGTTGGTGCATACATACAATACCTACCCAGCTTCTAGCTGCTATCATACAAAAGACCGTTGATAACATTTTTTTAGATAATTAAATTAGCTGTGATGCACTACTACTGGTGAAATAACTTGTTGTTATCCCTTCTTCTGGTGTTGTGAATGTGGTGTAAACCAGAGTTCATGTAAACTCTTCACAGCGTAAGGTGTATGAGTGATTCATAAATTATTTTAATCAATGATCACTGTATATTTCAACTAGAAGTGAGCTCATGTTTGCCAGAAACTGAGTCAGATGTGATTTCTGTTAGGTAACCTCTGGTTTTTGATAAACAGGGCCAGCTATAACACTCTGCATTGTAGTTGTTCTTTCTTTCTTGTTGACGTTAAAAAACAAAAAAATTGCAATGCCGATACCTTAAATCCAGGCAGACGACTAAATACATCACAGCCGTGAAGGCAGATTTTCCCACATCAGATTGTCTCTCTGCGTCTGGCTGGCTCTCCCTCCTTTGGACAGCCCTAAACTTCTGTCAGTATTTCAGGAAATTGTGGTCATTTCATATAAGCAAGCCTAGACATTTCCTCTAATTAGCTGTTTTTTATGTTTGTTTGTTTGTTTGGTTTTTATCTCTGGTCTTTTTAGCATCATTTTTTAAGCATTATTACACGAGAGGGTGTGCTGGACCGTTATTATTGTCACAACAGTGATGCAGCCGTTAGCATCGCTGAAGATTGTGGTACTTCTTATGCAGTGATTTGTAATAGATGACTGACGTGCCAGCCTCCTTACAAATGCGAGAAAGCATCGAGCCGAGGTAGTTAACACCCATCGCTCCAAAGAGTGCCACACCTCATCCTCCAACTTTGCTGCTCTCCTTGGATGGTGGTAAAAAGCTTTCGCTTCTTTAGGCAATTTAGACAGATACTTTCCAAAAGATGAGACTGGACACAACTCACTCCCCAGCTCCTCAAACATAGCTCCTCTTCTGCTCTGGCGATCCCTTTCCTGATGGCTTTTGTGATTCTTCGTTTCCTCGTTGAAGGAAAAGAGTCACATATTTGGCTCCTTAAATTCAAAATAAACCACATCATTTGGGAAGTTTGACTTTTTTTTTCCTAACATTTAATGGTAACGCTGTTAATGCTGCTGCTTGATTAACCCATTTGTTGCATCTTGTTTGATGACGAATGATTGAGGTGTCAGTCTCCGCAGCCCCTCCTTTTCTCTCCTCCCAAAGTGAAGCTGGATGTCGAACCACACTTTATTGACCAGCCCCTGTGGTGTTTTGGGCTTCATGGCAGAGCAGTTCCTCAGTATTTTAAGGTCCTCCTTTGTAGGCTAATGGTGGGATGGTGCTGAGTCTTGTCATGACCAGCTCTCCTGAGAGACTTGATGAGTCCACTGAAGATGTTGTTAGAAGTCGTGAACTCATTATCTTGCCTGAGACACCATGCCGACTAAGAGGTGGATCGTTAATGAAACTGTTAATCCTGGCTCTCAAACCGACTGCTGATTGAGTAGTGCTTGGCCCTGGCTGAAACTCACATAGGATCTTGTTTATCTCCTCTTAACTTACAGTTGAAAAATCCACTGTTTGCCCGGTGTTTGTCAGATAGTCTTGAAGACATTTCACAGCCCAAGACGTTGACCGGGCCGTACTGGCTTCGTTTCTCAACCTCTCCAGCTGATCCAGCTCTTTCACTAGTCGCACTCTCTTGTATCTCTCCTTTTTTGTTCTGCTTTGTCTTCCTTGTTCAGCCATTCATCCAAGTTAGGCTGCCAAATAAATCAAAATTACAACAAAATGGTCCATTATGAATGGTTAACAAAGTTGACAGTGGCTTTTGATGCAGGTTTCAGTCAAACGTTTCTTGTTGCCCATGGAAACCACACAGACTTGGGCAATAAGATATAGGCGAAGTAATATTTTCAGTGATTAATTCAGTATTTTTCATTTGAGCACGGCTAGCCGTGCTGTCATGCTCATTTGAGCACATTCTAAACGTCTGATTGACCAATCAGATCGCTCGGTCAGATCTACGTGTTGTATAATTCAGGTTGAATCAAATTCAGTGGTGTTCATGCACAGCTGAACATGGTAATAATGTAAAATAAACCAATGGCTTCTGATATACCATCCAATGGTCTCATTTAGAAATCAGAAAAGGAATGTTAAAATATCAGTATATTTGTGAGATTCATTTATTATCAAATCTAATCAAATTATATTAAAATGATTATTGGTATAGTAGTAATTGCAGAGGTAGTGGTTTGTGGAGATGGTGGTGGTTTACACTGACCTTGGTTCTTCTCTCCACAGGTGAATATACAGTCATGACAGCTCATTTCCATTTGAAGAGGAAATTGGCTATTTTGTCATCCAGACTTACCTCCCCTGCATCATGACTGTCCATTCTCTCCCAAGTGTCTTTCTGGCTGAACAGAGAGTCGGTGCCAGCCAGGACTGTGTTTGGTAAGTGTCTGCTTCTGCCAGGACGCTGACCAAGCTCGTCAGTCTGTTTAAAGAAGTTATGTTTGTGATTATGAATACAATTATGATAATGATTATGATAGTGTGGTTGTTCTACAAAAATATCCAAAAGTGTTTGACAAATGGTGGGGCACTTTTGAAAACAGGATGAGGTTTGGTGTTTTATACAATTTGACTGCAATCCAGTTCATTCTGAAGGGGTGGAAAAAAGTTTCAAAAGTGCTCTGCATTTTTAGTTCCAACACATATTGACACCTATGGCAACTACTTGCTTTGTCAAAGTGCACAAAATGTGTGCATGTTGTGCTTGGGCATGTTTGCTGTAACTGCTGTGGGAAAACAATTTCCAGTCTGTTTTAGTGATTTTACTATAGATGGAAAATACTGTCATTGAAATAATGGCAGCTTTAATTTTTTACATTGTATACATTTGCAAGCTTGGATAAACCAATTTCTCCTATAGTTTGCAGTACTTTGTCCCAATACAGTAATCTTACAGTACAGCTACAGCTGTGTAAAGTAAAAAAGACTGCTTTGGCTCTCTTTCTATCACTCTGTACTTTATTTGTGGTGAAAAGACAAAACCTCTCTTATATTTTTGAGTAATAGAACATCCACCTCCTAGATACCAGTAAAGTCACCATATATAATATAACTGCTTCCCACTTCAGTGAGAAATGGGCCTATAGCTGTACTTGTTTAAAAGTCAAGCGGAAGGTAATGACGGTGACCTAAGACTGGTTACCTCAGGGAAAGTCCAGGTATGTGACCAAGTCCAGTAGCGAACCCGCCCCCCAACTGTGAAAGCATTACTGAAGGTCAGTGGTCATGAGGGCCAGTGGGCTAATAGAAACCCGGACAGTAAAGACACAAAAGCTGTCATTGGAAAAGAAAGATGCCAGTCCGTAAGAAGAACAGCAGTGAAGTGAAGTATAGCCATAATATTGAGGCTTTTGTGTGAGAGGGGTGTCAGTTGATCCCTTGGCTCAAAATTAACCTCTATCTGATGGTCAAAGTAAACACATTTGTAATCATGACCAAGTTACGATCAAGCCATGATTTTGTTGTTCTCTGTTTTCAGGTGTAACCACTGTTCTTACAATGACAACGCTCAGTATAAGTGCACGGAATTCCCTTCCCAAGGTCGCCTATGCCACCGCCATGGACTGGTTTCATCGCCGTCTGCTACGCCTTCGTCTTCTCTGCTCTGATTGAATTTGCCACTGTCAATTACTTCACAAAGCGTGGATGGGCTTGGGATGGGGAAGAGTGTTGTGAATGCAAGGTAAAAACACATCTAACAGGCAGTAGTTTCAGAAAAAAATCCTCAGCATTGTGTGTGGAAGAAGCCAATTCTGCTAGATTGAGTTTTCTTTGTGAAAGCATTTTTGGAGGCAGAGCTGCTCTGGAGGAAGCAGAAATAATCTTACTGGATGAACCTGGATGAGTGGAACCAAAGAACTGCAACATTTAGAGAGCAAGACAACCAACTGGCAAACTGGAGTGACAAAGAAGTGCTGTGCTGAAAATACAAATAGAAAATATGAATGGAACTAAGCTTTTCTCATTCATTTATGGCTGGTCATCATAGTAGATTTTTTTCACAACAGCCATTTTGATGTAAATAGCAGGGTAAACACTGGTTAATAGATTAAGTTTTGTTCCATTGTAACACAGCAATGTTGGCTTGCTGGAAAGACTCTTCTCCACTTAATTGGAGGAGGTCCCTCATTAATGTCATTATTAACATCAGTAACCTCTCTAACGCTTCAGCCTTGTCCCAAAAAGCATATTTCGTGGTCACGTTGACAAAGTTTTGAGAATGTAGTGTGTTCTCTAAAAGTGTGAAAATGCAGTATGCTCAAAGATGTCAGTATACACAAGTGCAAGTGCTGCTAATCTAGGTTACCATCTAGACATGACAAGGTAACATGACGCTGTCGTCAGCAGACATTTTGGGTCATTTCTAGTTAGAAGAAAAATGCTGTTGTTACAGTACGTTGAATTTCTGTCACACGTGCCAAAATATGATACTATGAAGATTAGTATACAGGATTTACAGTTTAGTATTAATATGCAGTGTGCTTTTGGGACATAGCCCTTGTTTTTTCATCAGGCTTCAGTCTAATGTTACTTAGCCAGAACAAATGTCCAAAGCTTTGTCGCGCTTGATGTTGTTATTCACTCCTTGTGGTGTATAAAAAACTCATATTTAAGTTGCTTTGGCTAAAGGCGTCCGCCATATGTGAATGGAATTGAAATGTGGCTCTTTGGATCCACTTATTGGTTTGACTCAACCAATGAGATTATTTCTGCCTCCAGGAAAAGTTTGCAGAATTAAAATTCCAATCTTTGCCGTTCTTCCAGTGTATTGTTAGCCACGGGACTGCGGTAGTCGTGACAGACTAGAGGCAAGTTTGATAGGAAGAGCACTGATTAGAATTCCAGTGCTGGTAGGAAATTTGGTTAAGGCCCTGAAAGTGACTGGAGAAGTGCCAGTGATGCGCTCTGCCCATAAATAACTATGATGTGCCCCAGGCAAAGCACTTAACCCCTAAACTGCTCCAGGGGAGCACTCAGGGCCTATGTGTGTACTACTGTGATAATGGTAGCTGTCTTTCTATGTTCAAGACAAAGACATGAATTTGAAATATGGTCATATAAAACAAGCAAATATAAAAAGATAAGAATAAACATGCTATATTAAAACTTGTATAGTCATCTATGTAAAAATAGCACTTCAAACAGACGCACATGGGCGACAGACTCCACAGTTTATTTTTATGAAAGGGAAAAATAAGCCGACTTTGACAATAATAATACCAAACTAAGATAAAAGAAGATTGGTGAAATAAATCACTGACCATTCTTTAAGGTAACTTTAGGGGAAGCTGTGGTATTAATACCACAATCCTGCTGTTCAGGTCATTTTTCCACTGGAAGGCTGTGGACTGTTTGTTTTGCTCTAAGTCATGATAATATAAGAAAGGCCTGAATAACTCTGTAATTATATTATTACCCCAATCATAATTTGTGACATCCTGTTGCAGCTGAGGCTACATTTTGTCAAAATCTTAATGTGGGCCTCCAGGGAAAATGTAACTTTATTTGGTGTGACGCATGTTTTTAATAACACGTGACATGCATACTTCAGTATGATGCTTTATTATACCCTGTTCTGACACCGTGTATTATATCACGTGTCAAACCCATTTTTCATTGTAATTTAGCAGTAATAATGTATAATTTTGAGATCCAGATCTTTCTTGAAGACAGAAAGAAACTTTGGAAAATTGCAAAAACAAACAGAACTGGATTTTTTCAGCTTGTTGCAGAACCCACAGTCCTTTGCTGGCCTTTATTCTGACTGCACCATATATTTAGTTTGATCCATATCTAGATACCCTTCATTATGGGTTAGGGGTTAGGGTTAGGGTTAGGGTTAGGGTTAGCACTCCCATATGTACATGTTTTTTTAATGAGGATGAGATGGTAATACTGAGGTTGCCTCTCAGTCCTTTTCTTACTCTGCTCCTACTCCCTTTGGTCTTTCAACAGAAAAAAGAGAGGGCATCTGTTGTCAAGAAGAATACGCCTATGCCGTAGCAGTGGCTAATTACGCACCCAACATCACCAAGGACTCCACCATGCTTCCCACCATCGCCAAAGGCGGAGCTTCGGATCCCAACAAGGCCAAAGCTGACGGCAAAGCCCAAGAGAGCAAGAAGACGTTCAACAGCGTCAGCAAAATTGATCGGATGTCAAGGATTATGTTTCCAGTTCTCTTCGGCACCTTCAACTTAGTCTACTGGGCCACCTACCTAAACAGAGAACCGGTTATAAGGATATGGTCCCTTCTAATTAGAGGCCAGAGTTAACAGGTTCTGGTCTGGGGACTAAAAGACGTACCAAATACTTCCAGCAACTGCACACACAAAGCTTTGCAGAGTCAAGTCCTGGATTGCATTGTGATCCTCTATCCTCTCCTGTTTTCTACACCACTGTCTGCAGCACTTTTGAAAACCTGGCTTTTGTAAATGTGTATGTATATTTATATTCATGGTTTCATGGTGACATATTGTGTGATTACTTATATTAGAGTGCTTATTTCCTTGAACGTATGGTTCCAGTTATGTGGCTACATACAAATCAATGGAGACTAAACACATAAGCATTAACACACAAATGTTATTTAAGATTCTTTCTAAATGTGTTGAATTCTGCTGGTTGCTGCCCACTTCCCTCTTGATATTGCAGAATATCATTTTCTTTTGGGGGAGTTGGACCGATTATATGATGTTTATTTGCCATCTAACAGTGGCCTGACTCTTTTTCCTGTCCAAGCCAATGCAAAAACACACCTGTACAATATTGTGTTTCAGTATATAAGTTGTTTTATTGTCTGTGACTATAGGTATGGGGCTGTCTCTGCACACTGACCTCCAGAATTGTTGAAACACTTGGAGCCAAAAAAGGCTGTCAAAATATTTCACTGAACACTGGCATTTTCTTTTTTAAAGATTAGATTTTTGGCATTTCTGCTTTATTTGACAGTCACAGTCAAGAGAGACAGGAAAGGCAGGGGGTGACACGCAACAAAGGGCCTGAGGTCAGATTCGAACCCGGGATGCAGCGATCAGGACTCAGCCTTGGCACATGGTACACGCTCTTATCTGGCGAGCCACCGGGGTGCCCAGCGCTAGCATTTTCTACAAATATTCAGAATGATCCGAGTTACAAAATTGATGAGTGCATCCTATGAAAGAAACACAGAAAAAGAAGCTTCAGTTAGAGAAAAGAAAGCATGTTGGAGCGTTTAAAGCTTTATAACTCAAGCATGACTCATTATAGTGTAATTCACTTTTCTTAGTAGATACATACTGTATATATAATCAATAATCAATCCCACACTCTGTTTTTCTCCCCCGTCAAAGAATACATTTTTTAAAATGCTGGACTTGCATGTCTGATATGATAGGAATATGCTATCGTGTTAGGAAAACCAGGAGGAATGTGTGCACCTTTCTTCAAAAGCACACAAATAAATTTGAAAATTCATGATTATTTGCACCTTCTTTTTAAAAGTAATAATAATAATTTGATACGCCAATTGCAACATGTCACCTGTAAATACACAGTTTCTGCTATCAGGTTTTGAATGAACACAAACTGCTACAACTCGGTGTTTAGATGCATAATACTTGTGTGAAAACATGTTTGGCTTTTGCAGCTTTTTATTGGCTCCTCCTCACCAAAGGTGCTAATGATTTTGGAGGACACTGTACACACTCAGTGACATGGAGCACTGTGGCATCAAATATCATGTCAGCCATAAAAGTTTTAACTCCAGTGGTATCCATAGCCAACGGCTATCCCATTTCAAAATCCCTCAAGCTATTTTTTTAAAATAATTATAGATAATTCTAGAAAGATAGATCATGTTTCCAAGTCATTTCTCTGTCGTTTGGTGTCTTGTTGTAGCAGGCCTAAAGTGAAAAAATGAAGCCAAGGATTGGGACAGGATTATAGCTGTGTCATCTGAATGTCCTGGATAGTCTGAAGTGATTTAATTTAGATTTCTTTGCGACTGATTGTTGTATACACGCTAAAACTCTCAGAGGCCATGTGCTGATGTGATCAAATCTGATGAACAGCCCGAAATCAGGCACAACCCAATGACCAGGTTTTGTAATGTGGTGTTTTACTGGAGAAATCATCGCAGCATCATAAAAATATCATGAATCTACCAAAATTTGATGAGATGTGGTGTTGCACAAGGGTTGGAGGATACAGAGCTGGCGAGCCAATCAGTGGACACAAACATGATTTATAGCAAGTGGTTGGAGTTTCAATCAGAATCAACAAATCACAGCAAATACAGCTGCAAAACGTAACTTTTAGTCGGACTGTATTGAAATGAAAGTAATTCGCAAAAGAATGCTTGTAATGTTTGAATGTTCACACAGGGAAAAAGTCAAAATGAGCAAATATTTTCTATGAATGGCTCATTTTCCTCTTGATTTGCCTAGCTTGATCCCATGGCAAAGTTATGGGAATGGTCAGGATTTTGGGAATAGAAAGAGAGAGAGAAAAAAAAAAAATCCATATTAACCTGCCATGGGTAGACTGCGAAGTTAAATAACCTTCAGCTCCATATCAGTAGCCACACGTGGTATTTTACTGTGTTATTTTTTTCATGAGGTGACATGATTTAATTCACGTCAATGTTTTGGCTTAATTTGATTGTTGAACCAAACTTTGCATGAAGTGAAAAATCTAGCACTTATTTTGGGGGGGATTAAATTATGTTGTACAATTTATTATTTGTTTATTTTTAACTCTAACTTTTTTTTTCCAAAGTCCTGATAGAATCTTAAAACATTCCAGATAAAATGATTGTCCAGAAAGTGTATGCTTGATTTAGTACACACTGTTTCTAATAAAAATACATATCATTTCAATTCTTAACAGCTGGTTTGATGCGTCTTTGGGGTGTTTGGAAGATTTCACTTTGAATAAATATTTAGGTTGAAGTAGCTCTGTGGGCATAAGAGCTCCTGAGCAGTTATAACTTTATCACTTGTTGTCTACCCACTGAAAAAGGGGATTAATGCTCAGCAGCTGGCATATTTCAGGTTGATAGATGATGAGATGATTTTATGCCAAAGTGAAATATGGCTTTCAAGTTCCCCTTGCCAGGCTGCCAGGCTGCCAACCTGCCAGTTGGAGAAAAAATTAGCAAGCATGGTGAAGATAATTTTCTGATTTAGCCTGGAACCAATGAACAGTTGGGCACGCTCGCGACTCAGCACGGCTTGTTCCAGCCATATTGTAGAATAAAGCTCATCTGAGTGGAAAACCTCTCTGTGCACACACTCAGTCTTATTTACTGTCCACGGAGCAGCTTCAAACTTAATTTCGAAGATATTTGAAAACATTTTGATGACATCACAGGAGTTTGCCAGCACGCTGTTTATGCCTCAATCACTTACACAGCAAATACACTGTGTGTGTAAGCAATTTCTCCAGCTCCGGGGCCTCATTTCACAGTGATTAAGTCTTGAACTGCCAAGCCGATTGTAGTTGTATTTACACAAATATTTCTTGGAGGCAGAGCTGCTCTGGAGGCAGAAATAGTCTCATTGGTCAAGTTAAAACTCAATGAGCCTTGGTTTTTCTGTTTAAGAAGCACTGAAAGGAAGCCCAGCGAAAAGGATAAGGGGTAAAAGAGGACGTTGTTAATACTATGAAACCTCCTACTCCTGTTACTTACTGGAAAAAATACTCCTCCATACTTAATTATCTAGTATGTTAGCTAGTTCATCCAGCCAACCTTCCAGTTACTAGCTATATTAGGCAATTAGCCTAACCTCGTACGCTAACGTGACCTCCCACGATCATGACTACTATGAACCAATGAAAAATAAGAAAATGAAATTGCGTTTTTTTTTTTTGTTTTTTTGTTTTTCCTATTTAGACCGTTCTTCCTTTGCTATTAAAGTTTTCCAGTTCGCTAGCTTGAGCTCTGACAAACTGTGGTAGACCTTCTCAACAGCGGCCATTTTGTCAAGAAATAGCAGGGTAAACACAGGCGCTACTAATGACATTAATGAAGGTTCAGGTCCATTCAGGTCTAACCCAGAGTCCTGCTGGTGTTCATGCTGCTCCACTGGAAAGACTGAAAACAACCTTAATTAATGTCATTGGTAACACCTGTGTTTACCCTGCTATTTCATGACAAAATGGCGGCTGTGGAAAAAAAATCTATGGGTGGTGCTCAGTTGGATCTGCCATTTGCAAAAAACTCACAAGATTCAAGTGTGTAACCTTAACCTAGCCCTAACTTAAGCTTAAACGTGGCCCAAACTGCTCTTGTGGATCCAGTTGAAGGTCTTTTGAGGTTTAATTCAACAAGTGAGGTCATTTCTGCCTCTGGGAAATGTTCAATTAAAACTCCAACCACCAGGTAAGGTAGAGACCATGGCGCTGTGGCGTGTCGGCAGCTCCTCTCCTCCTTCAGCGGGAGGATGTGTTTCCCGCAGCTGACGAGCAGTGTTTTTGTGATGCCACGCAGGACTGTCATTACGAATGTCGTGGTTGACGGCACACAGAGCCCCGTGGCACTGAGCTCCAATGCCGAGCCGGCTTCGCTCTCCGGCCTGAGCTCCCCGCCACTCAGAGGCTGCACGCTCCCCGGCGAGAGGTCTGCACTCCCTGGACTCGGTCTCCTCAGTCCACAGCTGACCCTGCTCAGCGGCTGGGAGACTGGCCTGACAGAAATCAATACTGATGGATGTGACGCATCTACTGGCTGGAGGAGCAAAATAGCAGAGCTGCCGTTTGACATGTTGAGATATGTCTTTTCATAACTGACAGCCACTGAGCATTGATCACACATTTCAGATGGGGACATTAATATCAGATTCATGAACTTAGTCCAAGCTGCTCAACAGTGGACAATTTTACCTCTTACATTTAAATAAATGTGGTGTGATTCAGACAACATGCCTTATATCCCTGTAAAATGACCACATGCAGCTGTATCTAAGCCCACAAAGTCAAGATTAAGGCTGAAAAAGCATGACTGAGACTCCAGCCTGCCTGAGATCACGGCTGATCTGATCGGTGACTTTAAAGGTGCTCGTATGAAGGATGAGCTTGATTCTCGGATGAAACCACATCGTTTGAAAACCTATTTGTGGTAATAGAGGACTGTAATCTCTGGCTGCACGCTGACAGAAGGGAAGCAGTAATCTATTCTTGTGCATGAGGCAGCATTGTTGTCATAACAACCGCTACCCATTTTTATCCTTCATCTGACAGGGCGAGTGGGCGGGACTTCCGGCTGGCTGAGCCTCTCCAAAGATAATATACACGAAAAGAGGCTAATCTGTCTGTTACGTCTGCGTTGATTTTAGCTCCTTTGAGATCCCATGCTGCTGTGTTTTCCCTGCTAGTTGCTGCACATCAAGAGTGACAGGAGAGGTCTTTATTGTGGTTAAACCTTCCACTGAAAGAAGCTGCTGTATTTGATGGATGTTTACAACATCCATTGCATGTCTGTCCGTCCTGGGGAGGGATCCCTCCTTTGTTGCTCCCCTGAGGTTTCTTCCTATTTTTCTCCCTGTTAAAGGGTTTTTTTAGGGAGTTGTTCCTCATCCGATGTGAGGGTCCAAGGACAGGGGATGTTGTCTTTCCTGTAAAGCCCTTTGAGACAAATTTGTAATTTGTGATTCTGGGCTATATAAATAAATAAAATTGAATTGAATTGAATTGTATTGAATTGATGGATTTTTCAGATAGTGTTGCAAGAAGATGAGGACCACATAATCATTGGTATTAATATTATTATGAATATTAATAATAACAGCAACAACTACAACAACATATGAAAGACGAAAAGAAGAAATTTTCTTTCTTTCTTTTTTGGACCTGCTAGATCTGCTAATAGTGACCAGTAGCATTTACTTATTGATTTATTTGCTTTTTTGTTTATTTGATATTCTATCTGGAAGCCCTTGCAGACATTTAGGACCAATGAATGAATGAATGAATATATAAATAAAAATAGTGTTCTGAAATTTATCTCAGAATTCGGAATTATTTCTTCGAATTCGGAGATTAAAATCGGAATTGTGATTTTAATGTGACAGTTCAGAGAAAAAAAGTCAGAATTCTGACTTTATTCTCAGATTTATGACTTTTTCAGAATTCTGAGATTAATCTCAGAGCCCAGTTCCCTCCCTCCGTCCCTCTCTCTCTCCCTCTCTCTCTCTCTCTCTCTCTCTCTCTCTGTGTGTGTGTGTGTGTATGTGTTTGTGTGTCTAGCCCTAATCTTCTTCTGTCATGAAGTCATTCAATCTGTAAAAATAAACTGAGTAGTGTATTTAGAAAAAAAAAGGTTTTCCAAGCATGTTGCAGTTAATTTAACCAACCACCTGCCTCCGTCTGCACCTCTCTGTCCTTTTGATGTGATGTGGTGAGATTTGTTGTTTTCATGTGATATTTCTTATTCTACTTGGCGAGACCAAAGATGATTTTCCTCTTCCTTTAATAAAGGTTTAGTCAATTGTATAACATTACTGTTTGCTGCAGTTTTCCAATAAAACACATCTTACCACCTGATCATCATAAAGTAATTTTTTGCTCATTCTTGTTTTGTTTTTGCTTTTATCGTTTTTTTTTTTTTTTTTTTTTTTCCAGCTTTTAATGTTTTTAACCTTTTATGTTTTCTCGGAGTTTTATTTTTCGTAATGTATTCCTGTGCCTAAGTGAAGCACTCAGAATCACTTTGTGTGTGTGACTGGTGCGATGCAAATAAACCTGCCTTGCTTTCGTTACTCATCGAAACCGGAAGTTCCTGCAGTGTCATATCTTATTTGTTTTCTCCTCTCTGGCTCCAAAAGTCAACAACGTTTCCCAGCAACCCTTGCCGGTGACCTGTCACCCCAATATGGCGGCCCAGTAGCGGCTCATGTATTGGGGTTATTCCCAGTGCTTCGTGTCTTTAATAGAGAGTTGACAGAACAGAGTAAACCGTGCGCTCCGGCGACAGGACTGCCTGGTGTCCGCGCTGAAAGCTCAGATAAAGCCGCTGTCAGCCCGCTTCACTCGGCTCCTGTCTCTGTGAGGGCTCGCTACCTCCTCCTGAAGAAAACATGTCCTTCTGCCTGGTCAGACGGTGTGAAGCAGCGTTTTTACGGCACCTGTCAGAGTTCAGAGTGTCCAGACGGAGGACGTCCAGCTGCGGGCTGAGCGGGACGGTGTGGCGGCACCGCTGGATGAAGAGGCTGCCGGTGCTCCGCTGCAGGGACCTCAGCTCTCACACACACCAGGTAGCGGCCAGCACGGACACACACACCTGGGTCTCACTGTGTCACTGCACTGACAGGCGGCACCAGCACTCTCTGCTTAATGTTGGTCTAAACCAGCTTCATTAACCCGCGGAAACTATAAGACCATAATAACATCCCAATAATAGAGAGCTGTCCTGCTGCCCTGGAAATGAACTCAACAAACAGCCTATGAGCCCACCAGAGTCCAGCTCACTGTAGCTCCCTTTGGTCTGATCCTTTGAGAAACAGGTCTAGATTGGTCCTAGTTCTACACAGGAGTTGTCATCTTATTCACAGTTATTTGTAATTCTTTTTCCTTTTGCACTGAAGGACGCTGTTGACCTGTCCAAGTTCCCCGTGGAGAGGATCAGGAATTTCAGCATCATCGCCCACATCGACCATGGAAAAAGCACTTTGGCTGACCGGCTGCTGGAGATGACAGGTAGCCTGTGTTTTCCTCACTACACCATGTGCAGTATATCTTCTTTGTCTTTTTGGTGTGTGAAAACTCAGATTTACACATAGCAGAATTGTCTTATGTTGCTGGTTTAGAGAGCAGTGACGGACATAAAGATAGAAACAAAAATGAAACTTAGAATGAATATAGATGATGAAATAGTACACAGTTTATTAGTATGATCTCTATCATTGAAATTAGCAACATATTCTAAAAGATGGGAAAACATTTAAAAACACATGGGGGTGTATTACAGCAATATGAGGGCACTACACAGAAACAACATATAAATAGGAGTTTTCAGTCGAGCAAGAGCAATCTGAAGCCTGTGTGATAGACTTACTGATTAAATAAAAATAGAAAAATTTGCTACTTAGACTGGAGTGTCCAATTTAAAATAATGTTTTATGCATTTGCTTATTTTGTTAAATACCATTCATGTAAACTGGATGTGAAAATGATGTCACCTATACAATCAGTCTGAAATTGGTAAACCTTGGGTTTGACATGAGAAAGAGTGTGTCTTAATGTTTTATATTGAATTATGTGCTCTCTGCTTATTAGGGTTGTTCCTTTTTTACATTATATGACTGAATGAGTCCGTGAATGTTACAGTTTTTTAATAAAGGGTCCAAGAGACTGAAGCAAGCTGTTAGTGAGCTGTCTGACAGAGAGCAGTAACCGTGGCGTACCCTGATTTCCAGGTGCCATCGCCAAGACTGAGAAGAACAAACAGGTGCTGGACAAGCTGCAGGTGGAGCGGGAGAGAGGGATAACCGTGAAGGCCCAGACCGCCTCGCTGTTTTACAGCCACCAGGGTCAGCAGTACCTCCTGAACCTCATCGACACGCCGGTAAGCCGGCTGCCTCCTGAGCTGGATGGGAAGCCTGGAGAGAAAGACGGGGATCCACAGTTTTACTTTGCACCAAAGTCTCCAGTGTGTGCCTGCTGAGGCTGCAGCTGGATCACTAGGTAGAAGCATGTGACCTGTAAGTGCGTTTGACAGATGATTTTTAAGCTACAATATGCAGCTTTCCTACTCCATACACCGTCGGTGCTTCAAAACTCAACCATTAATGATTGCTTTATGCACAAGTGAATAATCGGTCAAAAGTCACAAGAAGGGCACAGGGAAAAACAGATTTATATTTTAGGCATGCACCTCTGACATTCAGAGTCCATAGCAATATTTTACAGGTCATTTTGCTGTCAAGATGATTTCTTCCTGAGCTGCACAACAGCATAACTTTTCTTTTTTTAAAAAAAAAAAAATCTCAAATGTGTTCCCTGCGCCTAGGGTCACGTCGACTTCAGTTATGAGGTCTCACGCTCGATTTCTGCATGCCAAGGCGTTCTGTTGATTGTCGACGCCAACCAGGTAGGCGACCAGAGTGTTTTGTGCCAGTTATCTTTGTGGATTTACATCTTGCATGTGATGCAACCTTTTTAACATTTTGTCAACATGTGAAGGGGATTCAAGCACAGACGGTGGCCAACTTCTACCTGGCTTTTGAAGCACAGCTGACCATTATCCCCGTCATCAACAAGGTACACTCAGACCCACCAGTGTTACTTGGTGTTTTCCCGGCCGACAGCTGTGTGACAAACCAGACCGCTCTGCTGTTTCTTCCTGCAGATTGATTTGAAGAATGCTGATCCAGACAGGGTGGAGGCTCAGATTGAAAAAGTCTTTGATATTCCACGTGAAGAATGCATTCGGGTAAGTCGGAGACCACGGCAAGCTGCTTTTTATTTGTAAAGGTACCGTTCACCCTTCCTCATTCATCCTCCTGCTGTGTACCCCCTCTACCTCTGCAGATCAATCCAATATGATGTTACATTTTGCTATGTTTGTAAGCCTGCTACAAAAAAGGAAGTATGACAAGCATAAAGTAGGCTTGTATGAAGACATGACAATATTATTAACAGTGTTGCTCTTCATTCAAACTTGTAACTGCCAACTGTTAATTATTGTGACTGTAGTGTTTTTTTTTATTCATGTTTTTGCAGCATGTCTCAACCAATTATAACAAAATCCATTCTGATAGGTCAAGGAATAGACTAGGATGTGTGAGTTTATTTTTTCATACACAGATGGTACTCTTCAACAGCTTTCAATTTCTCTCCCTTCACGCCAGTACAGTGGATTGGGGCAGGATGGGTATTTATTTGTGGAGCTCAAACTGTCAAAAACTTACATGTGAGAAACTCAACAGCAACAGCTCTCTCCAAATACGATGACGCAGACCACATTTCATCCACAGCCTTCAGGGCGAAGCGATTAGTTTGGAACTATTCTCTGAAAATTGTACTTTATGGACAGATTGCACCAGGAATAAGCGGGGAAATGTAATCCTTGTTTTTTGTATGACCTGTTCATTTAAGTTCTAATATCCGGGTTTTGTGTAACTCCTATTCATTTATTATCTCACCTCTTCTTAAGATTTCAGCTAAACTCGGAACCAACGTTGAGCGAGTTCTCCAAGAGGTCGTGAACAGGATTCCACCGTAAGTTGTCTCAGATGGGTTCATTTTTCACACGAGAGATGTTTGACACATTGAAACATTGATACTGTGGATTTGTTTTTCCATTCTCAGGCCTGAGGTGAGCACCGATGACCCCTTTAAAGCCCTGGTGTTTGACTCCACTTTTGACCACTACAGAGGAGTGGTGGCTAACATCGCCCTGTTCGGAGGCCAAGTCAAAAAGGGGGACAGGATCGTGTCGGCGCACCTCGGCAAAGCCTACGAAGTCAACGAGCTGGGGCTCCTGCGGCCAGATGAGCGCCCGACAGACAGATTGTAGGAGTTGTTTTTTTTAATGATTTTTTTTTTATTCTTAACATCATAAAATCAGCTGCACTATTAATCTTTCTCTGTCGGTGCCAGAGAGATATGCGCGTTAAATTAGATTGTCAGTGAGTCAGTACAGCTGCAGTTAAATTCTGTCTGCATGACAATGAAGATATGAAATACACTGACATTTCTAATGTAGTTTCTCTTGAGAGTAAACTACTTCTGACAGTTCACTGGGAGAGCTATTTCTCCTCCTCTCCTTTGGAGCCTGCATCTCTCGGCTGCGGAGCCTCCTCTGTAACAGGCCCAGTGCATCCTGGTTTAGCCAGTTTGACAAGTTGACTCTGACAGTTACCGTGGTGTGACGCCACTCTGTGCTGCTGTGGTGTGCAGGTATGCAGGCCAGGTGGGCTACATGGTAGCAGGGATGAAGGATGTGAAGGAGGCCCAGATCGGTGACACACTTTACCTGCAGCAGCAGCCGGTGGAAGCCCTGCCAGGGTTCAAGCCCGCCAAGCCCATGGTCTTCGCTGGTACACGCAGTTCTGATCTGCATGATTTTTAATCAAACAATTTTCAAGTATTTGTGCTTTCATAACATATTTATACAAAATCATGTTTTTTAAATTAGTAATTATTAGTAGCTGGTTCTTAGTAATGTAGATATGATCAGTAAAGGCAAACTTTGTTTATTATACTCAGCCAGAACAGGCTAATAAATCCAGCAATTTGTATCCCTTTACTATAAAGCTGTTTTTAAGCTCAGGATCATTTCACAACATTATGATAACCAAAGTGCCAGACGGTATCTACACACACACTTAAACACCACATAATGATAATGATATTTTATTCATATTTCCATAATATCACATGCATTTCCTACTGATATGATGCCTTAATTTATGCACAGCTCATTGGCTGTGGCTGTTCTTTGATTATAATCGCCTGTAATTTTCACCTGGATGGCCGCATAGTGATTGAACAGAATACTATGGATATAATCAGTGCTCGTAGTCACTAGAAGATCGAGATCATTAGGACTCAGATTGCCATGTAGATACATTTCCTGACACACAAAATTACCATGACTCACTAAATACACAGCACATAACATAACACTAAACATAAGTATTGCAGAATATGGAAAAAATACTGGAAAGACAAACAACCACTTCATGCATTGTGTTTTACTGTCATGAATGTGACTGCAGTAAGCAGTGGGCAGGATTTTTGTGCTTTCCAGAGAGGAAGAGGAATAATGCCGTGCCCTCTCTCTGTGTCTTCCCTCGTTGTTTTGCTCCCTCAGGCATGTATCCAATGGACCAGTCAGAATACACTGGCCTTCGCAGCGCCATCGAAAGACTGACCCTGAATGACTCAAGTGTCACGGTGCAGAGAGACAGCAGTCTGGCCCTGGGAGCAGGCTGGAGGTGAGGGTGACTGCTTGCTGCCTAGAATTAGAATAAAAATGTCTTAAACAGCTGAGGAATCGGCCTCTGCAGTATGCCATGGTCATACAGAAACAGTGAAAAAACGGGGGATTTTAAGAACACTGCAACCACATTAACCGAGCCTGTTCATGACTGAGGGTGTTTGTTCAGTCGCTCTGTGTCAGGGATTTATTAGATAAAAGATTGGCATGTGAGCTTCTTTTGTGACGTTTCTCAAGTCATTTTCCATTGCAGAACAGCTGTTCTCTTATTGCTAAATGTATTGAATTCCTCAATGTTGCTTAAACTTTTGTTTTTCTCTAACACAATACACATGGAGAGGAAACAGTAAGGTGTTTCTTATTCTCTCTTTGGCTTCCACACATACTCACACCTCATATTTTTTCCTCAATAAGTGGATGAATAGTTTTCTTTTGGGTGTATTTCAAACAGTTTACTCACTAAGGCATCCTCAGTTTATCAAACTGTATATATATGATGAACCCTGGTTGCTTTTTTCACACCACAGTTCTTGTACATTTTTTGAAAAAAAAAATGAGCATGATGTAAATTTACCGCGAACATATTAGTAATGTATAAGATCCAACACTGCTTTTAAATTAATAAAACGATAACGTTGAAAAGCTTCACTTCACACAAAGGCTTTTGTTGCTGCATTACACTGCCAAAACATAATATTTCGTGTTGCATTGTTGTTTTATGTTTAAAGTGAAAAGAAATAACTTATATTTTGAGGTCAGATTTTTAAGCCAAAACATGGCACAAACAAAACCTTGCAAAGAAAGAAAGAAAAAAAAAAGCTGATCCCTTGTTGCTCATTTATCAGGGCAGGTCATATTGCCATTCTAGTCAGTGTAAAATGTGACTTAATTAGTGGTGGTGCTGCAGGCGTAGGAGTGGGAAATATAAAAGTGCGGTGGGTTGTAAATTAGTCGTGAAGATATTGCGGTACTGTATGAGTTGAAGTCTTTCCAAACGGGCTCTTTGTAATTAAGACCTGAGTATCAATTACAGAACTTGAAATTTAAGGGAACCTGTGCCCCCTCCTGCCCCCCTGCAGACTTGGCTTCCTGGGTCTTCTCCATATGGAGGTGTTCAATCAGAGGCTGGAGCAGGAGTACAATGCCTCCGTTATAGTAACAGCGCCCACTGTGCCCTACAAGGCTGTCCTCTCCTCAGCCAAGCTCATTAAGGTAAGAGCCATTTCCAGGTCATATATTTTCTGCTCCTACAGTAGAGCTGGGCGGATATTGTAATTTCAGCGTGAAGACTGATCTAACTCACCTGGGAAAGTCTGATTTCTTACTCGTATTGTTGGCTTGCCTCCCTGTAAAATGACAGCAAAAGACACAAGAGGACAATCTTCACTTTTTGTCGCGATGAAATCACAGCCGGTTTGGATGCAAGTCGCATTGCACCGGAAACTAAACTTTCTCACCATGTTAGCAGATTTTTACCACTAAGTAAGATTTTATTTTTGTACAATTGTAATGTTTTAATTGAAACATTCTGGCAAGTATGGCTACTTTGCTGACCGAAGCAAGGACTCGTTAGACTCAACTGTCAAAAAAATGGAGTAAGCAAAGGCACAGAGTCAGACCTGTAACGAGAGCCATATAGATTCAACCATCAAATTCTGTGCCTGAAAGTTTATTACACTTTTACTATTACTGTTGTTTTTGTTTTTTTCTCTTGCAAGGTGACCTTGGGTGTCCTGGAAGTTGTTGCTCAAATAAAATGCATAATTAATATTGTTATATCATTCACTTCCAAAATGTGGCAAACCAGCTCCCAAAATAACAATTTTAGTGTGTAAACAAATGCAAACAAAGTGGATTATGCCACCATAAAAAACAAGTCCCAGTAGCCATTTTTTTTCTTGTTGCTCTTTTCTTATTATTCTCCTGTTTGAATGGGCAAGTAGATCCTGCAGGGAGCATCTGCAAGAAACTTCTGCACAGTAGCCTCACGCCTGGAAGAAACAACCTGAGATTACTTTCACAAATAAGTAATTACGCGAAAAAAGGGGTACTGGGACTTGTTGTTTATATATTTGCATAATCCTCTTTGTTTGTGTTCATTTATGTGCTAAAATGTTTTTTGGGAGCTGTTTTGCTGCACTATGGAAATGAATGGCGAGATGGAAATGCAGAAAATAATTTATGGGAGAAATTAATGGGAGCACAAAGCAACTAATTAGGATATAACACCACGATGTGGACTCGTAATGTCCAGGGAATGATTCAGTCCAGCACTACCAGAGTACAGTTTGGCTTTAAGCCGTCTGAGTCGCAGGCTAAAATAACGCAGGCTGTCCGTGCAGGAACACGGCAGCGAGGAGATCACCATCGTGAACCCGGCTCAGTTCCCAGACAGATCGCTCGTGTCGGAGTATCTGGAGCCCATGGTGGTGGGGACCATTCTCTCTCCAGACACTTACACTGGCAAGATTATGAGCCTCTGCATGGTAAGCCTGTCTCTAATATCACTGAATCTTGATAGCAGAGCTCTGCCAACACACGCGTACAGTGTTTATCTAGAGCATCTGTTTTCTCTGTTGGCCACGATGACTGACAGAACAACAGAAACTGCACTGACTGTATTTGTCGGAGTTTATTGTCAAAGCTACTTATCTGGAACTTGTTCTCTCTGCGCCATATGGTGTGTTGTTTTCGCTTGCTTGTGCACCCCTGACATGTCTGTCTCACTTCTCAACATACATTGTTGTATGCAAATGATATGGGAAGAAGAAAGCCGAGTTTCCCAGATGTTACATCACATCAAACAGGGACGCTTCTTCTGACTAATCATGGGCAAATGGGCCTCATTCTCTCCAGTCTGTCAGAAAATGTAGTTTGAGAGGGGATACTGGAGTGTGTTTCTGCTTCATGCCTCTCCAAGTTGGTCTGTTTAAAGTCTGATTGCAGAAGGTGCTCATTGGAGTCAAGATGAAACGAGTACTTCACAAAAGCAAGCCAATGAACGCCTCTTTAATGTGCAAAAGTTAAATGAGCCTTTTTTTACTCTCTTTGGCTACCCTACATGTTTACACAGTTTTGACAAAAGAAACATGCCTTGGCCTCCTTTTTTTCAGCTATCAGAAAACCTATTGTACGATGTCCAACCAGCCTCCCTCAGTTTCAAAAAGTAACTTCCCCCCTCCTGTTCATTTCATGTTGTTTGCTCCTTTCTTTTCATTACTGAAAATTAAACACAACGTAAGCATTTTGAAGCAGTGAGAACTTTATAGGATCTTGGATACATTAAGAACGCCTTGGCAAGACTGATGGAAATAAAACCAAAATGTTGTTTTTCATCCCAAAGAATCGCAGAGGCGTCCAGAAGAACATGGTGTACATCGACGACCACCGTGTGATGATGAAGTATCTCTTCCCTTTAAATGAAATCGTGGTGGATTTCTACGATCTGCTCAAATCAATGTCTTCTGGATATGCCAGGTAAAACGATGCAGTGTACTATGTAAATACTGTGACAAATATTTGAAGTAGTAGGCTTGTTTACTGTGTCCAAAGTCCCAACGTACACACATTAGTAAATACAAGACTTGTGTATATTGCAAGGGCAGTGTAAGGAAATTTCTTAATTTGTCCAGAACTCCAGTCTTTTTCTTGTATAAATAAAAATGTGACATACATGCTTCAAAACAACATCATAACGGCTTCAAAACAACTCAGAAATTTATATATACAGAAGTTGTTCCAAAATACTTTCAGGCCTTTTGTCGATGGGCCCATCCGTAAAATTCAGAGAAAAATAAATCAACATATCCAATACATAGAACCATAAAACAAAGCCCATAGTGTGACGTACATGTAGGATTTTGCTTTGCTTTGGTTTTGGACTTCATCCTTTTTTGCCCAGATGATGTTTGCTAGGAAAGGAAAGGGAGGAAAGAGTGCTCCCTTTCAGATCCTTTATGATCTTGAATATTCATTTTTTAAGCTTGAGTCCTAATTTGAAGAAAGTCTTTCAGTCAGGTCCCTTCACAGTTTTCCTTTTCACATCTGCCTCTCAGAGTTCTGCGTAGTTTTACAATGTCAGATAAAGGTCTTATGAAAATGAAGTAGCTCTCTGAAAGCGCTCTCTGCCTCTATTAGGCTCTTATTTTTCTTTTCCCCTCCATAGCTTTGACTATGAGAATGCAGGTTACCAGGCTGCTGATCTGATAAAAATGGATATTCTGCTGAATGGGCGATCCGTGGAAGAGCTCACCACAATTGTACACAGGTACATTTCAACTAGTTTAAATTCAGATGTTGTGCAGCAAAAGTTACTAACTTTTGTTTGAGTTTTTGGTTGATAAACCTTTACGTCCTCTCAGTAGATACAAATGGTTCTATAGAAAAGATCTACTTTTTATTTATTTCACTGCAATGTCTTCTGAAGCAACAGTCATTATCGGTGCTATCACAAAAAAACCTTATGACTCCCCTTTTGCTGATTTTTATGCTTTTATATGATTTCAAGATTTATATGACCCTTTATTGGTAGAGAAATTCTCCTGACCCTGTGGACCGTGAAGTCCATTCAACACCCGGCATAACACTAAAAAAAGGCCGCTTGGCAGTGTTAACATTATCTATTACGTTGACTTTACACATCGGACAAGGACTTCATTCCATTTGTGACAAGGACAGTAGAGTAAGTCACATGCAAAAACTGATGACCCACAGCAGATCTGTGTTTAATGTACTTAGCCACGCCAGCGCAGGCCTGGGTAATTGAAGGGCGCCATGCTTCACCAACGATGGCTGCTCTCTGACCATATATTTATATATATATACTGTGAGCCTTGGAGCCCAGCCGAGCGTACCTGCAGTCTGTTCTTCTTTAAGGGCATCACACCAATCACAGAGCGGGCCATCTTTTACACGGGACACACCACAGTGCTGTAGAAAATTATGATTCGTGGCCGGGGACAGGCAAGAGAAGAATGTCCTTTCCCGCAGAGTAGCCATTTGTATCTGTTGTTTGATGGAGGCTTTTATCCGGAGCACCTTACAGTACAACAAGGGCACACAGTTTGACAATGGAGACCTTCGTGGCAATGAAGCCTCTTCTCTTGGCAGTGGTAGTGCCTTGCTCTGCCCACTGAGGGGAAGTTTTTGTCCCACACAAGGTGAAACAAAACTTGGAGGGATGACGTATGTTTGCATTTAAAGCCATTTCACTCGTTGGCCTGATGGGGACGCTCTAATTAACGGTCAAAAATTTCACACTTCTAGAGGTTATAACTGCTGCACGACTTGGCCAGTTTTATGTAAGTTGCCGTGATGATGCAAATCAAAGCCCACCAATGTATTTGCCAAAGTCAAAATTTACTATGTCTGTACTGCTGTGGGCTTGCCTTAACCACAAATCATATACAAGCTCCAGTTGTTTTTAAAAATATATAAGCATGCAAAGATATCTTGCTATATCAGCATATTCCTATTGTAATATTTCCTAACATAACTTTATAACACCATAATGATCGTAGTTAAAGTCTTACAAGAAATTGATGCATTCTACAAGAAGGGATTATTGCATACTTCCATCAAGATGATCACTCTTTCTCCATACGGATTCTTGAGAAAGAACTTGAGGACAGAGGGCAGGTCCCTGAAGTTGGCGCACTAGCCCATGATGCATCAGAAGCCCCATGAATCATGGCAAGAATGAGGTCTCACATCCAAGCAGCGTTACAGTCTACAGTAAAGGGCCATTTGAAAAAGCTGTGAAAATAAAAAATAAAAAAAAACAGTGCATCTTAACTGATTGTGCAAGTTACATCAAGCACACATCTCAGACTGTACAGAAGCATATCTGTGCTCATTTACTCGAGAAAATCAGTATCTTTAAGGCAACTCTGGAACAACACTCTCAATCATCAATCATCAAGTCCCAAGTAATGACTTGCATTTTTGGATTTGACAATCGCCTATTATATTCAAGCTGCCATGAGTTTAATTTTGCTGCTTTGGGGCCATCAGAGGGAAGTAAACATGTTAAGAAATAGAGACAAAATAGAGCTTGGTTTGAACCAAGTATTTACCATTGATGATAAAATCATAGAAAAACGCTGAGAGTAACTTGTGGGAGAAGCAAACCTGTAGAAGAAGAGACTGTAGGGGCTTTTGACTGCGGCAAATACTTTAATCTGTTGGAAGTCTTCATATGCATTAACAGCAATAAGAAAAAAAATTACACTGGTAATCCTGTAACCTTCCCTGCAGCATGTGCATGTTCAAGAGCGTTTATTTATATAGCATTTGCAAGCTCCAACTGCAAGCATTTCTCAAAGGACCGAGCCTATGCGGATCTATTTAATCAGTAATCAGTCACTGAGCTTAATGATGAGATGCAAACACAAGGAAGCCAAACAAAGCAAAATGCTCAGTTAGCAAGTTCTAGCAGAACAGAACAAGCCCGCCTGTTCTACTTAGCCTTGCATACCTGGCACCTCCGACAAAGTGCATGCAAGGAATAGGTGCCTGGCACTTCCTGCCTAATGGCTGCTGGGCAGATGGACAGTTTCATGGACAGTGATGATGACATAAGAAACATGACGTAAAGAGGAACATAATGCGGTGCAGAAATGAGGCCACAGTTGACGCAAATGCCCACAGAAACAAGGGCAATGCCCGTATCCACAGCCATTTGGAGAACTGCGTCAGAGGTGGAACTTTGGCCATTACCAGCGATCGCAGATGCTAAAGCAGCACCCGTATCCACTGCCAGGTGGAGACTCTGCATCACAGATGGGACTTTGGCCAACACTAACGTCCATAGAGGATAGGGCAGCAGCCACATCCTGGGCCAGGTAGAGACACTGCACCGGTGTCTGAAGAACAGGAAAGACAAGCAGATACACACACATACAGGAAGTACGTTTAGACGTGCAGCAAAAATGAAGAAGCCTATCCTTAGTTCCTATTAAAACATTTGTCTTAATACAGTCTAAGTTAATGTAGAGGAACAGCCTGTGCTGGACCTGAGCTGTGCTGGACCTGAGCTAAAGAGTAGGTTCTTTCCCGAGATGAGGAGCTTGGTAGGAAGAATGCTTTGCTGCCTGCTGATTTTTCTTCATTTTATTGATAGTAAAGCAACCCTAACCCTAACCAGGCTCCTGTGAACAAACAGCATGAGATAGAACAGAAGGGATGATGAGGTTGACGGTGTAAGTCCGTGTTGCAGAACCACCTTAAATTCAAATCAGGCTTGGACTGGGAGCCAGTGAAGTGAAGTCAGAACTCTTGAAACGTAGTCAATATTCTGGTAGCGTTCTGTGCAAGATGAAGATTTTTTAATGCTGGACTCTGGTAGGCCAGGAATAGGATGTAACAGATATCAAGTTTGACAACGCTAGAGATGCACAAGAGTCCCAGCATATTTAACAGAGGCAAAATTTCACAATGTTGCGGTGGTGGAAAAATGCTATCTTTTCATTAGGCTTGTTGTCGTGCAGATGAGTGACCACTGCTTGGTCTGTAGTGTTACTGAAGACAAGACGCTTTGTCCATTTGGAGCACTTGTCTGTTGGTATTTTGGCGTCACTTCTGACAGGTCTGTGTTTTTGTTGCAGAGAGCGGGCCTATAGTGCTGGGAAAGCCATGTGTGAGAAACTGAAAGACTCCATACCAAGGCAGATGTTTGAGATTGCTGTACAAGCAGCCATTGGGTCTAAAATCATCGCAAGGGAAACGTAAGTACAAGATTTGGAAATTGGTAAATGGCTTATCAAGGTGGATTATTGTGTGCTTTTTTTCATAAGAAATTTTATCTATACAATAGTGATTGAACAAAGATATATAACACCTCTTTCTCAAGCATAGGAGCATGTACTAGAAAACTGCAAAATGTGTCATTATCCTAATGTGTGATAATATGTTTATCTCTTGCAGAATAAAGGCATATAGGAAAAACGTTCTTGCAAAATGTGTAAGCAAAAAATTGTATTTCCTCTTGAAAGTTTGGATCCAAAAATATAGTATGTCCTGTAAATGTATGGCCCTGTATGCCTCATGTTAACTCTCTGTGTCTTCACAGTATGGGGGTGACATTACACGGAAAATGAAACTACTGAAGAAACAAGCAGAGGGAAAAAAGAAGATGCGGCGGATCGGCAATGTGGATGTTCCCAAAGACGCCTTTATAAATGTTCTGAAGAGGAAAGACAAATAGAAATTCTGTTAATTGCAATATTATTTATGCCACATTATTGCTCAAGGGGTCTTTCTTATGAGAGGTTCTCTACTGTAGATTTCTCTCTAAGTAAAGTGCTCGCTGGTGCTTCAAGCTGCTGCCCCATGTGCTGATTTTTCCATTGGGCTTCATTATTTCTCTGCCTGCTACTTTAAATCAGTAGCCTACCCTGCTGGGAGAGAATTTAAAGATTTCATGCTATTCAAGCCTCATAATTGTTAAATCATTCCAAATGATTTCATTGATTTATAAAGAGAGAAAAAGAATCCCAAGGCACTCTCCACCTAGATTACAGTATGTCTTTATTATATCATATCATGAAGGAGACTGCTTTGGTATCCTTTCTTTTTTCTTTTTTAAATTCTCTTTGTATAAAGACATCCCACATTTTCATGGAGCACACTGACAGCACAGAGAGCGTTCCTCTACTATTCACTATGGTTCATAGATTTATTTTTTTCCAGATGATATATTGACAGCCCTGATTGTGGTGGCAATTCAAACATTTTCTGTGGTAGAAATATAATTTGCTATCATTTAGACCACAGTACACAGTGTTCTACAACTCTTGCAGCTCTGAGTAATAAAGAGTAAGAAAGCCTTTTCAGCTTCAATATGGTTCCAGAGTGTTCTCGTGTGGCACATTTTTTTAAATTGAGGGCATAACTTCATGTTACAATATACATCAAAACTACTTAATATTGTGATTGTCTACGTACCTAATAAGAAGAAAAGAAAAAGAAATTATCCTTTTTGCCTGCTGAACCATTTTCACATACACAGAACAAACCTCTTAATCTGACAGAGGAGGAGAAGATCATGACTGAACGCTGTGATGATATTAAGTTCAGGGCTGGGGTTCCTGAGTCCAGTCTCGGGAACACTTCTGGACCATCCTGGACTTGTTTCAGTCTCATCTACTATTGGATGTTGACTTAACCTGATTAATTGAGTAGCGTCTCGTGCATTGATTAAATGGATGTTAAAAGGTATTGCACAGATCTCCGGCACATAAATCTGCACCCTCATTAATCCTGAAGAAAACAACTTAAGAATTTTTCATTTGGTCTTGGTCACAACTTGGCTTCCAGCCCTGTGGACCGGGTCTTGGCTCAAGCTGATCTTGGTACCGACTATGGCCCCGGCAGGTTAATACACTGTGACATTTTAACCAGGATGAGTTTTTCACAATTACAAGGCCAAACGTACTGTAGCTTCTGTTTCAAATTAAAATTTAATTAAATTTGATAAGCTAAATCATCAGTGACTGCACAGCAATGCACAGGGTACTGTAATAGCTAAATTAATGACCCACACACTGTATGACAGGGTGTAGGGAGTGAGGAGACCAGCTGCAGCCCTGAAGTGTCCTTGAGCAAGACACTGAATCCCTAAAGCTGCTGCCGCTCTATATGTGACCCTGACCTCTGACCTTTACATGGAAGAGGAAAGAGAGCAGAAATGTTCCTTCCATGGATCAATAAATTATCACATTATCATTAAAATTAGGTGAAAATGTATCCAATGAGCAGTTGAGTTCATTTGCTAAAATCTGGCATTTCAGCACTGTGTCCATTAGATGGCAGCGGTGGTTTAAGCACGCCACAGAGCTAAAGGGGACCGCAGTTTTCATCCTGTGCTCATTTCCAATTAGACCACATCAGCCCAAGGTCCCATAAATGTCAGTGGTTTAAATAATATGGACCTGTTCAAAGTCCACTTATCTGCTACCTAGCAGTTATAGTTGCATAATGACAATTTCGCATCTTCCCAGTGAGCTGCCCTTTGTACTTGGCAAATTATAGCAATTCTGACTCAATGGCTAATTGGTATTTAGCTGTGGTGGAAAAGGGAGAGGAGGGCAACATTTGGATTGTTTCTGTACTTTGGCAGCATATCTGCAATATTTGGACAAGCAGTGTTTGAGCAAGAATTGTTTTTTTTTTTTTCTTCTTTTTCTTTTTCTTGTTTTTGTCATTTTTACCACATCAGATGAGCACCTAGATTTTCAGGACCATTTTTTGCAAGGTCTTCAATTTCAGTCTGCCCAAAACCATCTGGTTAGGTTAAGACCATCAAACAGTCAAACAAATCTATATGACCTATGCAAGTCCACACCCTGTCAAAATCACCAGACACTTTGTAGCCTGTAACTGGCAAAAATCTGATATTACTCAGCTTGGCTCTGGGTTTTTATGAAGCTGTATCGACTTCATCCTTCATAAAAAATGAAATCCAAGTGTGAGTTATCAAACCAGCATTACTGTGAATCTGCAAGAGCCTGAAGAGTGACATGAATAACTTTGGTGGTGGTGAGGAGGGAGGGGGGAGTCATATGGGAAACAGCCGCTGAAGATTTGCAAATCTACCAAAGAGAAACAGCAAAGACGATCACATAGCATGACACATATCTTGCAAGATTTTGGAGAACAGTTGAAACAATATCTCCTCAAAACGAAGTGTCATTTCTTCCAGATCAGACCGTTCATGAGGGGAAATAATAGTATGGGCATTTTATTTTGACAGGCCTTCTATTTGAAAATGTTTTCATGTCTCCCAGAGATCCTATTTCTGATTTTGACAGTGGGCCTATAGGGATCTCTGGGTTTCTCTTTTAGGCTTTTTACAGGACAGGGAATGTTTGACTCACTTTGTGCCATTGATCCACAGGGGCCAATCATCAAGGTCTTTTATTATTGCCTGCTGCTTTTATTGCAAGAATTTAACACACATTTTTTTTTTTTTTTTTTTTTTTTATCTGACCACATTAACACGGAGTATTCCTGCTCTGTGGACAGTAGCCTGTGCATTACCTTTGACCGAAGGTCATAAGAATAATGTGTATTAAGTAGGTGTAATAAGTATTACTTCACATTATTTTAAAAATGATCATGCAAAATTGCAAAATCTAAAAATGATCATTTTTAGCTACGGTTTTACCTCAACTGGTAACTAAACAGTGTAGGGCATTTTTATCTGAGTATTGTATTTTGAATTTTAACAGTTGGGTCATAACAGCTGTTTCCAAGTTGTTTACACTATGGACCATCATAAAGCAGCTAGAATCTATTCTAATGTAAGGGTTTATAATGAAACACCCGGCTTCCTTTGGGAGTTATTCATCAGACTGATCACAATCTGTTGTTGTTTTGGAAAGTTAAGTTTTGGAAACTTATTTTTTAGCGTATTCCCACCTCTGGTGAATGATTTGGGTATCAACATAACATGTAGCCCAAACCACCTGTATGCTGATGACACAGTTATTTACTCAACTTTTCCCACTGCCATCCAAACCTTTGTATTATTCAGAGGGCTTTCATTATCTTTAAACTGTTCCGTATGATATATAAATTGAAAGACTACCCTTATGGACATAAATGGGTGTTCTGTTAGACGATAACCTATCCTTCAAAACATGCATCAAGGAACTGAAAAGGAAACTGAAAACTAAAGTTCCACTTGTCTATAGAAATAAAGCTTGTTTTATTCAAGAGTGATAGAAGCAAACTGTTCAAACTATGTACGTTGTAGATGATTCTTGGCGATGTTGATGTCATTTATATGCCTCTACTGCCTCTACACTGAAACCTATTGATGCACTTTATTTTTCTGCACTTATATTTCAAACTGGCGATGGCGACACACCATTGCAGTTTTTACCAAAAAGAAGGGTGGCCTTGGCTGCGAGAAGGGAATGGCATTGTGCTTTGCTTTATCTTTTCATTTATGAGTTATTACTTAATAAATTACCAGGTTACTTTACAAGTGTTGTGACATACATAACAGTTGTATTTACCCAATACCAATAGCCATAAATTGTGTACATTGCAGAGCTTGCTTAAATTAGATGTATGGCAGTTTGCAGTCACACTGTACATGTGCCCTGTGAGCTGGAGTCTGTCATTGGATGCCTGTATGTTGTGTTTTTGTCTTTTAACTTTTTATCTTCAGTGCTACTGTAATCAGAGTGCCATTAAACAGAGAGCTTGCTTTCAATTTGCCCTCTCTGAAAAAATAATGGTAATGATGATAATAACTTGTCATACTTGACTAAAGTCATTTATTCACAATATAAACACCATTATGATGTGGACTGAATGTGTTTTACTATGTGCATGTATGTTTTAATCTTTACCTGCGTAACACTTTGCATTATTTGGATGAAGAGAATTATGATGATGCTGAGTTTCAGCATAGGTACTGCAGTTTTAATTACTAAACGTGTTGATATGTAGGCTGATTAAAAATAGCTATTTATTTAAGTCTTTAATTAGTTATTTGAGTTACTGCTGTTGGTGCCAACGCCCATACTGTTTCATAGGAAAGACGTTTTAGTTCTGTTTGACTCTATGTACGACCCGTAGTTTATGCCATCCCGGAAGCCGCTCATAATAAATGCACTGCAGGTTGGAAAAAAGCTATCTGTTGTTAATGTTTTTCTAGTTCACTGCGGTGTTAAACGTGTATTAACAAAGGCTGAGTTTTAAATACTGTGATAGCTGGCTCTGTGAAATGTCGTTTCGCAGCGTGTCGGTCTGAAATGGGATGCTCAGGGCTTCCTGTGTCTCCTCAGACTGGATTAACCATGTAGGCACTGCGGTGTCTCTCGCTAGCTAGCTAAGTTTCGTCACCACTCGTGTGTATCAGTCAGCCATCAAAATGAAAGTCCGCTCGTCTGTGTTTGCCTCGTTTATTCTCATATTTGAAGTTATCGGTGTCGCCCTCTTCCTGAGGGGTTTCTTCCCTGTGCCTGTGAAGTCTTCCTTCTCCTCCAAGAGCAAGCTGTCGGACCAGCCGGCAGAGCCCCTGACAGGTGGGCTCGCCTCAGCGCATCAGCTGCTGGCTCTGGTGTTTACACGACTTTCAAGCTGCATTTGAAGCTGTGAAAAACACTCAAACTGAACCAATGATGCTTTTGATTTTCAGGGGGCTCCCACAACTCCTCCCGGCCTCCCCAGCCCCTCTTCAAGCGGGTGGTCCTCATGTTGGTGGACGCTCTGCGGGAGGACTTTGTGTTTGGACCCAATGGGAGGAAGTACATGCCGTACACCAGACACCTGGTGGAGAGGGGCTCCACACACAGTTTCGTGGCCAAAGCCAGAGCTCCCACAGTCACCATGCCCAGGATTAAGGTAACATGCTGCTTTGCCTTTGGCTCAGCATCAGATGAAGTTCAGTCGAGCACTAAGCTTCTGACATTCATATCTGCTAAAGTTTGAGTGTGAGTCTGGTGCTCATTACTGATATTCACCTTGAATCTGTTTGCTCATGGCATCAATTATGTAAGTACAGATCATATTATGGACTGGCTGCTTAAGATGAGCTGAGGAATAAGTTTATACTGCTCAAACTTTAGGAGGGCTGGCACAAACCTCAAAGTGGGTTTTGACTGATAAAGAGTTTTGAAGGCCAATACCGATCAGATGTCGACCGATTAATTGGTTTGGCGGGTTAATTGGCACCAATAGGACGTTTTAAAAACCAGAACTTGGCTCAGATAGTGTCTGACGGCTGACAGGTAGGAACTAAAATGACTTTGTCCTTAGGCAAAGGAGACATGAATAAGTAACTTAAATCATTTAAGTTACTTAATAGATTGAAAACATTGAAATTATATTTAAGCCTACTAACAGAAAAGCTGTTCAAAATCTCACTCTTCCTTCAAAATGCTATTGGTCTTGAGTATGTAAATAGTGTAGGTTAAAACTCTCTTTCAACTTGAACATTTTATTAGAGAGCAGTAGACTGTATACATGCCCAAGAGCTAAGGGCATGTACACAGTCTACTCCTTTTTACATGAAAACCTTTGGGAAATGACCGATAGGCAGAAAAAAATGCTCTTAAATGTGTGGCATGGTGGTTTGGTGTAGAAAAAAAAAATCAGTCAAATTTTTTTTTTTCTTTTTTTTTTCTTTTTGCTTTAATCCCTGTAAATGTTTCACATATGAATAATTTTTGGATAAAATAATAGTTAAAGTGCTGTAAACGATAATGAAATAATCTCATACAGTAAGTGACTTAATTCTGCCAAAGTATGAAATAATACAGTGACATTATTCCTACTGTAAAGCTCAACTTTGCGGACAAACTCCATGATCACAATAGGTCTCTGAACTAGAATCACTGACTTTGAGGGGGAAAAAATCGCTCAAAATGTAAAAAGAGCTCCCACCCACTGAGTTATTTTACATATTAGATTTTTTTTATGGCTTGATTTTCAGTTCCAGATTTATTTATTTATTTATTACTTTGATGTTTTTATTTATCCAGATTAATTTATATATTTATTTATGAAGGTGTTAATTACTTTGACTTAGCCTAGATGATCAGTTCAACAGTTATCCAGTTTCTTTAGATAGTTTCTTTCCAACAGGGTGGAATTTTTATGTTGTGTGGGGGGTAATATTGTGTGATTAATCAGCTGTCGGCTTTTTCCTGCCCCAACTATCGTTATTATATTGGTCTTTAAAAATTCACCGTCGGTCAACCTCTGTTACCAATATTTTAAATAGCACTCATCAATAGGCACCTCAAATTTTATTCTTGTCTTAGCGGAAAAGGCTTGTAAGCAGCATTTTCCATTATAAATAAATACAAACATAAATAAATAAATAAATAAGGCCAGTGTGATAAAGCCAAACAATTCACTCATATACACAGAAGATGCGTGACTCACCAGTTATATGGTCATGCCTGCTGAAATCGATATGTTGACGGCAATTACAATTTTATTGCCGATTTTACAGACTTTTTTCTAGTTTGACACAGGGAAGAATCTCTATAATAATGTAATTTTGGATATTATTGACAGGCAGATATCTGATATGTAATTATGTTAAAATCAGCCTGCTGTATCACTCCAACCCTACCACAAAGCTGGTGAGGTCTGGAGTGACCATGTAAAAGAGAATTAGCATGAACAGTCAGGAATAAGGAGAGCCAGGGGTTGACACAGAGTGGATGTGGGGAGCTGAGGCACCAGCAGCGGCAGAAAGCAGATGATGAGCTGTCATGTGTGGACGGACACCTGCAGGTATCAGGGTGCTGCTCTCTTAGCATCCTTGTGCTCCAGCACCTCGCTGTGTAGCAATAACTGAATTTTCAGCTCCGCTTTGATACCACTGTGAAAGATGGAATTCAATACTGAATTTTATTACCTTTTGATACTCTCACCAAATGTGCTCAGCAAGCTGAAATTCCATTTCACTGTCACCTCCAGAGAGTGAATATGTGCAGATGGCATGTGTGTGTTGGAATAGCTAAAAGGAGGATGGGAATAGACTGAGCGGCAATCTGGCTCTTGACAGTGGGCTGCAGCAGTCAGCACAAAATTCGACTGAGTCACACACGGCAGAAACACTCAACAATATCAAACATCTTCAAGTGAATCCCAGTTCACCTAAACTGCTTGACACACCGGTGCTGGCAGCCACATACAGAAGGAGAGCCAACAAAGACAGGCACCCAGCTGACATCAAAACCTCGGTGCAAAAGTTGATTTGAAAATGTCTGTGTCAAGTGTGGAAATACGGGCAGCTTGATGGTTTTTCTTCTTTGCTGTAGTGTAGACTTCAGAGCTGAAACTAGAGCTGTTGCCATATACTGCTGTTAACGATAACCATGATAAACATGTTAATAATACACATAATACACATGTGATAATATCATGTAAATAATATAGCGCCTGTTAAATAATTTCTGTTTTCTGTTTTTGCTTTTCCCCACTCCAACAAAGTTAAACATTAATTTGGCTGATAGCATTAATTTACCTTTTTTTTTTTGTTCAACTTTCTATAGATATTACCATAATATCATTAGCATGAATTCTTTTGGCCATGATAATGGTGTAGTGTAAATCTGATACTGTTACAGCCCCAGCTGAAACAATGAGTCAAATAATCTCTGAGTCAACAGACAAAAATAATCTATTATAGTTTTGCTGACTCTTAATTTGTTTTGGTTATTTATTAAGTAAAAATACCAAACATTTGCTGGCTATAGCTTCGCGAACGCTAAAAATGACTTGCTTGTCTCAGTTTCATTACTAAATGCAAACAAACAGCTTCTACTCATCTGAGTCATCTTTAAGCAAATGTGTAGGAACAAAAATAGACCAAACATAGAACTGAGGCACAGTAGTCCTGCACGCTGCAGAAACTTGCAAAACTTCCCAATTTTATACACAAAAGAACAGCAGTGTTTCAGTCTGAGACCTTTGTCTGGTTTTTAAAAACTAAAATTGATACAGCGCTTATATAAAACATGGCACAGCCAATAAAGCTGTCATAAACTGACATGATGTCATTTACCACTCAAATAATCTGCTGCTGTACAGCACAATTAGTCGTCACTTTTAACTAGGGGTGTGTCATATCGCATTATTCATGGAAAAAATAGTTTTTAATAGGATTTTAAAAATTCATAGTGTGGTAATGACCATATTCCAACTTATTGACATGACATCATATGGTCACGCACAGCAGCAGCAAGCAGGGCTGAAAGAAGACTAACATTACTACTGGCCCCAGGGGGGAGGAGATCCAAACAGGGAGGCGACTTTGGTAATGTGGAAGTGGTGTGGATACAAAAGATCAGATGTACAACAAACCACAGCAATATGTAAGAAGAGCAAGAAGACTATAAACAAAAGGTGGCAACATAACAAACTTTTTTTCCTTATCAAGAATATCGTCATGGCAAAAGTACCCTGAAATATGATTATATTATTATTTTAGGGCCATATTACCCACCCTAAGTGTTAACATTTTATAGATGAAAAGATACATGGAAAAGAATAATCCACAGATTAATAAACAATGAAAATATTTGTTAATTGTAACCTTAATACACTTTATTAACCTTTGCACTAAAGTCAAAGTCAAAAATCTGGTACAGTGACAGAACTACCAGTGTCAGAGTTTTGACTTTGATACCAGCCGTCATAGGCAGCCATGGACAGAGAGTAAGGGTGGACTGAACATGGCAAAATTATGGGAAGGGTGAAGTCAAGGTGGGTTGAGGCATTCTGGATGAGCTGTATATGCTGAGTATTTTAGGAGCGCAGCCAGGAGCGAGTTGCAGTGCTGCAGCGGGAGCCTCGCATGACAGTCGGTTGTGTTGAAACACACCAAGATTCTTGGCAATCGGAGAGGTTGTGTTGTCAGTAGTGTTGGAGATGTGTCGCGAAGGGGCAGGGTTTTCCAGGGAGAAAGAGTGGCTCAGTCTTGGCCAGATGGGAGCCGGGCAGTCTTGAAGTGGTGGGCAGGCGTCCAACTGGAGCTGTCAGCTAGACAAGCTGAGCTGCGTACCTCAGCTGGAGTGTCAGAGGGCAGAAAAAAAGCAGCACTGGGCGTCGCGCTGGAGCAGTGATGGGAGAAACTGATGTGCTGACAAAGTGAAGCCGGCTGTTGTAGAGATGGAAGAGGTTGGGGGGAGCCTCAGCTCTAGGGAACCCAGTTGGAGAGAATACGCAATGATGAGAGACTCCTCTCCAATAATATCTGATAAGTTTTTGTCCAACATGTTGAATGGCAACTAGAAATTGGATTCCGAGAGCATGTGGTGGTTGCTGGGCTCAGAGGCAGTGTGCAGGTCTGAGAGCACAAGGGCTGAGGAGAGAGAAGCAGCTCCAGTGGAATAATTTTGCTTCAGTAACAGCTCAGTAAAATTTTGAAGCCAACCTGGCTCGAGTCCAACTGGCTTTTATGTGAGATGTTGAGAGGTGATTAAAGGCGGCACGGTCAAGTGTTTTGGAAAAAAAAAGAAAGGAAGTGTATCTGTCTGTCAGCAAGTCAAGCAAAGCTTCTTGAAGGGCTGGAAGAAGGTATGCAGCAAAATGTCAGGGAGGAGTTGATGATTCTTGTCAGGAAAAAAAGCAGATCATGAGGATGGAGTTGAGAGGGCAGGAGGTCGGCCTGCTGGTGGGTGCAAGTTTCAGGACTTCAAATAGAGGAAGAAGAGAGCGATGTCTCACCTTAATCAGAGGGTTTAGAGGGAAATGCAGCGATCGGCTCAGGGAGAGTGGCTAGAGGTTGGCTTGGCAAAAGAGCCTCGACTGTCAGCAGACTTCTGCTTAAAGTAGGTTAAAAAAATCTTTGGTGGGTAGAGGGGGATCGATGAGAGAGGGGAAAATGGAGAAAAAGTGTCCATGGGTTAGCTGCACATGATTGAAAGGGTGGTGTAAGAGCAAAGACAAATGAGGAGAGAATGAAAGTGGGAGAGGTCATCAGGCAACCTAGTTTGGTGCCAATTCCTCTCAGCTGTCCGAAGCCTTATAATGTATGTTCGATTTGCTTCAGACAGCCAAGCGGCAGGTGGAGGCATGCAGGCAGACCTACACACCTTTCCAAAAGGACAGTTGATCATGATTTTAGTGGCACTTACAGCAAATTGGAGGCACGGCATCTTGAACTTGCCTCTTTTAACTTCCTTGACCTTGTTAACATTGAGTGGAACTGCCAGCAGTCACCCTAAACAAAAGCGTATGGTGCCACAGTGTTGTAATGAATGCAGAAGATCAGCACTATTCATATCATAAAGAATATGCATATTCATCCGGGGCGTCATTCAACCGACTATAATGATTTTATAATGTGTTTGCCTCTGGTTGATCAGAAAATCTAAGGTTGTCAGTTTTCAGGTAATCAAAACTTCTTTTCACATGCACCGAAAAGCAAATGAGGCATAACTGATGTTGCTTTATCGTTTTTCTCATTTATTGACAAACCTCTCCAACCTCAAATCCTGGACGACGGATGTGCAAGGAGTGAGTTATTTCACCGAGGGGCTGACAGAGAGTAGATGAAAACAGAGTCATTATATTGATGCCCCACAAGACATCCCCTGTATTGTTTGGCACGTTGTCACACTGCGGCTGGTGCATTACAAAAACAAGCTCATGATCACAGCTCTGACACAGATACATTGCTTTGTTTTTCGCGTCCGCAGAGGTTGCTTTCACCTTTAACTGATTCAGAACTTTTTTTTTTTTGTTTTCCAAAGGGCTTTAATAATAGCAACATAAAGGCTGAATTGTTGCATCGCAGAATTGAGATGCAGGGACGTGCCATTGGGTGGCAGTGCAGACCTGCTGTCATATCACTGACCGCTATCACTGCATTGCACCCAATTAACTGCTATGACACAGCCAACTAACCTAAATCATAATCTCTCAGAGGCACAGCCATTAATTCACACTCATATTAGGCTTACAGTTTCCTCCACTGTATCTAAAGAGTTACAAGCTTTATACAGATTTACAGCAAATTTTGAAGTTTTATTCATTGATTTTAGTTGATTCTACAGTTACAGCTTTTTTTGGTATCAATCGCACAGTTAGTTGCTGTAGTGGAAACTCTACCCTTGGGTGTTTCAACTAAATTTAGTGGGTCTATTGTTGTTGTTGCTTCTAAGCAGAGATAAGAAAGGAAAAGAGGTCGGTTCTCTTCCCCGGTCCCGCTGTATTCACATGTGGCCAGTTGAACAGAGTCAGGCTTTCAAACTGGCACAGCAGTCAGTGCACCTTATTGAGGTGCTGGGTTGGAACAATGAATTCAGTTAATCACAATAAAACCAGCAGCGTCACACCATGGGTGTCTAAGGGGGTAGGATCTGCCTAGGTAATATGAACACAATAGAGCCAAGTGCATGAATTGATCCATTGTGTTCATATTCTTGGATTAATGTTAGTTTCTCAGTCCCGCCGGGTGCAGATGAACATATGAGCAGTTGTTTGTTCGACAGAGGTAGCAGCTGGTAATAGGGTCAGACAAGATCGAAGATGTTTTCAAGGTAATGCTAGAAAGTCCTTGTTTCAAAAGTCACAAGCGCTGAAAAGGAAATTTACATTTTTTTCCCTGCCCATAGAAACAGGCTGGAGGCCCACTCCCTTCCCTCTGGATTTTGGCCCCTTTTCAGATTTTCATCACCGTGCCAGAGAGGCTGTATACCCCACTGATATTGCATTTAACACTTAAACAGTGGCACATCGCAATCCTAGGCGCATACTGTGGGCCAGTAATTAGTATGTTGATGAGTCCCTGATTCATGTGGGCAGCAGCTCACTGTTGCTTTTGGATTCTGAAGACATTTTAGGATTTAGCATTTTTAAACTGAGCGGATTCTTTCCTCTGCTGGTGAACTTCTTTTCTGGCCGCCACACAGCTTTTCCCTATGTAGGGCTGATCTTTTTAGTATTTGTCTCTGCAGTTATTTGGGTTATGCTAGTCAATATGTTTATTATTGTACTACAGAGAAGGTTTCTCCCTTTTGGCAAAGGCCTGTTTTCTTTCAAAGCACTGGCTTCATTACGAGGACTATCTCTAATAGCAGGCAGGGGACCTGAGTGAGACCGAGGAGGAGAAAACTACTTTTGAAGCAGAACCATCCATCTCCCCCTGAAACAAGCATCTACAGTGTTAGGGCCAAAGAATTGCAAGAAAGAAATGGTGAATAATTGAGCTTCAGAACAAAGCTCACAAGATATGGCTTGTAGTTTCAGCTTCAGTGTCCAGTTTCAGGATGTTTTCTGTATTATAAGGGTACTGTGAATCAATTTCACAAAAGCCAAACAAAAAAGCTTGTGAAATTATTCAGGCTTAGGCTATGTTTTTAGTTTGTCATCGTTAAGTTGGAGGAACAAAGCTTTCCAACTGGCAGAGGAAAACTGTTTAATGTTCATATACTTCAAGGGACACAGTGGTGTGTACTACACAGGCTTGGATAAATTGCAAAAGGAGTTAGCAAATTAAGAAATTCAGAATTAATCTTTTCGGCAAGCTTGTGGCTCGTGACAGTTGTTGGAGTATTTGCTACCCATTTCAGCGGGGGTCTGACATTTTTAGTGTATTGCTGTTTGTCTCTTGTGTCTGTGGAAGTAGCAAGAGAATAGCTGTGGAACAGCTAAGCCACTGCCCGCAGTAATCACGCAATTAGCCACACAGACTTCTGAAAAACAGTGTTGCAAAGTGCTTTGCAAACACTAAAGCAATAATAAATAAAACTCAATAAGATGAACAATAAGGCGTCCAGATACAAATTCAAAAACAGGGTTTCATGAGGACAAAGCAGGCAAATACAGCAAGAACAAAAACAGATAAAATTGCGCTTTAATAAGTGATTTTAGAAAAAATGAGAGATAACATGCCAGCGTCGCTCCCTGAGCAGGTTATTATAACGCCTAGGGTCCCAGACAGTAGGCGGCCTGGTCATCTCTGTTTTTTAGCCCAGACTTGTGAATGTCCTGGAGGACTCTGCCTCAGGATCTCAGGCTGCGCTCCAGCTCATTGGGGATTTAACCAACAGTGTTTCCTGCCAGCAACTGCAATCTCATGTCTCCTTCAGTGCATAAAGACAGCTTCTGTACTTCCCCCTCCCGCCAATGCACCAGGCTCTCTCCTGACTTCCAAAATAGGCCGTTTGTTTTCCTTGTCAGTCAAATGGGGGCCACTGCTCTTCAGGGGATGTTTTATGTCAGATTCCATGATGAAATAGGCAGAAACAGTTTTTCATAAATATCATCTGTGGCACCTGATTCAGTTTTCAGCTCACATTTCTGGCAACAACAATGGTTTGGGGAAGCGGAAATCAATTCACGCTCAAGAAACAAAGCCATGCTACATTCATTCACTGACCCATCCAATAAAAGAGTTGTTATTTAATTGGATGTTGTTGTTTTTTGTTTTTTTTCATCAATTCATAGAAACTGTTGTCGCTGAATGGTGAACTGCAGTGCATAGCTTAATCAGCTAAACTTTTGTCTTAAATGCACACCCCTAATATGATGAAACTGCAAGGTTGCATAAGACCATTAAAAGGCAATTATTGTTCAAGGACAATGACAACAACATATCCCTCTCCAGGCTCTTACCACTGGCAGTATCCCAGGCTTCATTGATGTGGTAATGAACCTAAATTCCCCCGCACTGCTGGAAGACAACCTCATTTGGCAGGCCAAAACAGCCGGGAAGAGGATAGTCTTCTATGGAGATGACACCTGGGTGCGCCTCTTCCCCAAGCACTTCATGGAGTATGACGGCACGACCTCTTTCTTTGTATCGGACTACACTGAGGTACGAGTCCAGCCAGGCTGTATGAAGGAGCGATATCCTTTTCTGACAGCACCAGTTAAGCATTAAGACAGATGATTAAACACCAATTTCAAGATTAGCAATTAAAAAAAATATGTTAGAAAGAAGAACTCACACAAACTTATTACATGGTATGTCTACTTTTATTATGTATGTTGGCCATCAGGAAGTTTGAGCTAAAGTGCTGAGCCAGACCCTTTCTGCAGGTGGAATTGTTGCAATTCAGCCGCATGTGCATTTCATAAGAATGATGAATTTACTTAAAACGGATAAAAAAAAACAAACAAAAAAAACAACTATTAGAATATAGAAACCAGGATGCACAAGAGGTATCTGGCTTTTTACCACCTTGGTGTGATTTTTCAACAATCAGATTGAACTTGATCTGAGTGAGGCACTTCACACCTCTGTACCTGGACAACATTAGACTTTGTCCCAGTGGGAGAAATCATTCTCATATCATGTCTGCATCAAGTGCATAAAAGGAATAACATATGTATGATTGTGAAAATATCGGCTTTACTGTAAATCTGTACATTTTAAGTAGCTGTGATCTAAATCATCCTCTGATATGCAAATGAATTTGAGTGAGATCAGGAGAGCTAGCTTATGGGTTAGAGATGTATTTGTTTACATGGACAGCTGCCATACATGGATGTAGGTTTTATGTATAGCTACATACATTTTTCATGATTCTGAGACAAAACGGATATTTGTATGTGTGTGTGCGTGTGTGTGTGTGTGTGTGTGTTTATGTAATATGCTATAAGTGAATAGTTTAAGCCCTGACATTGAACTGATTCTGATTCAGTGTAGTGGTATAATGGTACTTACTGCTCCATGTGACTGTAATACGTTCACCAAGTTTGGTCCATTAAAGCCATCCTTGTCGCAAGAACCGGAGCTTCCCTCGGAGTGAACTTCTCCAAAATGAATGAAGTAGATACAGACCGGAAAACAACATGATTATGAATGGCAACACAAAACTGAGAAATTGTTTTGAGGGATGCAGAGCAACACATGGTTATTTCAGTTTCACTTTGCATCCTCTCTTCAGTCAGCTCGTTTCCAAAATGGCAGAACTATTTTCTGCCGTAGCACTGCGTCACCAAGCACATATTCTCCCTACAGGGTGGCACAGTGGCAGTGCTATGGCAGAAAAAACAGCTCCACCATTTTGGAAACCAGCAGGCTGAAGGGAATGATTAATGTGAAACTTAAAGAAATGTGTTTCTGCGCATTCTTTAAAATAATTTTTCAGTTTTGTGTCACCGCTCAAAATCGTTCCCATTCTTGCGACAAGGATGGTTTTAATGGACCAAGCTTGGTGGATGTATAACTCTAACATGGACCAGCAAATACCACTATGCAGGTAAGAATCTGAACTATTATTTTAAGTAACAAGTCTAACATTACTACATTCTCTACTGTACACTATCTGCACTTATTTTTGTTAGAATAATTGGTGATTCCAAAACCCTAGGCTATAAATTAAAGGTAAAAGTCTCCCCCCAAAAATATTGACCCAGTGATAATCAAATATTTACCAGAATTGATCTTTTTGGCTTTGTTTGACTTAGACTTAAATTGTTTTTTGGAGGTGATGCTGAACACTGTAACATATTTGTAAACCTTCTTTATGTTTCTTGTCCTGCTGTATGTAGGTTGACAACAATGTGACCCGTCACTTGGACAGCACCCTTAAGAGAGATGACTGGGACATTTTGATCCTTCACTACCTGGGCCTTGACCATATCGGCCATGTCAGTGGGCCCTACAGTTCACCCATCCAGCCCAAACTGCTGGAGATGGACGACATCCTGAAGAAGATCCACGGCTCCCTTATTTCAAAGGTGCTTTCTCATCAGCATCCTAAAATCAGTTTGGCTATAACATTTTAGAATTAATCTGTTGGGATATTTGTTGTCTGAAATTAAATGCAAAGACTATATATTTTTTAGAGTAGAAGAATTTTTTTTAAGTCAGTCTCAGCTCATTTGGATTGATATGCACAATACAAATACACAACAGACATTTCCACAGACTTGAAGACATTACTCAACAGTTATTTCCTACATAGCCCATTGTGCAGCAAGATAGATTCTCATACATAAATACATCAGAATGTACAGTATATAACATGAATCCTCTTGATTTTACATTCAGAGCTGCTGGGCTGATTATTCTGCCTGGCTCCCCTGATTTAACCCTTCCTTATCAACATCCTAAATTCCATTTATCTTTGTTTCTTACATTCCCTTCAGCCGGAAACTTGAACTTTGGAAAATGTTTGTATTTGATGATTTTAATTTTTCATCTATGATCACCAGCACAGTTCCATCAAATCAACATACACTCTACACTGTGCTTGAATATTCTGAAGTGTTGATGCATGTAAAAGTCCATGAAATAGAATTATTACTTGGTGTTAATATCAGCTGATATTAAGAGCAATCAGTATTTCTTCACAGATTTTAGCCTTTTGGAATTTTCAGAAAGAAAATTATACAAATTGAAAAGGAAAACATCATGTCCACATCTTAAGTAACACATTAAAATCCTGAGCAAAACTTTGTCATCTGATCCACTCAAACTAACCTAACTTTTAAAAATGTAATAAAATGACCATATACATGGATTTAAAATGTGATTAAACCTGTTTATGTAATAAACTACCAGAAAATACTACAATATCACATTGGTACATAAACTACAGTGGTCCCTCATTAATCGCGGGAGTTACGGTCTAAAAATAACCCGTAATAGGCGAAATCCGCCAAGTAGTCAGCTTTATTTTTTACAATTATTATAGATGTTTTAAGGCTGTAAAACCCCTCACTACACACTTTATACACTTTTCTCAGACAGGCATTAACATTTTCTCATTTTTCTCTCTTGTTTAAACACAACACACCTTCGTAGAAAAATAAGTCCAGTAAAAAAAAAAAAAAGCATGCAAAATTGCACTAAAAAAAATCCGCGAAACTGCGAAGCCGCGAAAGGTGAACCGCGTTATAGCGAGGGACAACTGTACACAGATTTATTTCATAAAGGCTACAACACTGATGATGTAATAGTAATTCGACTAACAATCTGAATTTATGCATTCTTCTTATTCTTATGTTATCAATGTTATTATTACATCATCAGTTAACAATATGTTAGACCCTTCTGAAGAAATAATCACCAGATATTGTAATATTGTGATATTTTATCACATTTAATTGCTGAACATATTCAGCCCTTTTAGATTATCTTTTTATTGCATTATGACAAGTACTTACATTATTCAGGCGTTATTACATTCAGTTGCAGCAAGCCAAGAGGTGTAACTGCTTGCTACAATTAAACTTTTCTGTAATTCATTTTCTTTAATTGCACATGCATTCCAAAAATGTAATTTTGTCTTTGATAGGACGGAGTGCAGTGTGCCTTGTTTGTTCTGCGTAGCTGACTAACTTGCTGTCTTTCTGCTGTGTAGCTTGCATTTGGAGTGTCAGGTCATGTCTACATAATGAGCCCACAGTCTCCCTCTTCTCTCCTCACCCTCTTGAATTTATGAAATGGCAGCGAGAGAACAGAATCTTGGGATTTGAGCGAGCAAAGTACAGATTTCATTGCACATTTTTCTCCTGTGTACAAGATACAGGGAAGGGCACTGCTGGAATTTCTGATACAACACATTTCACCATTTCCCCAAAGTTGTTGTAGTATCTTGTTAAATCCTGTCTTGCCAGGCTCGTGGGTACGACTGTGTTTTGTTGGCAATACCAGCCACGCAGCTTTTAGCTACTATGCTCTCCCAGTGAGCTCTTTGAATGAAGTGTGTTTGAAAGTCTCACTCCAGTCACATCAGCGAAAGCTGCAGCTTTTTCTTTTGTACGGCACCAGTGTGACCTAAATATAGACACAGCCCAGTGGGGTCCCGCAGGATGTCTTAGAAGCTTCTGCAAAAAACAACCATGTTTTCTCTGATGAGCATATGCTCTCAATGTATTGGGGGCTATAATAAATCTCGTTGTTTCACGGTGTTACAGTGTGCACCTACACTCGCTGTTTGAAGCTGCATGACTAAGTTATAAAAAGAAATACTGGTCCTGCAGCTGAGTGGAATAAAAGAGGGGAGCGACATTCAAATGACAGGGTTCCCTTTGTGAAATGATAGGAGTAGCCTATTTCAGCGAGCTCTTATTAAGAGCAGACGATTGCTCTACCTGCAGAGCCAAAAGGAACAACACTCTTCATTAAAACATGATTTGAAAGCAGGACCCGTTGGTCAGAAAGACCTTTGTCAGACCTTTGTGTTAATGGAGAGCGTGTGGCCCCAATCTTCTCTCCTGGATATCTCCAATATTAAAGTTGGGCCTCTGCTTCTGCTGTTTTTAGCTGCAGAACTTCTTAAACTTGGCCTGCAGAGCAAGCATGTAATTGATCTTACATTAAACTGACAGGGGAGCTCAGTATTTTCCTTCTCTTGGGCTGTAACAACACTGCTAACACTTTATAATAACCATCATTAATAAATGGTGAAGTGATAGTTAATTGAACTTTAGTAAATTGTCATTTCATCATTAAGAAACAATGAAATGATACTTACTAATTTACTTTACTAATTATTAGTAATGCTATACATACGCTCAAAACAGCTAAGCAATGTTAAAAACTGCTCACACTATAACACACAACACCAACAAGCAAATGTATAACGCAAGTATAATTACTCAGGCCCCATACTTAAGTCCAGTTTGAGGCACTGCCACTTGACTTGAGTGTTTCCATTTTGTGATACTTAAGACTTTTTCTGCTCTACATTTCAGAACAAAATATTGTGCTTTTTACCAAACTACTTTTATCTGATGATCATCATCCCCATTCCCAAAAAATAGAAAGTGGCCATTCATAATGACTTGCACCCTGTATCCCTAACCCCCATAGCCAGCAAGTGTTTTGACAGGCCTGTTAAATCCCTCATCTGCCTCATGCACCCTCCCCTCCGTGACCACATGCAATTTGCATACCGCCTCAGAGGACGCCATTGCCCACATCCTTCACGCCGCCATTTCCCACCTGGAAGGGAAGGACACCTATATGAGGGTGCTGTTCGTGGACTTCACCTCTTTTTTAAACACCATAGCGCCCTCCAGGCTTGTGAGGAAGCTTAAAGGTCTGGGTCTGAACACAACACTGTGTGACTGGACTCTGGACTTTCTGACGGGCCACCCCCTTGTGGTGAGAGGACAACTGCACCTCTTCACTGCTGGCCCTTGGCACAGGAGTGCCACAGGGCTGTGTCCTCAACCCCCTCATGTATTCCCTCTACACCTGTGACTGCGTAGTGGTCCAGACTTCAAACGCTATTGTGAAGTTTTCAGACGACACGGCAGTGTTGCAGCTGATCTCCTGCAGCGATGAGATGGCCCACAATGAGGAGGTGACCACCCTGGAACAGCTGGTCACCCCCAGTCACCAGGGCGACCTGTCACTCATCCCCCAGTCACCATCAACGGCCAGCGGTGGACACAGTTTGAAACACCTGGGGGTAAATATTGACAAGAAAAAGAATATAAAGAAATTTGACTTGTGGCCCAAGATCCTCAGGGATTTCCAAAGGGCTACAATAGAGAGCCAGGCTGCTTCACCCCCTGGTAGGCAACTGCACCAGTATTGACCTCAAAGTGCTGCGCAGGATGGTGCACACGGCCCAGCACATCACCGGGTGTGAGCTGCCAAGCATGCAGGAGCTGTACACCCAGTGGTGCCTCAGGAAGTCCCTGGGGGTCATTAAAGACCCGACACACCCACACAACAGCCTGTTCTCCATGCTACCCTCAGGTAGGAGGTACAGGAGTATAAAAACATGCACCAGCAGACTGAGGAACAGTTTTTTCCCCCAGGCCATAAGACTGCTAAATAAATAGCACGTACACACACACACACACACACACATACACACAGACACTGTCTTTGCCACTCCCTCCCCCTGCACACGCTTACCACACACAGACACAAACACGCACACAAATGCATGTAACCCTTGTGCAATACTCTGACAGATTTGTCTTGAATTCATACATTGAATGTATGTGTTTTTGCCTTGAATGTATAGATTTTGTTGCCTTGATTGTATATTATTTTTTGTTTTTCCTTGAAGGTATATATTGTAATATACTTTCACACATCTTTTTATTTTACATTTATTTAATGTTGTTTGCCTTTCTTTACTAACAGAGCCTCCTGGCCAAAGCATTTCATATTATTATAATTGTATGACCAAAGTGACAACAAAACATTTGATTGTTGATAAAATAACATAAATGATAGCATTTCCAGTAATAAGTAAATGTTATGAATTATAATTTTATTTTTGTTAACAGTAAAATAACTATTACTAAAGTTTAATCAGCTATCAATTTAGCCTTTATTAATGGTGGTAATTGCAAAGTGTTACCACTGCACCTTCCATGCAACACACGTACAGTTCAGGGATAGAACAGCAAGAATGTACCATTCTTCAATGATTTACAGGCTTGCACACAGAGAAAAATGACTTTCCATATGAATCAGCATTGTGCTCTGTGTATTGGTGCGTTATGGTGTCAGAAAGGTCTCTCCAAAGAGTTCTCAGTGCTTTCATCCTCAAGAATAAGTCTGATCATGAAGAGAACAGAGGCTCCGTGACGTGGAGCCCAGTGTTTGCGAGGTCTTCTCAGGTCCCTTGTGTCCGGTGCCATTTAGAACAAATGGTCAGGGATTAAATCTAGGACAGACGGTAGTATTTGCTTTTTCTGTGTTGAGTGAATAACAGATGTTATGGGTCAGCAGAGCACAATATAGGACTTTGGATTCCAACAAGCTGGATTTTCTCATTAATACTTTAATAATTACTTATCAGGACACATTCTAATATTAGTAAAAAGCATGACTCATACCATTGCGGTAGCTACTGCTACAGGAATATGCATTTATGCCATCACTGGCCTTTTCCTCTTTTCTGTTGGGATTTGAACTCATTGTAAAGTCCTTGAGTCTTTACCTGGCTTGGCTCCCCAAAACTTTACTGTTGGAATCCGTTCCAAGCAGATCAGTAAACTTTGCTTGCTCTTTTGTGCCCCTTCTTTCAATCTATCTATTGATATTTTTATTTATTTCTATTGATCAAACTTTGGCTACTGAAACAGTGTTTTGTCACCACTTTTGAAATTGTTGTATGATGTAATTTGAGTGTGTGGTCTTATTTGTTTAATAGTTTTCTTTACATGTGATACAGTGCTGTGAATTGTGAGTCCTTTGAGAGGCTCATAATGTGCGGTACAGATTTGGTTTTGTTTGTTAACATCTGTAGTCGTGTTTTCGAATCAGCCCCTGCTCCCATTACTCCAAAGGCATCCCTCTTGAATTCATCGGCAGTGGCAGTTTCTCATGCAGTTGAAAGGGAATCACACGGCAAAGAACCCAAGCTAGATCAAAGTGTGTCATCTCCCATAAACCATTTATCCTGTGGTTGTTTGTCGCCATCACTGAATTTACTTTGTCTAGAGAAGGAGTGAAAGTGTGCCAGGCCCTGTTTGTTGGAAGTTCGGTTTTCATAGGTAATTGTTTAATAGTTTCTTCTCTGGTGGTAGTAAAAACATCTCTCACATAATGGGAAACCCCACTGGAAACATAAAAAAAATGAATGAATGAAGCAGCCTGTTAACCTTGATGTCATTAATTTATGCCATCACTCTGTTTTTCAAAACCGGATTTGTTAGTCTTGTCATTTGGGATGCCAGCACAGGAAGCATCACAAGAAATGACTGAATTATTCAGCTCGCAGAGCTTTGAGGATTGCCCTCCCAGAACAGTGCATACAGTACGAGTCCATTAACCTCGGTGTTTGCTTCTCTCAGGAGGCAGAGGGATCCTTGCCCTACCTGCTGGTGCTGTGTGGAGACCACGGGATGTCGGAGACTGGCAGCCACGGAGGCTCGTCGGAGCCTGAAGTCAACACTCCCCTGGTGCTCCTCAGCCCCGCCTTCAGAAGGAAAGGTAACCCGCCTGGTTGCTTGATCTCTAATCTGTTGTCTGAGCTTTATCACCTCACACCTGTGATCTGTCATCAGATTCACTTGTATCCTGTGAATTTAAACTGAATACATTGAAATAGATGTTACACGACCATACCAGTGATTTTGTGTGTTTACCCTAATATCTACAAACAATATATATGCTTAGGGATTCAGCTAATCTTTTCCCAAAACAAGCAGTCATATTTTGGAACCCTGATATTATTTTTCTCCAGCGACTGGTTTCCATTCATTCTACTACGATATGAAAATGAACTTACAGAGACTTCAAACTTTCTTCACACCAGTATCCCATTTCTGTAATAATGTCATCCACATTAGTTTTCCTAAAAGTAGCAGCACTGTTGTGTTTTGATAACTTGAAATTGGGCTGGGTCAAACAGTCCCTTGACCATGGAAAATAGTAACCGGGGAAATGTTTACTTTACGCAACCAATTATCAGTTCTGTGTTTTATGAATGCTGACAACTTTGTTAGCCACAGAACCAGAACATTATAAGATGAGTTTTTGAACCAAAAATTAATTTTTGAAAATTGCAGGATTTTGATCATATGTTGTGAAATCTGTAGTACCTCCACATGATTTGCAAAATGGTTTGTTGAAATGTAAAATGCAGGTAAATTGTGGTAAATGGCCCAAACACCCAATTACTAAATCACTGGTATGGTCCTTTAAATTCAAGTGGGTTATACAGTGTGGTATAAATGTAGGACAGCTACTGCAATTAAAGCAAAGTGCCAAAACCTGGATTGTGATGAGACCCAGGAAAACACCCACCCAAACTCTGCCTTTCTGCTCAGCCCTTCACATCCCCCAGCAGCCAATTATTTACCCTTTGATTCTGAAATCCTATCATCACCAACTCATTTTGTCTTATTAGTTCCTGAAGTATACTTCAAAGCCTACTTCGCTTTTTCTTTTCTTCAGTGTCTGTGGGAATTGCTTAAAACCTACTTACAGACTGAGTTTTACTGATGCTACGACTTGAAGATTACTTTTTAACATTTACTCAAAAAATTGTGGCAAGTTGCTTTTTTGACACTGTTCGTCTAAACAGTTATACAGTGACATTTTTGTCCTATAGTTAAAAATGTGTCACCCATAGTTGTGTACAGGTATTTTTCCAGCACATGCAACAGGATGCACTTGAACGCCCCATGATGAGTGTGGGGTGGGTTGATGGTGTACTGTGTCTTGATGCTTTTCATTGATTGATCTGCATGCAGCAAGCCGACTGAATTCTTCTTGAAAATCAAACAAGCTGTCTTTCGATGTGACATTATAATTTTGTCCGCTCACTCTGCTGGAAAAGACAGGAAAAGATGCTTTGTTCATCACTGGAAATTATGAATGAATTAAACTACATTGTAAATATCATTTCCAGTGGAAAAGCATTCTTTCATGTGTGCACACACACATCCATCAGCTTTATTGTGAGGTGGTGTCACTTTGGCAGAGTACAAATAGAACCTCGTTAACATAGCTTTATATTGCTTTGATGAATGTGGTTCAGGCTGAATGTGTGAATGTGATAATTGCTTCTTTCTCCGCCATCTCTATTTTTGAGATCTTTCCTTGCATAGATTTATTCTTAGAGCAGTCATGTTAATTAATCATTTACAGTTCAGTGAGTTGTTGCTACATTAATTCATGGTTTTGCCAGCACACGACACCCCCCGTGGTGCTAACAGCTTGAGTGACTTGCCTACCAGTAGAGCTCTTTTATTGTCAAAATTTGATAGAAAATAATTTCCAAAATGGGAAATCAATATGCACGCAAAATTTTCCCCATGTCCTTAATAAGATATCTAGACCCAGTTGCAGAAACTCGAGTGATCTGGAATATGAGTAATGTTTAATAATGAGTAATAATGAACATGGAGATGTAAATATTTCTTATCAAATTTGCATATTAATAAGGAACGGCTGATTTTCTTAAAACTTCTTTAGCTCCTTAATTTTCATAGTTCATGTTCACAACACCATTTGTTATGTTAAAACAAGTATGATGTCTTAGAAATGTTTGCTAATTAATAGTTTAATTAGCTTAGTTAATGACCCAATTGGCATAACTGGTTATGTTTAATATATGACGGTAATTATGGTGGGACATTAAGCAGCTCAAGTGCCTCTTGTTTCATTAGAGCACGTTGCAGTTGTTTGCTGAATTCAATGAGATTTTGTCACGGGTTCAACATCTCCACAGTCCTGCAGATTAGCAACATGTTGTTTGGTTGACACTGCCTGTACGACCCTGAAAGGCACTGACAAGTCAAGAAAACTATACAGTTGTAAGATACCATAGTTAGTTTCACAAGCAAAGATGCCCAAGGATTGCCTCAATATCTGTTGTTGACCGTTCTTGATCTCCTCAATAATGCATGATATGTAACTGATAGACCAAACACCATTTATACCCAAAGGATGCCACTAACACAGAATGGATAACGTGTTAACCTCCCAGCCTTCAAGGTCACAGCAAGATTAATGCAACCTAATCAGGAACTGAAGCAGTATAGTTTGGTGCAAGAGTGTGTCTCCTCATATGATAGACTGAGCGCAATTAATGTTATAAAAAAGTAAACACTACCCATAAACACACTCACTTATAGGTGATATTATCAATTTAAACCCTATTTTCATAATATAGGTTTAGGTAGCTGTATTGTTTCTTAGAAAAAGCTGATCGCCTGATTTTGTGTTGTTTGCCTCCAGCTAGCTTTCACAATAAAGTAACCTCCAGACAGACATAACAAAAGTGCAGCAAGTATTGCCATGTCCAGTCATATTCAGAATTTAAAAATAACTCTGAAAATAATCACTCTGTTTAAGATAATGTTAGCTAGCTAGATACTGTAATATATATGGAAATATCACCTGCTGCACTTTTACAATCTATATGCTAATTATGAATCAGCATTCAATAAGTATAACCTATACTGTATCTGAGCCTGGTTACGCCTGAGCTCGAAGGGTCTGATCTTGTCTTCTGGATTACGTGTGGCACGATAGTGTACAAGCCAAGAAATACACTTAAAATAAATTGCAAAGTATTGTTCTAAATATGTTTAGTTAGATGTAACAGTATTGCCCTTTCAACAGTGGCTTAGCAAGTGAAATCTTCACTTCACAAAACCATCCACTTGTAGACAGTAAATGTAGGAGTGAATGATGTATTTAACCTCCTACATCTTCTCTGGGGGGCCTCAAAAATATTCTGTTTTATAAGACGGCTCTATCAACCTTTTTTTTTTTTTTTTTAATTGCAGTGACTAAAGCCTTAATTTAACTAGAGGAGTGCACTCTGAAGAGTACAGATTTCCACCAGGCGTAGCTCCCCTTCTCTGGTCCTTGAACAAAGCAGCCCTCTTTTCAACCACCTTGAGAGGCGCTGCCTGTGTATCTCTATGGAGGCAGGAAAGTTTTTGATATGCTCAGTGCTCAAGCTGAAAAATCTGCCCAATAAAAAGTTTTTGCCTGTCAGACTGTGGATGCACAGCCTCTTTGGCGGACCTTCGCACAAATACAACATATCAAATATGAACTTTCACTTTCCAAAATGAACAGGTTTGCTCTGCGACCATTTTCGTCACAGTGTAATAGCTCTGCCTTTGCTAATGATCTGGAAAACCACAGTTGTCGCAGCGTTTTTCAAAGCTTTTGAATCATCACAACCATCAGAGGTCCTTGATCATACAGTCACTGTGCACACAAAATATAAGGCTCATAGGCCCAGTATTGTAGGGAATTAGCTGCAGAAAGATACACACACACACACACACACACACTACCAAATGCATGATCCCCTCCAGGTTGAGATAAATATCCAGTCATCCACCATCAAATCACAGCAGTTAACCTAGAAAGCCCCAAACAGCTTTTGAACTTGGTAGCTCCATAGCTGTGGGCTTAAAACAGCAAAGTCCTTGTTTTGTTGCAAATCCATCTCCCTTTTAAATAAGCTGGATAACGTCATGACTTATTTAATTGAGTTTAATTTACAAATTAGCCTTTTGCTCTGGGGCTCCAGTCCCGTGAAATCTGGAGCTGTCACTATCCTCCAGTCATCCAGATTTCACTCCTCTGTAGTAAAAAACAAGGCACATATCTTTTTGTTTTTGGCCGCCCTGTACAGCAGTATGTACTGAGTCATTCACACGCAACCGTCATTTGTGGAAAATGATGCCCAGCTGATGAAGGCATTATGTGTTACAAGCGCTCAGTGAATCTCAAACAGACATTGATGATGCATCTCGGCGTGTTTTCTGCAATGTTCATTATTCCCAAGCAAACTTTGGATGAATGCTTTCCACAGGAATGAGAGTGCCAGCGTATAAATGCCTGTTGACAGGAGGCCAGTTTTGAAAAATAAAACACACATTTTACATAAAGAATTCATTCAAGTAAAATTTTTATTTTTCTGTAAAAAAGCAAAAGCCTTCCCCATAGTTATACTCATAGACATCAGTACAATAATCATTTATGATGCCATTGTGTTCACATAAAGGCTCTCAATTTAAGTTAAAATTCAGAACAAATATTGCCCAGATTACACAGCAACAAACAGACATGTCAGGTACTGCACTTTGCCTAAAAAACACTGCGGAGAAGCGCTGTGAATTACCTCGACATTTTCCTTCACTCTCTCTCAATTTCCTCCTTTTCTTGCTTAAGTAACCAGAGTTTGTTTTTCCTTTTGTCTTGATGAGCACTGTGAAAATTGATGACAAGCTCTAGTTCTGCAAATGGTTAAGTCTTTTTTTTGTGTCCATCTGTCCTAAAAAGCGCAACACTCAGTAAATAGTATTTGTATCTTAATTGTTTTAAAGTAGTGTTACAGCTGAAAGCTCTTACATTTGCTGAGCTAAACACCTGGTGTCTAGTATCCCCCGGCACACAGGAAGTGATGTGCTTCACAAGTTCAGTCAATTCTTGTCCCTGTCCTCCACAGTGGGGATGGAGCAGCCCGGTGTGGTGGAGCAGGTGGACCTGACTCCGACCCTGGCTCTGGGACTCGGCCTGCCCATCTCTCAGAACAGCGTGGGTCGCGTCATCCCGGGCGTCCTGGAGGAGAGCCCGCTCCGGGACCAGCTGCGTTTCCTGCACCTCAACGGCCATCAGCTCAGCTGCCTGCTCAGAGACAGCATACCAGAACATGAGAAAGGTGGGTTACAAACTCACTTGGTCGGTCCCACACACTCCTCACAGGCGAGAAAGCTAGAACTCTCTCTGATATAGTGTTGGGCAATATATTGATTTTTTTTTTTTTTTTTTTTTTTTTTTTTAAATCAGTATCATGATATGAGACTAGATATCTTTTGGGATTTTGGATATCATAATATCATGATATGGCTGTTCTAATATTTGCCTTTACCCACTTAAATACACACTTTATTACAGTTATAATATAGGAATGACTGTGTAAATATTTTGTGACCTCACCAGTAGTCATTCCCACAATATTGTCACAATATCGATATCGGGATATTTGGTCTAAAATATATTTGATATGTGAAATGTCATATAAATGATATTTGATCTTGTCCATATCACCCAACCCTACTAGAATCATCGTATCGATGTGACTGTATGCACTCAAGGGTTAAATCGAGCATTTATGCACTGCTTTAGAGACGATTTAAAAATATCGAGATATGTATTGTGTATCCTGATATAGCCTAAAAATATTGCGATATTATTTATAGGTCATATGGCCCAGGCCCACTCTGATGCAACACTTGCCATTCTTCATCATTATATTATGCTTTATCCAGGCATAATATAACAGGATAGTATCAGTGGCTACATTTACATGTGCGTTATGTTATGACTATGACCAGAAGTCTGAGTAAGAAAATAGTGCAACTAAAGGGAGAGTTCAGGCTTTACCCCCTTTTTTGCATGTCAGTTGAAACACCGTTAGAATTGGTAGGAAAACCAAACACATCGCTCCATCTTTTCCTAAATTATTGTAGAGCACCTTTTTACAGCTTCAACAAAAAAAAGCATAGAATGTCGATCAAATCTCTCCAAACAGCTTGTGTGTTTTGTAGCCAAACTGTTGCACTGTGGATTAGATCCCGGATATCCCTCTAACAGAAATAACATAATCCTCCAAATGTCTCAGCATATGTTTGTAGGCTCTGGTGGGCCTGGATTCATCCATGTGCATGGCAGGGGGCGGGGTTGTGACTCTGCAGTGCAGGATCTAGCTCTGTTGGTTATGATTTGTTTCACTGGGTTATGGTTTGGTCAAAACAAGTTTGAAGCCGTGTATCCTCAGTTGTGCTTCTGAGGAAGCTAAACCCAGCCTAACCGCATGCAAAACCTCTCCCCAACACAACGGCTCCTGTCACACCCGGGTTTAAATGTCAGACTTCATACTGCAGTGTGTGTGGCTCCTTCTAAGTCCATGAATAAATGAACTTACAAACTGCGAAACCTGGACACGGGGAAATCAGAAGTAGTCTCTGGTCCAATTTCTCCTGAACATTCTTGCAGCAACACTCGCTCACTATGCAAATGCATGTACGTACACACAGTTTTACTTTATACTTCTCACATCTCGCGGTCACCCTGTTTGTCAGAATTATCCATCTTGCAGCCTCTCGCCTTGCTGCTTATGACTCTCTCTCTCTCTCTCTCTCTCCCTCACTCTCTCTCTCCCTCACACTCCCTCTCTCCCTCTGTCCTTCACTTTCACAAACATTTAATTCACCTCTGGCAGCAATTATTTTGCTCATGTTTGATCAGCTGAAAGTACTTTATCTCATTATTTTAACTGAAACTGAATGAAGGAGAGAGAGAGTCGTCCTTGATAATCGGCTTGTACTTTTTGATTCGGGAAGGAACTTGATATGTGTCACTTAAAAGAGTTCACAGTAGACATTTTTTTCCGCCCATCCATCCATAGCAAGTTTTCCAGGACTGAATTATTGTAAAATCATTATGCTGGACTGTACGAAAACAAATTTATTGTCATTATACAAACAGCAAAAGAAGCCCAGAACACGTGCACCGTATGTAATTTTTCAGAGGTCATGTATCCCGTTAATGAATGAATGGCCAGATGGAAGAAAGTGTTAAGTTCATATGTTACATATGCATCTTGAAAATTTGGCTGAAGTCGCGTAGTTTGTGTTATGTCTGGATTTTTATAAATAGATCAACTTTCAATATCAAATACTGCAAAACTTGATTTGAAATGGTAAACTACTTGCTTGCACATTAGAAGTTACTGCTTTGGCAGCACATTTTCAACTCTATTTTGGTCTCTAGTTTCCATAGTGATGGGGTGAAATGGAAATTATTTCAGCAGACCTACATTTGGTTGTGTTGATTTTTGAATCTGTCCACTTGGGTAATCACGAAGCCGTTGTGCAGTACAATGTAATGGTTGCCATTCTTGTCTTGCGGTGGGCAATTTGGGAAATACGCCTGGGATGCTATTTTGAGCAGCATGCTTTTCGGACACCTGTTGAGGTCAACTCTCACTTGATGTGACAGAAGTCGCTTTAAAAAAAATACGCTGTGGTCTGTCTGAAAATGAGTGTCGCTGATTTCAGCTTTCATGAAGAACAAACACTACTTATAACCAGAAACCACCGAGCAGTGATTTATAAGCCCCAGCCACTCTCAGCTGTCATGTGACGCCTGGTTCGTTATTCTTAATGATGTTTTGCTTTTTTGTGCAGTCACTGTAAAGTTGTGAAAACCATTTAACTGTGTAACACATTCCTAAATAAAGAATAACCTGTGGAATAGCCATGTTAATAAGAACTACATATTAGAAAGCTGAACTCTGGGATCCTCCCTCTCTCTCTCCCTCTCCCTCTCTCTCCCTCTCTCTCCCTCTCTCTCTCTCTCTCTCTTATGAATCTTCATCTTATGCGTCTAACCTCAGGCATCTTGGAGGCCCATTAACCAATCCCTGTTCTTTCAGACAGATGAAACATGGTCAGGGCCATCGATATTGTATGATTCATGCCTGTGGCTTAAGGTTCTAATATTTTCACCACTCCCTCTGTCTGGCAAAGACACAGTCACTATTTATCACTTCTATGCCTATGCTACTGAGAAAGAGGGGTAGGTGTTATATTGCAATGTTGTTTTTACAAGTGTGTGTGTGTGTATCACCGCAGTGCACAGTCACAAATCAAAGCTCAGCGTTGCTTTGTCCTTGCTGATGCTTCGCAGATGTTGGAAAAAAATGAAAGCAGGAATTATTTCAGCTACTTTGAGTAAACATGTGAATCAATCATAGCCAGTCATATTTGGATTTTAAAAGGACTAAATCTTGTTTTGCATGATGAGGCCTCTGAACAGGTTTATAGTGGTGTAATTCAACAATACTGTTAACCCTTAATGTGCAAAACCTTGGTCTTGATTCAGACTCTGAATTTGGTGTTAACTTGAATGCTTTTTGTAAGAACTTATACTGTATTTTTGCCTGACTTCATTTTGCGTTCACATTCTCATCAAATTCATGGGATGGTTGCAAGCTTGCACTATTAAGTTTGCAACATTAGACGCAAAATATTCTAGTTGCATTCATGTGCTTCAGAGCTTGGGAGCAAAAACCTTCTGGAACAAGTTAATGAAAAAAAGGCTCGTGTTAGCCAACAAGGGGTTTTTCCACAACCACACACAGCGGACAGCAAAGCTAGGGACTAAGTTTGGGGACTACATGTATCAAACATGATTTTGTGTTTTAAAATCTAGGCTGTGGCCGACAGAGGCATTTTTCAGATCAAATTTATCATCACTCACAGAAAACTCCATGCTGTGGGCGAGCATTATGAAACGTCACAACTGGGCCAATTCATGTTACATCTAGAATGTCAATTTAGCCGTGTTGATGATGTGGCCATGTGCACTTCTGCTGGGAAGCTGAAAAATATGATACAACCAGCATCACATGAATGGGGCATCATCCCAAACAGTGTAAATCAGTGATGAAAAAACAGCTGCTGAATGTGTTATATATATATATATATATATATATATATATATATATATATATATATTGTAATATCATTGAGAAACCATATTGAATGATTTACCCATGCTTTGGTTATAGACATAAATATCAAACATGACTTCCTCCATCCTAATTTTCAACTTTTTACAGCTAAGCATGGTCTTCGTTTTAACTGAGGTTGTTTTGACTATAGCCCTGCAATTCACAGCACCAGTCCATCTTACCCTCCTCTCACCTCTGTCCAATTCTCCCAGTGTCGGGCTTCGAGCAGTTCCGTGTGGCGGAGAAATCCCACGGGAGTTGGGTGAAGCTGTACCTGGAGGGCAACACCTCTGAGGTGCTGACCAACATGGGAAAAAAGGTCCTGAAGCAGTACCTGGAGGCCCTGGCTGCCATGAGCTCTGCCCTCAGCAAGCAGCTGGGCAAGTACGACATGTACTCCATGATCGCAGGCATGGTCTTCGTGTTTCAGGTGAGTAGAGCAGAGTAGAATTTCATTCATGCTTTTTGACTGTTTGTGTGCACAGTGCCCTCAGATAGAATTCATCCCCTTTGACTTTTTTGTGGTTTGGTGGGTTATGCTGGGTTTTTTTTTGTTTGTTTTTTTTTGACACTGTACACAAAATACCCACAATAACAAAGTGAAGACATGTTTTTTGCTTCCTTTTCCAACATGACGGTTACTCCACTGCACCTCCCTGTAGAGACGCTGCTATGAGCTGTGCCCGCTCTCTGGAAAGACAAAAAGACATAGTGCCTCTGTGCTGCAGATGAATTTTTTAATTGTTGTTGCATCAGAACACAGATTTGTTTGCCTCATGCTCCCAGAGTCCTTTCTGTATGATTTATTAACCCCAGTCTTGCCGTCCTGTACCTTTGTATTAGAAGTGGCTTCCTGACCCAAGGTCTTGTTTAGCAGTTGCTCAGTTTGGTAGAAAGACCAGCTCCATGAAGAGTCTGGACAGCTCCATATTTTTTGCATTTCCAAATGATGGCTCAAAGTTTGAACACACCCTTAGGCCTGAATTATCAAGCATGCTGCAGCCTTGGGCACATAGTTTTGCTCTCTGCAATTTCTCAATTTAGTGGCTGATTTACCAAAACAGATAATGTGATTTTTAATCTTTTTTTTTTTTTTTTATTAATGAATCAGTAAAGTAAAGTGCAGATATTGGTATCATATGGAACTACACAAACTAAGGAATCTGTTGATATCAAGCATGTCATGCCAAGTTGCCAGCAAGAGGGTCAAATATCGCTCCAAAATTAGGCAAAATTTTAGCAAGGGAGAAACTGGCATTTTCCTTTGTCCTCTGACCTCAAGATATCTGAATGAAAATTGGTTCTGTGGTTACTCACAGGTTTCCCCCTTGCAGACAAGCCCACCTTATGCTAATCCCATGCAGATTGGGCCACAAACCCTGCAGTTGTTTGCATGCAGTAAAATGTGTTCTTTTGGCCTATTATAAAATGGTGTATTTGTGCAAACTGGGGCCTAAACAGTCTTGGACTTACCCACCATAGTAGCCACTTCATTGTAGTGAGACTATTTTTTTTTTTTTTTAATTTGACGTCACCATATAGAACTGGCCTATTGTGACCTTGAAACTTTACATCCACAAACAAGTGGATAATTCAAACAACAAAAATTGTAATAAATCATAATATCGAATTGCGATACTTATAAAGTGGTAATACTTAAGAATCACAATACATATCGAAGCAGCACCCAGTTGTTATGGTATAATCGAATCAGGAGATAGACATATTGAATATATAGAAAATGAATATAGCTGCAGTTGACTTAATTTGAATGTGTTGCTGCTAATATCTGTGGAGGATGCACGTGACATGACTGAAATCCAACATGGCTTTCAGCACCAGAGACAGCAGCTTTGAAAAAGATACATTATCATAATCAGTGATCATATTTGCAAGAAAAGCTCTTGTTCTTGTGTTTTCACATTTTTTTTTGTGGTAGAATTCGTAGCTGCTGACGTCAGTGCAGTGCAAGTGGACCTTTATCCTTCACACTCTGGAGCTCTTCACATTCTGGGAAAAAAAAAACTTTCGAATAAGGAAATGCATTTTCAAGTTTGTATGTCTTTAGCTTCAAGATTTAAAATGAAAGACTCACCTTTTACATTCAGACCTCCTGCATATCAGACCTCCAGCTATGGCATTTTATGTTGTAAAATAATGACATTGTTTCAGTATCCAGATTGTAGCCAAATTCATGTTCACACACAATTGAGATCTGATCTCAGAGTCATCAAGATCCCTAGTAGCCTGACAATTAATGCAATCAGGCGTGATTGTGTGCACCAGGCGGAATTGAAAGGAAGACTGAACCACTTAAAGGTGCCGCAAAGCAGTCTTGATGCTCTTAAAAAGTGGTAATAACAGACCACTAGTCATGATAAATCAAATTTAGTGGCTCATTTGAAAGAATCTCCATTCCCTCCTCCCACATTTTTACGGTTCTACATAAGAATGGCCTAAAATACATATGCAAATGGCTTCACACACAATTTTCAGATGTGCCTCTTTTCTTCATCAGCGCAGACCTGTTCTGCAGCACCTTTGTAAATCAATGTCAGACACTATTTGTCTTGTTTGTGCATGAAAAAAATAAATAAGTCAGACCCTTAATCTGTAAATGGTTGTACAACAGCTGAACAAAAAGTTGGTCTGCGTCTTGACCTTTGGTGTAGTGTTGGGTTGTATAGTTACCTGGACATGGTAAGAGTCCACATGGGGCTGAAATGTCCTCATTAGTTTCTCATTAGCTCCTCTAGGTTGTTAATACAGAATATTGTGTTTCTATCTCTCCATTCACTTACATAGTGCAACAAAACTATAGGAGTACACATTATGCCAGTATGAAAAGTGAGTCATGGTACCTGTTGTTTGAGGAAATTAAACAGTTCTTTTCTTGTTTTGTTTCTGTTTGAATTGAAAACATCTGGCAGGTTGTGTCTGCAGGAAACGTCCACCTAGTAACCTTGTGCGAAGATGAAATGACCTAATAGTACTTTTACAAATAATTGTAATTAGATGGCAAAAAGTTTTTTTTTCTATTGTTTTGTTTGTTTTATTTTGTAATCGGCATAATCCGCTTTGTTTGGGTTTGTTTATGCTACAAACATGAACAGAGAGATAGAAATAGTATTCCAGATTAGCAGCCCAGGGGAGCACTGAGCAACTAATGTGGATATTTTGCCGCTGTGTGGACTATTATCATGTCCAGGGAAATGGACAACCCAACACTCTACCAAAGTTCAGTTTTTAAAAGACTTTAAAAATTGATCCTCAGGTATCTCTCCCTGTCATCCCTCCAGCTCCTGGTGGTCTTACTGCTGGCCATGCCAGAAGCCTTGAGTGGTGCAGCAGAAGTGGACCTCCCAGTCCTCCCAGCGCTGCTCTCCTTGCCTTTCTACCTCTTGTGCCTGCTGCTCGCCTCAGTGCACGTCCTTGTGTGCACATCTGCTGAGAGCTCCTGTTACTTCTGCAGCCTCTCCTGGGGTCTCGTGTTTGCTGCTGTTGCCTTCTCCTCAGCAATGTTCTGTATTCTGGTCTCTATGGCAACAAGGCGACTTCCTCTGGGACCAAAGATTCCCGGGAAGGTGAGTTGTGCACCCAGCATTTACCACCCAAACACAGGGACAGCTTGGAGCAGATAGTTGGGCTCGTATTTATGTTCTCATGTGCGTTAGAGGCTGAAAGTTTCATTTAATGCCTCAGTGTGGAGCTCAACACGATGCAAATGGCAGCCAGGTAAGGTCACTGCTTGAAATTTTTAAACTTCACTACCCAGACAGCAGACTCCTGTTTACCAACCCAGCTGATCTGTGCTGCTTTTTTTTACTAAGGCATACCAAGAAGGACAAGAGAAGTATAAGATGTAACGCTGGTGAGCCCGGCTGCGTCACTTCCTGTGTGAACAGAAGTATACAAACTAGACTAAAAAAAACATGAATTTAATTTGTGCAAATATGGCAAATCTACTGGGTCCCAATTAGTGGGGATAGGAAACTCTTCTCTGTCACAGTCCCGCTTTGTGATTTTGGCTGATAAGACAAGATTTAAACTTGCTTTAATGCAGCTTTAGATTAGCTGAATGTTGCTATACTGTGAAATAAAGGTCTTAGAAAAAGCCCTGCAAAGTTATACTCGACTTTTTTGGATCTATGACAATTGAAAAATCACTCGACCAAAAAGTGGCCCGAGAGGAGTGTTGGGCGAGTGCCTCTCAGTCGATGTGGGACTTGGGCACCATTCATTTTAATCAAACAGTGCTTGGCCGCATACACAGCTTGTCGAGTGTTAGACTTTGTAATGAAGGATTGCAATGAGCCCTGTTATTAGCCTACAGTAACGCAAAGGAAAATGGATTCTTTAACTCTCCATGCAATATAGGCAAATCATTTTTTTTGTTGATGATACAATTAATGCAGTAGCACAAGTTCATCTCTGTAATAATTGCAATGATAAGTTCATCATTGTAATGATTGTTAGAGCTGTAGCATGTAGAAATGATATTTCAGTGTTTTGAGAATCTGTCAGCAGTCACTGCAGAGGTTATGAGAGTCGGGTAACAAACATAGAGAGGACGGTCTGTATTCTCTGAAACTCTCTTGAAGTTACCTGTCAGTGCCGACAGCATAAGTAATAGTGCCAAAACACCGCATTGCCAGTAATAAATGTTTAATTGAATAGGGATGAAAAGTTTGTTCAGAACATGACAGCTATGTTTAAATTTACACCAACAAATAAAAGTAAGTGCCAGCTACATTTGGAGTGTGAGCAATCAATTAGAGTTATTGATAACAATAAACTAATCAGAAGGTGGAAGCTTTCAGTATTCTGTGTTTGTTTAAATTGCCCTGAAGTATGACCCCTCTTTATTACTGCGCCTCTTTACTCATTATAATTTATCAGTAAAGGTTACATCTCATTTCCCCTCTGGGAACTCGGAGAAAGTGCTGATACAGCAGAAAGACAAAAAGAAACCCTCGTGGGCCATTAGGTTGGGTATGAAAATGAACTCCAGAGGAAAAAAAAAAATCGTAAATCTAGACCCTGAAGGTAGATGTTTCCCTGAGTCAGGTCTTCTTTGCGGAACTCTGGAATATTCGGCTTTGAGTTTCGGTGGCAGACAAATGTCAAAATAAAATGAAAAGGCGCCTAGCTCCATTGACAGGTAATGATTTGGCTTTTAATGAGAGAAGTGTGCCTGCTCATCTTACAGCAGATTGTTGAGACATGGTGGCAGGTTGGTGGTGATGTCAGCTGGGAGCTTCAGCTGGGAACCCAGACTGTAAGAAAATCATCAAGCCTCAGCGGTCGCCTGTCTCATGGAGGAGACAGACTGTTTTCCTGGCTGTAATAACCACTAGCCAAGGACAATTTGACCAGTGAATAAATTCACTACATGACATAAACTTTAAGGCCTGGCTGCTTGAACATGGATTAAGCCCAGTCCTAGACATAAAAAACATACATAAATGGTGATCTCCACTGAAAATGCAATCCTAGTTTTGTATTACTCTGAATAGATGTGCAAAAAAAATCAGCCCTGTAAATAATTAGACAGAATAACACGTTTTAATAGTTTGGCCCTGCTCTGTTTTTGGTTTGCTTTTGATGTGAAATGATGCAATGACTATGAAATTTAAGGGTCGCATTATTTGACTTTCATTTGTGAGCTATCAAATGATTCATGTGTCCATATACGAAAAAAGTATTTCATGATATTTCTAAAAAGTTAAAAAAAAACAAAAAAAAAACATGTAAAAGCCTTGAGTACAGTGACAATACTGCATCGTGACTGGCAGACAGTGCAGACGACACAGAAATGCTCGGTGTTTGCACGGCAACTCAGTGATGCAAACGTGCCTGGTGGGAGAGATTTAAACAGTTGTGTAGGGTGGGGTGCCAATGCATCACCTGTAAATAGCCTGAAACTGCCTGGAAGAATGGATGGATTTCTCAAAGTGTATATAAGATGTCTGAAAAGGCCCAATCAATCTATGTACGGGGAGTATTAATGCCCCATAACAATATAGATTTATTGACGACTAACTCTGTAATCTCTCCTCAGCTGTAAAGCTTTTTCTTCTGTGCACTTAGTTGCAAATGCAGCAGTTCAGCCATCAACTGCCACTAAAAAGAGATCTCATTTAAGTCCCGTTTTTGCTCTCTTACTTCAGCTTCCAGCTGATGCTGGAATCAATTTTGTCAATCAATGTTATTGATTTCTTAGAAAGCAGGCTCTGCCTTGTCTTCCATTAGAGCGCTTTTAACTCCCTATACAGGAGTGTCATCTTACATCATGTCATATGTTATACGTTTTGACTGTTCCAGAAATAGTGACAGAAACACTAGATGGGCTGTCTTTAGATGTTACCGTCAAATTGATTAAAATGTGTGAGGACGTACTGTAAGTAAGAGAGCCTTTGCAGTTATGGCCCATATTTAGGGAGTCGCCATTTTGACATGAAATAGCAGGTTAACACAGGTGTTTCTAATGACATTAATTAAGGTTCTGTTCCTTTTAGGTCTAGCAGAGCCAGAGTCCTGCTGTTGTTCATGCTGTTTCACTGGAAACACTCTCTTCAGATAGACTTTAAATGAAACAGAACCTTAATTAGTATCATTTGTAATACCTGTGTTTACCTGCTATTCCATTATTGCTGTGCCACATTAGTTTTATTAATTTCGCAGTTGGAAGACTGATTTTTGTTTATTTCTTTGTGTTTATTTTGCATTATTGTCCTCTAAAATCCTTGTTTCACCCATTTAGCTTCAGTCTGATCAATTCAAAACAGTAGCTTTTACACCTAAAATTCATGAAAATGAGGCTATGAAATCGAAGAGGGAAATGAGTAGACAATACTCTCAAGTAAGAGGCATGATGTTGGCATATAATGTCACTAAAAAAACAACAACTTCAGTCTGAGAGCTAAGTTTTGTTATGAGAATATACACAATATGACTGATAATTTGCATAGTTTTTGTGTTTTACTCTTACATTTGAGTTCCCTTCCCGTTGGCTCTCCAATCACAGGTGTTCATGACCGATACCAGAATGTCATTTAGGCAAACAGGTGGATTTATGAGTTCTCAGTTAGGAGGGATGGGACACTGTTCTCAGTTGCAACTCCAATTTGTGATTTCACTTGATAAGACAAGTGTATTTTTACAGGGTAATTTTACCCATTGCAGCTATCATTTTCACACACCATGCTACATTTGCAAATGGAGATGCAGGGAGAGCCGGTCAGAGGGAGGAGATGGAGCTTTAATATGCAGCTGTTACAGATTGAATATTTTAAGACCTCTCAAGGGGAGGATCTACAGTTATTATTATTTTTTGGGGGAGGGGACCTAGGTGTAACAGCAAAATAGCATTATGGGAGGCATCCAAACCTTTGATTAGAGGTAGAATGATTGGTTTCTTTGTGCGACTGGGAGAGGTTGAAAAACTAGAAGATTAAACGCACTCACTAAATAGGGAGGTTGTTACAAAGGACTCCGAGTCACTTCTCAACCAAATATGTGATTAGAATTTCAATTCGTTGAATTTTATTACTTTAAAGGTGAATATTCTTTATTTAGAATAAGAAGTACTTTCTGTAAAGGAGGTGACAAAGTGAGAACGTTTGGATAGAGAAATGAGAGAAAATGAAATGCCAACAGTTATATACTAGTAATATTAAAAAGGACAAAGAATTGATTAAAAAGGGTATTATTGGAGTTTCTCGTGAGTTCTATAAAAAGTTTAGTTCAGTCTGAGAGCAAAGCAGGAGGGAAAGACTAGATTTTTTTCCAGCCCGGCTGGAAATATATATTTCAAATGAGTGAGCCTGAAAATCCTGAGGTTCCTATTCCAGAGGTGTAAGTTAGAAAGGCAGTGATGGAGTGATGGCTGCGTGATGGAAATTTGCTGGGGCTGTATGGCCTGCCAGTACAATGTGATAAATCATATATGTAACATATCAGCCCCAAGAATGGCTCAAGTATTTCCAGGAGCACAGTGCAGCTGATGAGTCTGTTTTGTTTGAAGACGCTCTCTTAAGACGTTTCCCTAAAAATGCTGAGAGTCTTATCAGTTTGAACGAAAAAGGCCATTCCTCTGCAAAGTCAGAGAAAGTTCGATCATGAAAACAGGAGCTTAACCAATGATTTTAGTCAGGCTATTGCACTTTATTTGGATGAAAAGGTCATCATCCTGCCATTTCACCGTGCTTTGTCTTGATAGGGAGAGAGCCTCTGACAGGGCAGAAGGGCAGTATCTTTTATCCTTCCTCAGCACATTTGGCTTTGGTGCAGGTTTTGACAGGGGGATTGATGTTCTATATATTGGCCCTGAGGCAGGCGGAAAGAGTGATGTGCCCCTTTTTCCTGCGATCCAAGTCGACAGAAGGTACGGGATCCTGTCATTTGTTTTTAACGGCATGACAACCTTTATTTAATTTATGAAGGGAACCTCTGAAATCCGAAGCAGTGAGGGAGTGAAGTAGCTGTTATATGCAGATGATATTTTGCTATTTTACCAATTATCCTCCATTCGGACACCGCTTAAACCTGTGGAGACTAGGGTTAAAGATAAATTGTTATAAATTGGAAGTATTTGTGAACATTATGAAAGGAAAATTCCAGTGTTTTGGGCATGCTTTTTCCAACTCACCCAAACTGAGAAAAGATGTTTCATTTCAGCTTCTTTCAGCTTCGGAGCTGCTGTAAGATTTATTTTTTGACTTGGACAGAGCTAGGCTTATGACTCCCGTAGACTTCCAGTCTTTATGGTAAGCTAACAGGAAATGCTGCCCATAGGAACTGAACCGCTGGACGTACAGAGTTGAAAATGGTTTCCAACATCTTGTCTCAGTCAGAAAAAGGGAATTTTGGAGCTTTTTGAACATTGGAGCATTCCCATAATATTACATTGCTTAAGATAGGTACACTACCTCTTCCTTTAAGTATAAGGCAGAAAGTAGATGAATGAAATTATTATCTGTGGGTAAAGATTAATATTATAAATATAGATAATAGTTGCTAAATTTAATTATGTTTCAATGATGCTTCCACTGTTTTCCATCAGTTTTTAATTAATTTAATACCATGATTATAGATTTCCTGTGGGAGGGGAAATGAACATGAATGAGTATGCAGAAGATTTATCCACTGGAAGAAAAGATGTGGAATTGTATAATGCAGCTTTTGAGATTTCAAAATTGGCCAACCACTGGAGGAGAGAAAGAGAACAGCAGGGGGGAGGGAGCTGGAAAAAAAGTAATATAGTTCCCTTGGGCCATGACTTGTTTTATCTCAAAAAACACAGACGTTGTAGACATACAGGACATCAGTCCTATTCTCAGTAATTCAAGGGTGTCTTAGATTTTGGTGCACCGAATGAATGAGCCATTCCTGTTTAACCAAAGATGTTCATCTGTCTGGCTCAACCCTGAAATCTGTAGTGAGAAAAGCAACGAGAGCTACATTTAGGGAGAAAACTGGCAGCAGAGGAGGTATTTCCTCCGGAAAAACAAATTATGATTTGAAGAAAGTGGTATGAAATACAACCTAGATAATGATAATGTATGAAAATGTATGCAACCTAGAAACTGTGTATCCTAAAATTACCTCACTTGAGTGATTGATTTTTTTATTTATTTGTTTTTGTTTTTTGCTCCATGTTTTAAAAGAGACTGCAAAGTAATATCACAGAATGTGGGGGAAAGTCAACTTGTTACTTGTGGTGCTCGTCATTAAGGATTTTACCGCCACATAGATACTGCTGATTGAATCTCATCACACTGCTATAAATAACCTAAGCACTGTGAACAACCTCAGTCTAGCTGCTGCTTCTTTGAATTGTAAATTTGGATGTATACTGTATATGCATCACTAGATGCTGTTTTATCAGGTGCTTTTCTCACTCTCTGTATGAAGACAGACAGCAGCTATGCTTTTCTAAATTAGACTGTTTAAGTGTATAAGTACATGTTTGACTTAATGAATGCAGCTAAATGAGGATCTTCAATATCCAAATGGATTGGTAATGAATTATCAAAGCAATAGTTTGTCCCTGTTCATTTTCCAGTAAAATTAAAGAGTAAAATTAATACTGCTGAAGGATCCAGGCCACAGTGAGGGGGCAAAGTGAGCACAGGTCAAGTGCTAAATTCAGTATTTACAGCTCTTACACCTTTTGAAATATAACATAAAATTTAATCATGCTGATTGCTAAGCATTTGACTTTCCAGATTCAAATGAAAACAAATGCACAACTGAGGAATATGATTGAATTTCATGCCGATTCTCACAGGCAGGCAAAACAAAACATCACCAGGTAAAGCCCCACAATTTGTTAGTTTAGTTGCTTACCTGGATCCCCATTAATTGTTGCTATACGAAGGCAACAATGACAAAGGTAAAAATCTTGATCAAATAAAATTATAATATTTGAAGGAATGTCTGATTGCATAGTCAAATAAGGTGATAATCCATCCATCTCCATCGGTCCACAAAATGCCAAGTTAGAAAAGATTGAAAACACATCTTCGCAGGCTTCTCATGAATGTAATTTAGTTTTGTCTGTGCTTTTTTTTCACTTTCGGAAATGTATTCACAAATTTTGAGATATTCGACTGAAAACAATAACCTTTTTGGTGAAAGCAAAAATAGGAGCACTGTATTTCACAAGTACACACAACCCATTTCAAGTTTTTCTGCCACATTTCTGTAAAAGCTCCTCTCTTAACTTTGCCTCTCTTTTATAGTCCCCGTCGAGGAGCAGCGGCAGTGAGTGGGCGCTGTCAGAGCTGGATGTTTTGCTGCTGGCCGGCACAGCGGGCCACACTTTCAGCCTGGCGGCCAGCAGCTTCGTCGAGGAGGAGCACCAAACCTGGTACTTCCTGCTCAACACGCTCTGCCTCGCCGTCTTCCAGGATGTCTGCCGCAAGTACTTCAGAGAGCGCAGCACCTCTGGGGATGAGGAAGAGCACTTGCTCCCCTCCAAAGACTGTCACCCCTCTGTCCACCCGCAGGCGGAGGTTTGCTCAGAGAGGTGGCTAGCGCTAGCCACGCCGCCCTTGACTCTGGCCTGCTGCCGGCTGCTGCGCTCCCTCAACCAGACTGGGGTGCAGTGGGCCCATCTTCCTGACATGGGACACTGGCTGAACAGGTGGGCAAAGATTAGATCATGCTGAAAATAAATGGGAAGCAAGCAAAATAAATGGCTTGGGCAATCTGGAGAAAATCAAATATCTTAATATCTTTGACCAAATACCTTTATTGTGAAGATATGATAGGGATGACTCTCTTGTAAGATTTTTACATGATTTTTGATAAACAATCATTAGTAATGTGGATATGAAGACTAAGCAGTTAGGGACAAACAATGAAACAGCTGTAACAGTCTTATAAATTCAGAAAATTGTATCCCATTAATGTAATGTAGCCTTTAAAATCAGGAATAGACAACACTTATGCCATCTCCTGGTATTGCAATATTGAAAACCCCAGACGATATCTAGTGTCATATCATTACCTACCTCCACAGCGCTTGCACAAAAGAACTGTGTATATAAAGTTGCTGTTTTGAATAATTCTTAGCTGAAACTATAATTTGAAATAGAGTATGCACGTTTTGCTGTGTCACTGCAGGCCAGTATTATGTCATTTAGTGACTGAGAAGTGATTGCTTCAACTCCCATTTTCAGTTTTATATTATTTTAATGAACCTAGCTTGTTTACAATTGTGTGTACGCGCTGCAGGCATTCATTTTAAATGTTATTTCTCTTGCACCGCAGAGAACACAAGCCCCCCAGACCTTTGCACCGGAGCACTACTAACCTCTTTCCAGATAGTCACAGAGAAACCTGTCTGCTCAAAGTCGTGCGATTGATTTGGAAACCGAGGAAATCGGTGAACAACCTCGAGCCGGTCCCATCAGAGGCACAGCAGACACTTCAGGATTATTTGAACCTTGAAAAGAAAGCGGGGCAGAGAGAATCAAAGACAGACAGGAAAACAATTTTTAACGCTGCACTTGGCAGCTTCGCTTGTTAGCGGCTCTGCACGGCAGCGAAAGGTTACTGTTTATAAAAAAAATCTCAAGTCCAATACCCAAAATCATGCACCATTCTCTCTGGAGGGGTTGCTCGCTCACTGCTGTTTGAGAGACAGTTTTTATTCAGCTTGAGTTTTGATTTGTCACTTTGGTTAGGTGGAGAATGGCACAAACCCGACACCAGAATTTCATTTGGGCAAGTAAGGCAAAGCTACGGGTCCCAGTTAAGAGAGATGGGATGCTCCTAGTGCTCCTGTTGTCAAGTGACAAAGAACCAGACTTAATTAAGCAACATAAAATGACACGAAATAACACATAGCTCTCTCAAATGAACATGGACATTGGAGGGTATTGCCTGTAAGGTGCACCGCACAAGAAGGGAGTGTTTCTGCCTGTTGCCCTTCATGCTTACAGGGTTTAGGATGTTTTTACAAGCCCTTCGTTTCAAAATTTAACAAGTGTCCTCTCGTCACATTGAAACATTTTTACGCCTGTGTTTTTCTGTCTGACAAACTAGAAAAAAAGAGAAAAACACCAGTTAGCATTTGTTAAAACAAAGATTGAAGCATTGAGATTCGTCCTTAGTGGTCACATAGAGTATAGAGTAAGATTGCTGATATCATAGTGAAGCTGTTTCACGGTCATTAACATTCTGTCTGCGCCGCGGGTTAGGGGATTATAGTTTGTTCTTTAACATGCATCCATTGTAGAATAGAGATGTGGATAACTGACCTTTTGCCTGTCCAGCGTTGCCCTTTTCTCCTTACCTTCGTTGCCAGTTGCTTGGATAATGAGATCGAGGTGTTCCTCCTTGTCTTGTCCCATTGTACCCAACCCCTCTGCCATCTGATCCAAGTGAGCAGCTAAATGCAAGGTTACTACTCCTTGACACCTCCTACAAGGTCTTCCTTATTGCGCTCAAGGCTGTGTAATTTCAAAGCATGCACCTTCAAGTGCAGTTAAGAATTGAAGATTTTTGCCTGTTAAAGTTTAAACAGGTGCCGGGTGGTGTGATTGTCTGACTGGCTGACAAAACAGATACCCGCGCAGACAGCGTGTTGTTACAAGTGTATATTTCAAATACGGTGTAAATACTCCAGATGCATTTCAGTATCAAGTTCAAAAGCGCCCGTCAATGACTCTTCTTCACATTACATGTTAGTAACTCTCTGTTGTCTCTCACCAGCTCCGAACACAAGATGGTTCTGTCCCTGCTGGCTGCTCTCTCGCTGACTCTCATCTACTTCCTGATTCAAAGACGATGTTCATGGGTGTCCAAAATCGCCTTGGCCCTCGGACTTCTGGGTGTTTACAGCTACCGGGCAGCGGTTGGCAATGTCTTGTTTCCTTGGCAACATGCTGGCCGAAATGTGTCCAAGTAAGTGTTTTTTTTTTTTAACCCCCTGACCATGATTGTCTTGACCGTATCACATGGCAGAGCGCTCTGCTCTGTTAGTCAGTGGATTTACTGCACTTGATGCGTTGCACTGTGATGCAGCCGAGCGTGACGTCTGCTGTCCTGTATCCGCCCCGGGAGACAGAGCCTGAGACCCACATCACCTCAGCTCTGATGATGAACTGCGGCACTCCACGGGTGCTTTTGACCTGCATACACCTAAATCCTCCTTAACACGCGGTAACCACAGGTTATTAAAAAAGTCTGTAAAAGTCTTACGGTTGTGAAATTTGTCGGGGTAACAAATAGTAAGTGTCCAACATTGACTTAAAACACACCGATCCAACTTGTCTCTTCCTACTCAAGTCTCAAGCTCAGCCCCCTCTCTTCTCACCCCTCTGTCCCCATGGGCTTCAGTGGCCTGCAGTTCACATCAACAATAAAGACACTTTCCCACAGCAGAGTAGTGGAGAGGAGTAAGATAGCTAATTAGAGCAGAAATGAAAGCAAAAAATCTCAGCACCTGACCAAGTAATGGTTGAGTCATTTCTGCTGATGAACAACCCCATCAAACCCCTGCTAATTTATTGTCAGTATTTTGCACTGTGAGACAACCAAAATCCTACTTGTTACACCTTTAAAGGGATGGTAAACTAAAATATGTATTTCTTTCATTGGAGCATTTTTATTGTTATCATTGGGTGTAGAAAACATGAAACTGTGAGAATCTAAAGTCCTTTCCATGCTTTCAGTTGATTTCTCTAAACCAGCTGTTTTGCTGGGGGTTAAAAGCTGCTGTCACTTGTAAGAGTGGGGAGACCCAATCAGAATACACCTCAGTTTTTATTCCTCCTGCCCCAGTTTGACTCTTCAACTGCACCTGTTGTCTAACTATTCACTCGTTAGCATGACTCGTGGATGTCATACTATTCTCAGATATAAATCCACCATTTTAACGAGGATTATTTCACCAATCCACAGATCAGTGGAGGCAAGTGCTCACCATGCGCTTTAATATAATCTGGAGCTTTAGCTAGTGATCAGCCATAGACTTTCTCATCTCAACTCCCCAATTACAAGCCTCTAAAGTAACTAAAGCAACATTAGCAGGGAAAAGATTTGCTAACTTAGCTATTTTTAAAGAGGCCAGACAGTATTGTTACTCTAAAAGGTAATCTAAAACCCACCCAGCCCCGGTGAAATGTGTTATTGTAGGAATAACAGCCTCTTAAACTCAAGTTTATTTTAGTCGTTGACTTTTGGGAACTCTTAAGATCCTGATGAATGATGAAGATAGCACTCAAGAATAATAGTTCAGGTTTAACTGGGTTTACCATCCCTTTAAATTAGGGCTGGGTGATATGGACAAAATCAAATATCATAATATATTTTTTTTAAGAACAAAATGGGTAAAGACAAATGATAGAATAGCTAGAACAATCAGGTATGTTCAGAAAATTGCTTTATTCTGATGTAGCCTTTAAAACCAGGAGAAGAGTAACACACTTGTGCCATTTCACATTACGATATCCAAAATCCCAGATGATATCTTGTCTCATATCATGATATCTTAAGTTTTTCACCATGTTAAAAAAACAGGGATTCTTTTCAAGAAAGAAAATTTAAGCTAAATCAAAATGAGCCAGTGACATGCAGGGTTTGCAAATCATAGCAGGGTTAACACAATATGCAAAACCTGCTGTTTTCATCACATTTGCTGCAGTAAACACAATCAATCTCAGCCTGCTATTCCTTTTCTTAGAGCACACCGCCTAGTTACAGTTTCAGAACATTCATTAGTGTTTTGGCTGGGCATTTTGTTCTTTATTTTTGTTGGTAAACTCATCTTCAGTTCAGCACCAGGTAGGATTTGCTAAGGTCTGAAAAAGCTTTGCATTTTTACACCTGAATATAAACGCCACCTCTCCTAGATCCTGATGAATCAAGAATTCTACATTTATATTCACGTTCACTTTGGATAGATTTTATCACAGTAAATGTTTTATGGAGATATCCTTTTTTTTTTTTTTTTTAAGGGTAGTTTAGGGGTTTTGGTAACACAAATCCGTTTCACATGTAATTAGCATTTACTACTCCTATGCTTTTTTGTGTTGATCACATCTGTTTAATGTAAGTTCAGTTTACAGTTTAATGTAATTAATTTTCAGTTACTCTTGTAATTTAATATTTTTAAAGAAGAGATATCATAATATAACACTCATTAGATGTAAAACCAGCGACTCCAGACACATATGCAGACCAATTCAGATTCAGTTGAATCATTAGATTAATGATTGGAAAAAACACTAGTACCAAAATGTACTGTCTCCTGAACCTGAAGAACAAAGTACCTTTTAAGAAAACGGTGTCTTTGCATTGCCAGTGTATTGCCAGTGTATTTTTGACATACTCTGCTCCATCTAACTCTCACTGGATAATGAAAAATATGGGTATTGTATACCTTAAAAGGACATTGCCATGTTCTGGCCAATAAGCTCTTTGGCAGCTGTATTTGCTACGCAGCAAGAAGACTGATACAGCTTTCCAGTGTATATATTCAAATCCTTATCCTTATATTTATAAACACTACAGTTAGCATTGTATAAAAAGAGAGGAAAACAACACTCTTGCAACTCCTAAGTGTGGTAATTCTTCATTCTGCAGCCTGTAGCTTGGCACAGAGTTATCTGCTACTAACCCCCGTCAGAAAATAATGAGTGTGCAGGGCTGCACACAGTTCCCTTGTCTAGTTTTCCTGACCTCTCTTCATCTACCACCAGAAACTGGCCTTCCCTAACCTTTCCTGTTCTCCTTGGCAGTCTCTCCCACTTGCTCACCTAATTAAAAGCACAACCTCTCACCCTTATCCATACACAGGATAAGGGTGGCACAGGCACCTGACTAAAGCCACACGGGGCCTGGCTTCTTCTGACGGGCCGTATGATTGACAAGGTTGACAGTTGACCCAGTCCTCCAACTACTTCTTCAAACCCCATGAAGTTGATCATTACAGTCCTCTCTGCCTCAAGTATTTATTTTACATTTAGGCCACACTGTGGATTCTTGGCCAGGCTCTTCGTGCTTAGCCAAATTTTTTGTTTTGTCTCAGGCGTTACAGCAATCCATCTGAGGTGCTGCATCTTGAATGTTGAGCCAAGAGAGCCCATATTCGTTCAAATATGCTATAAAAGACGCAGAGACACTTGGCTGTTGAATGCATATTGAATGACAAATAGAGAATATATGCGATGTGGAACATTTCCAGTGGTTCATCCTTTGGATTTAGTATTTTTGAGCAAAACATATTGTTGAATTCACAGTTGTAGATACAATATCAGTGCCTCTGATCCCATTTCTCTGAAGCGAATGAAAGCCAAAAACATTCCACCTCTCACTGTGTTGTTGCTCGAGCACTGTATTGTGAATGAAGAAGGGGTGACTTTGTCTAATGACCCCTTCTACAGCCTAGTCCTCTTGGGTTACTGTTTGGAAGTGTTTTATCAGAGTAGAGCCCCCTGACAAGTCCCCGGCTCCCTCGTTTGCCCTCCCCTTGTGCCAACTGCCTAATTGCACTGTTGCATCTTTCAAAATGGCTAATGGGGTTGAGGACAGCCAACACTGTTCACTTTAAATGGTTCAGAGAGGTACTTAGGTTTATGTCACCGTGTATAGGGTTGTTTCTCTCTCACTCCCTCATACAAACACATACCTTTCCAGACAGAGTCATCAGAAATTAACCTAAAAATAGAGAGCCAGTCGATTGGCAGGTCAAAAGAGTCCTGCATTTAAATTTATTTTTATTCAACCAGGTGCTGTAGTCCTATTGAGATTAGGAATCACTTTTTCAAGGGAATCCTGACCAAGAAAAGCAGCATCATGGTGAGCATAAAAGGTGCAGACAGTCAAGGAAGATACAATTGATGTCATGTAAACGAGCAAATCAAATTTTCCATGCAAGTGCACCAATAGGAAGTAGTCCAACATCAAAGCAGCCGGCTCAAGGGCCAAGAGAGTGAGCCGGTATAGATCATAGCCAGTTTGTTACAGTATGTGTGTTCTCCTTCACGGCATTTACAGCACATTTTAAACGGAACGCCAACCACAGGAAGCATTTAAAATGTTTGTTTGTATTTGTGTCTGTCTGTGTGTGTGCGCTTTGCACCTGCACAAAACATGGCCCATTTATTCATTTACTGCTTTATCTAGAAAGGTTTGCTGTGCAGGTTCCCAATTTAAAAATATTCATGCATACCGATCCCTCTTAAAAATGGAAATGTATTCAAACTCCTTTCAAAACACCTGTGAACCCCTACCTTCACTGCGCGCACACACACACACACAGACAGAGAGAGAGAGAGAGAGCGAGAGAGAATTCAGCTTTCAGGTTTATTACCCAAGGGGTAAACCATTTTATAACCCTATTTCAAAGGCAAACCTGTGATGCTACGATCTATCAGTGATAAAATTCAACAGATTGTGATCCTCCAATGGCTTTTAATGAGTGTTATTCATAGAAATAATGACTTCTCCTGTATTCTGTAATTCTGCTTAAATCATGCTACTGTTTTTGGAATCCATGGCAATTGGTGCCTTAGCCGATGTGAAGCTGCACAAAATGAGAGATTTAACTCAATCAACCTTCCAACCCGTACTGCCGGCAAAGCAGAGCAATATTGTGCCTTGTTCTATTGCTAGATTGATGTTTGGTCGGCATCCTTTGTGTCAAAGTGTCGCAGTTAGTCCCAGTGGCGTTTTGATGGTGGCGACTCCTCACGTGTGCTCTGCTTCATCCCACGGAAAGACAGGGGCTAAGAAGGAGTGGGCAGGCCTTCCTCCTCCTCAAACGTCTCTCCCTCAAAGCTTCCCTCTAGCAGTGAATTACTTGTTTTGGCTGATGTAAGTGTTGGGCTGCTGTAGGTAATTGATGGCGGTGATATACGAAAACATGTTGAGAGAATTGCATATAGTCTTACCTTTCTTCCTTACTGATTCTCGGTCGAACACTAGCGCTTGTTTCCAAGGTAACATGTTCGTGAAATCCAGGCAGCTCATCTGTACCACAGCTTGACAAGCTACCATTTTCTGTCCACAGTCACTGCTGCTAACATTGCAAAATGCAGCAAATAGGATCAGATTGATTGGGTTAGTTTTGTTTTTTCTTTTCTTACCAGGGAATTTTAAGAATTGTGAACCTCCCAAAAGTGTGGAAAAAACCGGACCACCTCCCACAGTTGGAAGAGTTAGAATTCTTTAATGCCATTCAGAGAAACAGAAATACTTCAATCTCATCTGTGTGAGTCGCGCTATTTTGGGCCCACATGATAATTGATTCTTTTTGTGCTTAAATAGGTGGTTTAATGTTTAATGAGCTGTTGTCATGTTGCCTTGTTAGTATGTTGAACTCTGTTTCACCCTTAAGTAGCTTCAAACTTAGTTAGCTTCAAGACTTTTTTTTTTTTTTTTTTCACCATATTGTACAAGAATGTCACTTTCATATTCTGCATCTGCTGGTTGCAACACTTCATTGAAGCTGCATCACACTTTCACTGAGTGAAATATTCAAACCCAACATGACATTGTTTGAGCTGCAGAACTACATCAAATAGAAAATAGCTCCATGTGTTGTGTATCATTTTATACACATTTCCCTCTAGTTCAGCTGGACATATTTGGTATTGATAGAGGTAGTTGAAGAGATTAAATTAATTTCTACACTGTCTGAGTAAACTAAAGATTTCCATTATGCTCTCAGACTGCTGTTCTCAAGTCCTTTCTTGTTCTCAGCCCCGTTCTTGAGATGTCTCTTTGCGTGTCTCCAAAACCTAAAATGTAATCAAATAATCTCAAAAGTGATTCTGAAATTCTCAGAATGCACTCTTTGTAGTATTTTTCATAATTAACATGCTCATAATAATTAATATGTCCTAAAATTTGAAAAATTCAGTATTTTGTTATTGCTTGGGAGTAAGAAGACTCTCACTTTGACCTCAGTCTTGATCTTGTTTCACCCTCCTTCAGACTAGACAGGTGCTCTGGACTACAGCCTTTTAAGGCTCAACAACTAAGATTTTTACCGTTATCTGTAGAGGATGATAGTGTCGTTGATCAATACTGACGACATGGTATCAGTGACTCAGTGATTACTTCACTTTTTGGCCTGAGAGTTTCCAGACACCACCAGTGGTGATATATCACCTCCTCAGGAGACGTCTAGGTTGCATCCCTGCTCTAATTAGCCAGCTAACACCTCGCTGTTGTGAAAATATGACTTAATTGTGAATCTCAATTACAAGCGATCATGCTTTTAGGGGTAAAGGGGTTGGGCTTGCAGTGGCGCAGGAACTTGCAGTTCCTCCTGGTTGCCTGTAGAGGGTGAAAGAGGTCAAGGGTTACTTGATGCCCCTTTAACTTCAAGTATTGAGTAGCCTAATCTTAAAAATTGAAAAATCATAAAGACACAGCATGTTAATGATTATGATGATTACTTGAAAAAGCATGAGAATATTTTCTGCCTGTGCATTCCGTGAGTGACAAGAGAATAGACCATGAGTTTGTAGACCAAAAACACTAAAGCTATGTTAACAATATTTATTCCAGTTAATTCAATCCATCATCTAATTTTGCTTCTTCAAAACCTTGTTCAATTTTCATGCAGTATACTGAATTTAGTGAATGATTTAATTACCAAAAGTTGTTGCAATCTCTCTTTTTGTGTCTATTTTCTACCTTAGAGTGCAGAGAATCTGCGCATCTGGTATATTGCTGAAATCCCCTCCAAATGCACAGTAAACCTCGCAATATTCAGACCGTAGCGATGCTTAAGTGGTTAATTCACATCAACAGTTGTATTTCCTACCTGGACTTAATAGTCTTTTACACTCAGCACTCATCCAACTTTGTGAGGCAGAGACACTTTAACAACTGCAGCCACTTCTGAGCCTTCAAATATACAGAGCAATTGGGGAAATGACAAAAACTGCAAATAGCTTCTGCTGCTCTGATGCTTTTCTGCATTGAAAATGTCAAAGTGGTCTTGCTTCTTTTTCTCCCATCATAACTTTGCATGTCTGAATGTCGGGACAATGGTTATTGTTTCCGAATGATATTCCTGAAATCTTACAAAGTTTAATGTAATATTTTATGGGGGTGGTATCCTTTGATGTCTCACATCTAAACCACATATTGGTTTAGTTTTCTCTTTCGGTGTCAAGCCTAGCTTTGCAGCTTTGATGACGCTTTAGAGTCAGGTTATCTATAAGGTGCAGTGCTGGCTGTTAAACATAAACATGTCACATCACATAGAAAGATGAGTTTGTAATGCCCTTGTACACTACAATCCTGCACATCAGTGAACAGGGAAGTCAGCTCAAACCTTAAACTGTGTAAAATCAAATCCAGGCCAGGATTTTCATCTATTTCTTTGCATTAAATAATGATGAATGTAATCCATGCCCCGTTGTTAGGGGAGTTGTGAATATTAAAGAATTGTGCTGTATGGGGTATATTACTGCTCTGTTCTTCTCTTGGAACAGGTTTCCATAAAACTGTGATTAATAATACATGGCCAATACCTGCTCAACTCTTTCACGGTCAGCTATTATCCTGTGGCACTGTGACTGCATCCCACTGCAAAAGAAATGTTCCTTCAGTCTGTGAAGCCCCTTTTAACTGAAAATTTGTTTTTGAAATGTGAATATTAGAGACTTAACAGTTAAGAAGTGCTTCCACAGCTACTGTAAACAGGGCTGCAAATGGCAGCTGGTTGCCATTGCGCCAAACGTTTTCATTTTGAGTTTTTTGGTGACAATTGCCAGTGGTGATCGTCCCAATCCACAATCAAAAAATAAAAATTGTAAAGGCATGCACAGCGGAAACCTTTAATTTTGTGCTGAACTCTCATCTCCTTCATCTCCCTGGAACTAACCTACACTCCTGTACACATTTTTTTTTTCAACGGGTGGCAAAGTCATTTTTTACATTTTGGTTTACTGGTTAAGCTTAGGGTTAGGCATATGTTGGGTATCACTAAGATCAGGGAAAGGCTGTAGAGAATTAATGTAAGACAATTAGATCATGCCTTCGCTATCCTAGGAAAAATATCGCCTCCTGGTCTGTGCCACTCTGTCCACAGTGACTGAAACGTGCAGGGATGTGCAGAAACAGCAAATTAATTGCAAAAGAACGTAACAGATTAACATGCGGATTCATAGGGCAGTATAATTTGAAATGTGCTAACTTTATAAATAATGTTGTATCAGCTATTTTGTTTTTATTTTTAAACTCAATTTTTGAAACTCACCCCAGTGCCTTGACAGGTTATGTAATTAATATTATAGATTATGTAGTTTGCTTAGCTAGCTAACGTTAAGGAACAATTGACAATTGACAGGAAAACAAAATGGCTAATCAATAAACATACGTTTAATCGTCTAAACTTTACCTCCTTTACAGCAAATACTGATGATACTGAGACTGACTTGATCAGTGAAAGTTTTTTTCCTAGGATGGCAGTGGAATTTTTAATTGACATACATTCCTTCCCCTAATGTTAGCTATAACCAGCCCATGCCTAACCCTAACCTTAACCTAATCTTATTTCTAACCTCAACCAATAAACCAAAATGACCACCTAAAATGTAAAAAAAAAAAAAAAAAAAAAAGTCTCTTGCCCCCTAGGAAAACAACTTTACCAGTCAGACGCAGTCAGTATCCAGTGTTTGCCGGTTAATTGAGTCTCCCGTGTCTGCGGCTCCCCTGCCTGCAAGGGAGTTTAAATCAGCTCGGCTACAGGAGTTTCCCTGGTTGTTATGACATTGGGAAAATGAAGCGCACCTTTTGTGCTCAAGCAGGCATTAAACATTTGCAGTATTCATATTTCTATATATTATTTATTCTGCTGTTATAAGACATCACAGACAACAGATAGGGGAGAGAAATGGCAGTGTGAGGCAGCCCTGAGAGAATAATGAAGCGCACATAAAGTGTGCAGTATAACACACATGTATATGTATATAATATTTTTTATAATATTTTGGGTTCAGCCAGAGCCAATAGCTACTAGAGATTTTTTTTTGACCGAAGCCCTGGTAAATGATTTTTGGGGCAATAGTGGTGGTATTGTTATTTCACTTACCTTTGATAGGTCACCATGTAAAGGTCCACTACAAGCTTTCTCTCTGGGTTAGTATGCACATGTTTGCAGAGAATAAAATTAAAAGGATCTTCTGCAGAATTCAGTGCCTCCCTAAACTTCATTACTTCATTATGCTTTAATTTTCCCTTTCTCCTGTTATAAAATAGAATAGAGCAACCCTTTGTTTTACCACTGTTTTGCTGTCCCATGTTTGTCTTTTTTATTAAGGCTAATTAGCTCATTCTGCTGTTTATACTCACAGTAATCACTCAAGTGGCGAGTTCATTAGAGAGCATATTTTCTAAAAAGTTAAGTAAAAGTATTCTTTTACTGTAAGCATATGTTTAGAGTATGCCCTTATCCAAACTAAATGCTAAATGCCAAAAATGGAAATTAGGCTGAATGTAATTGCCTTCATAATCAAAAGCACTTTTCCTTTAAAGCTTCAATTTGGGACTTTTTGAGCATATAAATTATTTATAGCTAAAAAAAAAAAAAGGGGGGGGGGGGGATTCTTGCAGAGTGCAGAGCAAGCCTTAAAGATGGGAAATAGGCTTTTGGAAACCTGAATGTATAGTGACTTGAGGCTTCAGACCAATGTTTTAACCACTTCCATTTATCATGCCAGCATGATTTAGTACACCTGGATGGGTAAAGATATCTCATCTACATGACCTGCTTGTTTAAGTCACACTGCAGGCCCAGTGCATGACATTATTAAAGGATAACACTGGACTACTTTATTTAATTGTTTTCCTGTCACCTTTATTGCCAATGAAATGCAGCTTTCATGGAGCGATCATGGAGCAGTCATTGAGTTTAATAGTGATCGTTTTCAGCTTTTTCAGTCAGTTGAAACACAGATGAAGTTTGTATGTCAGATTATCACATGCAGGTTTGCACAGCCTCATGTCAAGCAGAAAAATCCTCTTTGCCATAGGCTTATATATGGTAACAGGAATAATGTCAGTACCTGTCTAATATATTGCCATTTTGATTTATATGGTTGATTTAGCTTATGCCGAGCTATTGCTGAAGCTATATATTTGTGTTTTATTGGATTTATTGAAAATATTGTTTTGGTTGTGTTTTCAAGTGTAGCCCCTCTCCATGTGAGATGGCATTAAATCTAAGGCCAAACGGGACACACGGCTTTTTCTTACAGCTTGTGCGCTTGCGCTTGCCTTGTATTGATTTGATAAGAAGCATTGTTTATTTTCATTATTCAGCATGTAAAGCCTGGATTTAATATTTTTTCCTCATTTCTCAACCAAACTCAGCTGCGGGTGTGGAGTTCTTTAATTCATGTGCAGGTACAGGAACACTGCCAGAATCCTAATCACACAGTCACCACAGTTAGCTGAATATTGAACAAGGGGGGTTTGTAAAGAAAAGTCAATACTGTTTTCCTGCAAATGTAAAAATGACACAACTCTGTATCATGTTTCTTTTTTTTTTTTTTTTTTTTAGGGGCACAGTGGAGGCACGCTTTGTTTACGTCTTTGTTTTGGGGATCCTCTTCACGGGCACTAAGGACCTGTTGCGCTCCCAAATCATTACAGCAGATGCCCGGCTGAAAAGCAGAGGCTTATGGGAAATTTACAGTGGCCTGGTTTTGTTGGTGTCATTGTTATTTCGAGCTCACAACCTGCCAGTCCTGTGCTGCTGCCTGCTGATTCAGACCCTTATGGCTCAGTTCATCTGGAAGAAACTCCACTACGATGCTGCCCAGACCACCATCATGCACTACTGGTTCGGTCAAGCCTTCTTCTACTTCCAGGTAAGGAGCAATAATGATGACATCTTATTTAAGACACACTGGTTGTTTAGTAATATGATTTGGTCTCTGAGTTAAACTGGTGATAAAGTAATCCAGGACTTCTGCAGAGCCAGTGGGGACTGCAACAGCATGAAATACCAGAGTGTCTGGCTTTTCATTACAAAACTGAACCCATGCTAGAAACTGATTTTTGACAACCAAAACTCTCAGCACCCACTTCAGTCATCATTGCTATTGATCAATAATATTCCCATCAACTTTGCAGATATATTATGGTCATTTTGTGCTATGAGGCCAGTATTGAAACTGCTCAAGCATAGACCAGACACCAAGACGTTTGAGTATTTCTTTTTTGTGGATGGCTTGCAGCAAAGGGCCCTGCCTATACTCTAACCTGAGCCGCTGTGACAAGGACTTGATGGTAGACCAATATTAGTATCGTTTTGCATCAGTGAATGATTGAAGTTGATTGTCCTGACTATTTTCTATCAAAGGTGATAGTAGGTCAAGGTGATAACTGTCAACTATTCATGTCCTCCGCCAGCCACTTCACCTCTGAAGAGGATCAGCTGGTCTAGTCAGACTGTTCTTATATTTATTGTGATGTTGTACACGTTGTTGGATGGAACTTTTGCGGGACTTAATTAGACAGCCTGTGCCAGTCCAACTACCCGCTAAAAGGGGTGAACCTCATCTGAAAGCAGCCTGTCTTTTAAAGAAGCTTGCCTCGTTATCTTTGGGGTGTTAAAAGGTAACTAACTGGAAGTATAATAAAATAAAAAAAAAGGAACCAATTAAACAGACATGAGAGGACAGAGGCAAGAGAAACGGTGTGAGGGATTATAGAAAATGACCGCATGTCACGCGAATGAAAGATAAACCTTGAATGACCTGACGGTGATTTTTCTCGTTCATTATTAACACTTTTTCCAGCTCTACCGGTTCTTCTGACCATTTGTGATAATGTGAAGTTCTGTGGTTGAATAGGAAATATGACATGGTAATTTATGTTGCAGTGCTTCGATAAACACTGTGGTTCCTTTATATGCAGCGGTTATACAGTTTTCCTGGCAAGCTGCAAACCCCACAGCTAAAACATGTAAAAACAATAAAAGTCAGTTACAGAACAATTGTCTATAGATTACAATACAAACATCCAAATAAAACCATTCTGAAACTGCAACACCTACTGGCTCTGATCCCAAAATCGATCTAGATGTGAATCAGAAACAAAATTGCTCCATGCCCACCGCATCTACAGAAGGAAGTACGGGATGCAGTGAAACAGTAAGCAAGCTTTTCTTGTCTGATTGTAAGAGACATCTAATTTTGTGCTCTGACACGGAGTATAGTGATGTTTAGGAAAGCTTTCATCAGTGATAAAGTGAATGGTGCTGTGATAGAGGCCAATTCAGGGCAGAGGAAGCTGTTTCTGTATAAATTGTATTACTTTTGTCCAGCACTGCTGTGAAGGTTAACCGAACTAGTTGTTTCCTGTGTTATCTGTTATGAATGTTCAGTCACAGGCAGATACGATAACTGTCATGAGATTTGACTTCCACCTAGGACAGATATTTGGTTGGCAGCTGTGTGTTGTTATCAAAGCTGAACTTCCACATCACTAACAATTTAATAACCGTCATCACCCTTGGGTCATTAATACAATGATGGGCTCGGGAATAAGCCGCCACTAGACAATTTCCAGTCTTGGCGCCCAGGCATGTAATTATAGACCTTCGAGTAATAACATTCTCATCAAAGCTGTAACCATAAAAGATCTCTAAAGCTTCGACATAAATGTGATTTAAATGTACTCCTCTGAAACAAACACGAGTGTCATGCGGAACACTCAAAATTCTATGAAATTAGAATCACTTAAAACGCTAAGGGGAATGTGACAGTTTTGCATAATGCCTCACATTAGAGTTGATTTATGAGCTCTGTTATGTAAATTGATCAACCAGTGATACCAAAGAAACGTTCACTTTGGTTTAAGGGCTGTAGTTACCATGCCCATGAGTTCTGAGGAAGTTTAGGCTCATATTTTTTTTTTTTTAGAAATCTTATGCTAAATATTGGCAGCAAAAACAAAGGAGGCTTTTACAGCCTCCTTTGTTTTTGCTGCCAGTCGCACAAAAACATGAGAGCAGGACTTTGGGCAACATTCCAGGTAGCCTAAACTGCAGAGTAGTGTCCTGAAAAGTTAAATTGTATCACATGCTCAATTAACTGTCCCAGAGGAGGATTTTTTGGCCATCTACAATCATTTGGAGCAATAGGCATGTTAGTCTTTGCAGTTGATTTTGTGTGGTTTGATCCCTGTTCCCAAACCAGATGGTCAGTAAGGAAGCAAAGCATCAGAAGTGAGCCAGTTTGTGCAAATATTGCCACATGGGTAGGGATTTTTGTTGATGCATCACCCACTGGTATAAATTCAAAATGTAGCTTAGTGTATTATCAACCTGCCAGCAGCCTGCTGTAAGAAATGTTAATCATCACAATGGTCCTTTTACAAAACACTGAAAGGTGTACATCACTTGTTTAATCTGACAGATTACACTGAGTGGCTTTTTCAAAACCTTAAAAGTTACTCATTTCATTTTGGTAATACCTTCATTTTTTGATGCACATAACTCTGTACAGGTTGATGAATGTCACCCCCAATTACTGGTGACTCTGACGACCCATACTAACCACGTCCATGCTCCCCAGAGAATGAACCCTGTTAATTTTGGTGACATCATGACCTTTCCTCTAGTGCCACCGTCAGCTCAAAATGTCAACTTTGCACAGAAGACATCTCTACATGTAAAGGACAGATTTCCAAGTAATTCACTGAGTGTGTTCATGCTTTGTAGAGAATGAACCTTATCAGTTTTGGTATCACCATCACCTTTTCTTTAGTGTTATCCTTCGGCCAAAATGTCAAATTTGATATCTCAAAATATGTTGGTATTATTGCCATGAAGTTTGGTGATCACCTCCATCCTTTGTCAATGTTGGTGAGCACATGGCCTTTCCTCTTGCACCCCATCATGCCAAAATGTACAAACCCCACTCTCCAATGACTTGCGTTCCCCCTGACGTGCACCAAGCCAGCAGGGCAGCAGCAGCGGCAGGCCCACACATGTTCAAATTTAGCCTAACATTAACAGGCTGGACACATGTACAGACATGTACAACAGTCTGTGTTTGGACTTGGTCAGGGTTTAATTCATTAGATTTAAAAAACATGCATGCTGAAGACCTGCGTGGTCAAAAATTCTGTGCAAATGCATACTGGAGCTAGAAATCTGTTGGAAAATGTGTGCTTAGACGTCTTCAGAATATTACAGTCATATTTGACATGTTTCAAGGATGATGAAGACTAGTTACAGTTGTAAATAAACCTGGGTGACCAAAAGCTAAAGTGCTTTAAAGTCCCAGCTTAAATTCCAACAATGTGTGCATGCGCACACACACAGCCACACACACTCATACACACAGAGAAAAGCTTTGGTGGCTCTAATCAGTTTGGCTCTTGGCAGGTAGGTGTGTGTCCTGTCCTGGTCTGGGAATGGAATGCATAAACAACTGGACCTCTGGGAAGTTAGCACAAGCTCTAAGTAATGATGATAATGTGAAAGTTAATTCTTAACAGCAATAAAATGCTTACAAAGCTTCACACACAGATCTTTGCTTTTACATTTTTATGTATACACAGGGTTTGTTGTTAATATGCCCTTGGCTACACTAAAATAAGATTTCTTTCTGTTCCTGCAGGGGAATTCCAACAACATCGGCACAGTTGACATTTCAGTTGGCTTTGTTGGACTGGAAAGTTATGTGGAAGCACCCGCCATCTTCCTAACAGCCCTGAGCACCTACGCAGGGCCGCTGCTCTGGGCGTGTCACCTCATCTGCTACCTCAGCTCAGAGACGGACAGGTCAGTCTTTGAGTCACTGTTTGGTTTGCCTCTTTGTTACAGGTGTGATTCATAATAGCAGCGGCTAACAAGCACAGAGAATTGTGTTTTTACGTCATGTAACCCAATTTTGGCTTGACGCACCTAAGCATCATAATTGGGTCAGAACAACCTGGCTACGCTGATCCTGATTATGAGAAAAACAGATAAGCTGCCTGCCTTGCTCTCATATTTAACAGCTTACGGTGGCTTGGAAGCATCATACTTCTCTCTACTTTTTTGCCGTCCACACAGGAATAGACTTACATGGAGTAATGGGTGCATTTTGATCTCGAGAAGACATTGCAGCAGGCAGTACTTATTGAACTGTTACCACTGGGGTCATTATTTTTTCCCCAGTTTCAGAAGTAAACCACTGTTCAGTCAAAGACAGGACCTGCTGGCTACATTTTTTTTATGTACATATTTTTAGCCAAATATTTTTTTTTCTTGTAGTTGGAGTTTGCACATGGATAGGAATATTGTGTTAATCAGTTTATTAATGGCAGCGGGAATATTGAGGTGCAGGGCATCAAACAGTTGAACCCAATAAGACCTTAACTGGGGGACACCATGAATCCTGTGTAAACTGGTGTAAAACCACTAATACAGATGTCAGGATGTAGTCTACCTCTAATCAGAGTACAAAAGACCTAAAAATACCATCCTTGTGCTAGGCTTTCAGTATTATTAGTAGTAGTACTTTTAGCAGTTGTTTTTGTTGCAGAAAAAGAAAACCACATGGTAGCCGACATTAAGAGCAGCCACTGAATCTTTTATTGAAAGCAGCTGACTTGTCATTAAAAGTAATTTCTTTGTCTAGAATAGTGTAATAATTTTTTTATTAAGAAAATATCACCTCATGGCAATTAGATTGCAGAAGGCATTGCTGAAAATATGCACATGTATGATTTATACTTTTAATAATCTTTGATCCTTCATATGAATATAATGAATTGAACATTTCGGTTGTCTTGACAACATTTGATTAAAAACTCTACTGAGCTTAGTTTTTTTATGTGTAATGCCCTTCCAGCTAATATTCTCTTAAATCCAACTGTTAACACCTTAAATATTGCACTGCAGTGCAGGACACCTGACCATCTTTCCTTGCTCCCATTGATCAAGGCATGGTGCTCCCAACCACGCTCTCTACAGAAACCCCACCTGCAAAATGCACTTAGAGACAATGTGATAAATGAAACTCTAAAATAGTCTGACACAGTGTAGCTGATTTAAAATGCACTCTGCTCCATCAGCAGCTCAACCACTGAGCAGATACTGGAAATGGACTTTGATCAATACCTGCTGGTCTGGTCCCCATAGACACTGTCAAACCCAACTTAAAGTGATACCGTGAGCTGGTAGTGCTTTTTTTTTTTTTTTTTTTTTTTTTTTAAGCATGTGGACCATTAGCTGGTCATCCTGGGGAGCCATCAGAACACCACTGTACTTTTACACTTTAATTTTGGGAAACCTCCTGTAGACAATCTGAGGTTCTAACATATCAAATAGCAAAAAGCAGATCCAGATAATCCTATTTTACTCGGTCCCAGATTATACTTTTCAAGAAATAATGTTAGCTTTTCGTAATTACCTTTGCTCAGAGCTGGCGGGGGAAAAAAGCACTAAGTGCCGACGGTGACAGCGAATCCCCAGTGCAGCTTAACATGAAAGGTTAACTGCTTCTGCGCTTGTCTGCAAGCTGAAAATTGAAAATGTTTTACCAAAGGAAATTTAATTTTTTTGAGCCAACATACATTAAATATCTTGGGACTTGTATTAAACTCATACCGCAGTATTTATTAGGTGGTGGGAGGCTTCACAAAACCTAACAATGCATACCTCAAATTTAGGTCACAGTTTAGGTACATTCTAGGTAAAATTCCATTGACAGTTTAAATTTGCTTTTCGTGTCGCCTGTTGGAAAAAACAGTAGAGGAATAACAGAATGACAGAGAAAACTGTCCTCCTTTTATTCAGTCCTGTACATCCTTCACTTTAAACTTTGAGTGCTTTGTACTTTTGCATATTTTTTGGAGCAGAGCATCAAGGCCATGAGAAGCCTTTGCTACCTGTTGCTGATGTTTGTGTACGGCATCCGCCCTTTTCTCTTCATAGTCGGTAAAACAAACGTGTTCATATTATTTTAACTTTTCAAACAGATGCGTTATCACTCTGAGGAGTTTTGGAAGAATGACACCAAGCTAAGGTTAAAAACGACCACTTCATTAAATTGCAAAAAGATGACTCTTAAAATGTTGCGGTTGATAAAAACTGCTCCACTGAGAGAAAACAGTCACCGCAAGGATTTTACACAGACTCACTGTTTACCTCGGTAACCCGCCAGAGAGCCCACACATGAATGTTTCAGTAGCTCTTTGGGAAGGAATGCAGAAGTAAAGTTCTGCTGCTGTAAAAACAGAAAGTTTGTGGAAACAACCAGCCATTAGTTTGAGAGCTAAACATTTATGCTCTTTCTGTTCACTTGAGTGTTGTGGAAAGCTGATGATGATCATCACTGACCCCGGCAGTTAGCCAGCGCTTGGTGCCACTAGGTATTAGCTTGTTTTGCAAATTAGTGGAATCGTTAAATCTAGTGTTATAAGCAGATTTGTCATATGCATCCTCACTAATTTTACTGTTTCTGTGTGCCACACTATTGAATTATTGCAGTTAAAATGGTAGCTAAACACACACCCACAATATGAGCTGGTTTTGGTCAGTGATTGATAAACACCTCATCTACGAGTATGTGTCTGTGTTTAATCTCTCATAGACATCAAACATGTTCTGCTAGTGCTGTCCAGGTTTATTATGAATGTATGGTAGAGTTGCTCAGCTCTTTGATTGAATTTCCACCTCCAAACTGGACTACTTCCCATGTCTCCTACCTCTTGAGCATGCTTTTTATTGTCTTGGGAAAAGATCCGTTCTCCAGGCTTGAAGTTCCTCCCCCACAGCTGGGACACTGCCTGTTTGTATGAACAAGAACCCTGTACTAATTTACTTATGTATTTTAAATAGGTCAGATTGCCTTTTTCAAGCCAGAAGATATACTCTGTGTGTGTGTGTGTGTGTGTGTGTGTGTGTGTGTGTGTGTGTGTGCGCCTTTACATCTTCATCTTCATTCTCTAATCTCTCCGCTGCATCCCTCATCCCATCATGCGGGTTGCATTAGAAAGCTGGTTCTTTAAGGTCACAACTTTATCAGAATTTGCCAGCAATCCATACTATTGTGAGTCCAAAATGAGATCAGACTCTTCTTGTGAGCAGATAGGCTCTTGTTGGGAGCGATCTCAAGCTGAGACAACTATGAACTTTTAGCCCTTTAGTGAAATAAATCTTAAGGGAGAAGATTCCCATCAGCACGTATCACTGAGAAAACATAAAGAAACTCTGCATGACCTTGGTTTACACCTAAACTTTTCACTCAGTTCCTTGCTTGTCATTTTATTTGTCTGCCGCAGCACAGAGTGTTCTGCATCGCTCTCTGCAGTGCTTTTATTCTCCCGCTTTCTTTCAGCTGCGTTCTCTTCTTCCCTGCAGGAGCCCGGTTGCAGTCGGCCATGGCTGCTACTGCCTGGCCCTACTGAGGTCTGTGCCAGCGGCGGCTTACATTGTGTTGGTAACGGTCCTGCGCTACCACCTCTTCATATGGAGCGTCTTCTCACCCAAACTGCTTTATGAGTCCATGCACACGCTGCTAACTGCTGGAGTCTGCCTCTTCTTTAGCACGATGGAGCAAAGCCACAGCTCCAGCAAGTCCTAGGGAGCCAAAGACTGAGGATCTTCCGTTACTAAAAACAGGCAAGGGCCCAACACAGCCTCTCGATTACCATGTGTACAAAATACACTTTTCAGACAAATATCCACTACAATATGGTCACACTCTCTCTGCAGTACACTCTCCTCACTGAGTGCGAATAGATGCATTTATCTGAGAAAGTTCATCCTCTGGACTCGTTGTATATTTACTGTGCAAAAAAATAATAATAACTTCACAATGCACTTAGTGTAATATTGTATTTTTATGAGCAGGTTTATTTAAATGTTTCCAAGAGGAAAGAAATGATTGTGGATGAATAAATGTGAAATGATACAAAGATGATTTTTGACAAAGAGCAACTTTTTTTTTTTTCACCTGCTAATAAATTGCCTCAGGGACTAGTGTACAGTGAGCTGCCTCGGTGTTTGGATGGCAATAACACAACATTTGATGTTTTGGATGAGACAGGATGTAATGACTGAGATTAAAATACACTCTTTCAACTTTAATTTGAGGATACTTTTACCCAAATGTGCAGTTAAACAACTAGTCAAGTCAGTTTTATTTGTATAGCCCAGTATCACAAATTACAGATTTGACTCAAGGGGCTTTACAGAAATACAGCCTCCTCTGTCCTAAGACCCTCACATCGGATAAGGAACAACTCCCTTAAAACAACAACCATGTAACGGGGAGAAAAAAAAAGGAAGAAACCTCAGGGAGAGCAAGAGGGGAGGGAACTGTGGTCTTCATTGTTCAGTCTCCACATTTCAGGGTGCAGAAAAATATGCTGATGCATTAGGATTATTTCATAAAATAGTTTTTCTCTATATGTTGTCAAATATATTTACTGTACAATGACTTCAAGAGATCTGCAGTCCATTTTCATCCCTGCACTTTTTCTGCTGTCATGTTCTCCTTTCAGCTCCCCCCCCCCCCCCCCCTTTGTGTGTCTCAGTGAGGATTTAGCTGTGACTCTGGCACAAAATTAGAAAGAGGCAGCGTGAAGTAAATGCCCAGCAAAATTAGTGTAAATGAACAAGGTTCAGTTATCTTGTCAGCTTTAAATCATGATGCTCCTGCCACAGAGCTTAAAGCTCATCATGAATACGTTTCTCCCTGCTGCACATCTGAGTTCTGCAGAGGTCCGTAAAAAAAAATCATTAACACAAAGCTCCGAGATATAAAGCCAGTTTAAAATCAGCACGCTCCCTCATCACTGTTTTAAGATGAACATCAGCAGCTTCAAGTATTTTTCCCCCTTGTTTGTTTGTCTCATTTTCCCCAAATAGTTCAATAGAAGCTATAATAAGGAGAAAAAATTACTGAAGTCATTTATGCCCACCTGCTGTGAAGCTCAGTTGCAGGAGCATGATAATTCAGCGCTTGTTTGACTCCTCAAACCCTTGTTTACCTGCTCTCATTCACCCAGCTGAAAGCTCATAAATATACATTGGAATTTTGAAAAACATAAATTATACAATTTTGAGTAGTCTAGGGATGGTTATGGGTCGCAGATCTCTACATCTCAGCCTGTCAATTCAATATGACTGAAAATTCCCTCAAAGTAAAGCTGGCAAGTTAGCTGGCAGTCATCCAAAGTAATAAGAGTATGGAGCCAAAATATCAAACAATGTGTTGCCGGCCAAGTACTTATTGAGCTCACTGTATTATTATAGTATCTAACTGATTACTTTGACTCCAGGCATTTTGACAGTAGAATCAGGAAATGGAAATATTCATGCAGCAGTCACAACAAGACTCATCAACCCATCTGTGTCTCAAACTCATGAGATCGTCTCACCAAGTTCACACATGTAATCCATATCATAATGCTCTGAGAGACGTATTACCGCCTGCACAGCGTAGCACTGTAATAAATTATTGAAGTGATCGATTCAGGGGTGACAGCACCAAGCAAAAATGGAGATCTGTCCAGAAAAAAAAAGTTCAAAGATTTTGGGTTAAAACTAGAATATGCAGCTTCTCTCGTTGAGGCAGTAATGAGAATTGTACGTTCCCATCTCATCACTTGTAACTCATCCTGATGAGCTGTCTACCTTGAAATGGCATCTAGCCTGAGGCTGAGGTAGCTGCCATCCGTAAAGCCACCGCAGGCTTTGAAGAAATCACACAGTGAAAAGGAAGAATTAAAAAAAGCAATGGCGACGCGCTCACCCTGTTTTTGAACAGGTCTTTTGCTGATGCCAGGCGCTTCAATGAGCTCTCTTGTCTTACCGCTCCCCGCCATTGTCGTTGCGTGCGTCGTGGCTGCTAGCCTCACTTGATTGACACAATAAAGACACTAGACACTCCCACAGCAAACGGTCCACACCGAAATGTCATGAACATCACGGAAAAGCCGACTTCAAGCAAACAAAGCTGTGAAAGCTGATAACTTCACAGCCTACAAGTATTTACCTCACATTTGTGGCAGAGCACTAATGTACTTACCACCGCAGCCTCCGAGCCAGGCGCAAAAATTGTGGTTTGTAAAATTAGTGCACTCACAGCCATGAGCTGGCCTCACTGATTAGAAAAGTGTGTGAACCCGTTCTAAAGTGACAGCATAAACTGTCAAGTACCTTTCCTGTTTTCATGTGAGGGCTCTCACATGGGCTTGACATGGACCTCCACAGAGCAGCTCATGTGGCAGCAGCTCATGGACTGGAGAGCAGGATCTCCACCCCTCATCCTGTCGCTGTCCCGTGTATTCCACCGCCCAGAGCTGGCCCGATAATTCCACCCACAAATCACAGTGAAATAATTCGTTCAGTCTGATCTTCTACCACCATAATACTGCCATGGCAGCTCATGAACTATGCATAGGAGGAAGATAATATGGGAGGAAAGCGCATGATATAGCTACTACTTTATTGTAATGATAGACGGGCCTTCCTTCTATGACTGCAATTCTTCAGGTGACTTTCAGGATGGATTGGCATTCCACTCTGACAAACAAAAATGAATGTCAGCTTTTGCAGACGTCCCGGTAGTTTTTTCAAAGGTGAGGTGTTTGATCATTCCCGCTGCATTGATCATTAGCTTCCAGGCACTAAATTAAAAAATGATACTTTATTTTATGAGTTGTGTGGGGCCTAAGGATATTCATGGCACTTTAGGTCACCGTATATGATTGAATCAGTGAAGTGATGATCTGTGAGATTCTTGGTTTTCTTGATTTCGGGGACTTACTCGATGCCAAGTGCTCATTCCTGCGCGGCAATCAAACAGTGTGGGCAGGACTCTAGGTGGCGCTCTTTTCTTGGTCTGCTCATGCTGATATAAAATGTTAAAAGCTTCCTGTGCGCCAGAGGGTTTTACTGGAAAAGACTTGCCAGACACCGGGGGGCTTACTCATAAAACTTAGCAGCAGGTTGAGTGTGACGTTAGACGCAGGTACGACCACAGCAGTGTGTTTTCTCGTTCATTAGCATGAAATACTGGCTGCTTGTTAGTGTTAACATTTTTCCAGCACTCCCGCCCCTTTTGATCATTTCGTAGTGTGAAAGCCGTTCATACAAACACACCACAGGGCAAAGTTACTTTGTGTCTCAAGGCAGTAATTATCATTAGTAACAAGTGGAAATGTTTAATAAATATGACTCGCACGTTGCCTTTGCAGCTATTAATTAGTGCCTGGCCGATACGGGGAGATCGCTGCCGATTTTAAAAGTCACTGATTACCGATATGGAAGCCTGTTAAGTGAATTTTTGAACTGGAATGAAAATTGATCTTTTCTATGTGGATTGTGCACCAATATTACTATGCAGAGGTACTCAGAAGGCTGCTTTCTTAAACAATTAACTTTATTAAAGAATATTCAACATTATTATAAATTGGCAACTAATTCTGGAAATGAACATTGAGAAGATCAAAAATAACCACACACACACACACACATACACATATTGCTCAAAGCATCTTTTTCTGCATTATTTTCTATTAAGAGGAAGAAGGTTTTCGAAACAGTGCTTTTTGTTCAACATATATATGACAGCAGTATATCTGTGATGGGCCAATATCGGCCGGCTGCTGTATCTGTCAGGCACTACTATTAATTACCACTGTGATTGTGGTTGGAAAAGCCAGGTATGATTCGTTTTACGTCCAAGATTGCAAGTGCAGCGGTGGGACTGTGTGATTCTGACTTGTCTCCTCATACAAAGTTCTACAGGAGACATTTTTGGTTTGCTGTGCCTTTCTGACACTCCCCTTCAGTCCAATGCGCTGAGACACAGGCGCGGACAAGGTGTTAAATATGTGAACCTTAATTAACATCTTGGTTTTGATTGGCTCTCGGCCGAGCTACAACTGAGGATAACACAGCGCTGAGGTGGCTCCGTCACGGTATTCACAGCTGTGGTAAACGTATTAATTAGGTAAAATTACTGGAGCGCGGATTTCGCATGCCGCCATTGTGTTTTCCGTTGAGTTTTATGAATGCGCCCCTGGGTGTTTAGAACAGCAAATGGAAAAAAAGCTTTCATGAATTGTCAGTAGGTGGAATTGCTATAGCAAAACAGAATTTAATTTACATGTACACATCACAGAATATTACTTTAACGCACGAGGCAGAATATTGTCAAATGTCCATTACACCTGGAATTACAGTAAATAACTCGCTCGTGGGTTTTCTTGCTGTATTAAACTTTATCACCAAGTCCAGTCTGCTGTGGAAAAGGCAGGTTTGGTTCAGTAAGGGATGTGCTGAGGCATCGGTCCGTGAAAAATTTGACTGGGACAAAAGCAACAGCGAGGCCAAAGCAAATATAGGGTCGAAGAGCAAGCAGGGGACACTGGCTGAGGTTACTGGGTAATAGTCACTTTAACAAGCTCCCGTGATACTGTTTGCAGCTCATAGTGCTGTAAAAACTGAATATTGCCAATGCTACCTGGTATATTTTATGTACTGGGGAGAGTAGTTTCACTTATGTTGATTTATGTGTGGTCTTCTCCCAAAACCTTTTCATGGATTGACCTGCAAAACCTCCCTGCACGACCGGAGCAACATCAAGACTAAAAGCTTCACCTCACGAGTCTGGTGTGGCTACACTTTGTTTGCTACGGCCAACTTCTGAAACTGGGAGCTGGACTACGGTCTACCTGACTGAAAGAATGTCAGAATGTACTAAAGAATGCTTTTATAACTCCATCGACATAGAAATAAGACATTTCAGTATCGTTTTCCATGAGGTGTGCTAAATTTCTTCGGTTACAAAGTTGAATCAATCAGCTCGGTGAACTTGTGTATTTGTGTGAGAGTCTTGTTTCCACCACCATGTCGGAGCCAGGTACAGCACATACCTGAGGCCTGCGTGACTCAAGTGTTTAAATATGTATTTATTTTGTCGGAATGCACCTGCATTTTTTATTCCATATGCCTCTCCTTTGGTGTTTTTTTTTTCCTTAAAGTAATACTGAAACCTAACTGTTCTTTGTGTCTTTTTATTTGTGTGTTTTGTTGTTTGGAAAAATATGTCAAAAACTAAAAGGAGTGTGTTTCATCTCAATGTTTTAAAGACCCCCTTCACTCAAAAATGTGTTTTTCTGATGTTCCTGTCCCCTAAAATATCTGACCTTTATTATTCTGACTGGTATCAGTGCAACGTTTGTCACAAGAGAGGTGTTTTCATACTCCTCTACTGAAGGTGGAGGTGTGTGTGCACAAGCCCCTAAAATCTGAGATTCAGACGTACCCCGGGCTCACTAGAGTTGGTCCTTCACAAATCCTGCAGCCGGTCCTGTCAGCTGACACGCTGCTGCTTTGCGTATCATTAGCAGCAGCTCCACCGGTCATGCTGCTGGTGCTGGACTGCTAGTCATGTTTTGTTTATAAAAAAAATAAAATAAAATAAACTGCAAGTGGCTGCTTCACATGAAAAATGTTAGTGTAACTAAGAGATTTGCTGAAAAAAAATCTTTTGTACATGGTCAGATTATCAAATATGGAACAATGTTGACGCCTGTAGCAGAGCAGCACCTCATTCTGTGGACAGAGCTTCGGTTACGAGCTGGTGTGGGGGCTTTTTGCATATTCATACATTTGCACATTTTTTAAGGAACAATGGGATTTTAGGATGTTTTTTTTTTTTTTTTTTTTTTTTTTTTTTTTTACTATTGATGAGCAGAGATTATGTTTAGGGGCTTAATAAATGACTGGAGGGGGACTTTAAAATTGCAAATTTAGCTCCTGCTCATTATTTGTGTATTTAATAGTAACTATGCAATCCAGCTAGTGTATTTGTATATATTTGTTTGCCTCCGTTATCCTTTTTTGTGTGGAGTGTTTTAAATTAATGAATTTAGAGCTGAAATTAAAATAAGGGGTTTTCTTTTTTTTCCTTTTTGTACCTACCTTTATCTAATTTATATATCATTCATTTCTTCTCTGAATGAGTTTTGCTTTTGATTGCTTTTTCTTACCACAAATCTGCAACAAATGTGATACAAAAGCTGGGTGACTGATGACTGTTGACCAAAACATTTTTAATCAAGAATCATTCTTTTAAAACGATTAATTTAATTCATTTCTGTCCCTGAAATTGAAATAAATTCTTTTACTTTGCTGTATAAATGTTTTTACTGTCTTTTGTCAGCTGTAACCACTTTAAGGAGAACAACTCAAATATGAGTTCATGAGCAGTCATCCTGTATTATTAGTGATTAGCTGCCCATTAAATTGCCTTTCAGCTCCTTTCAGCCAAGATGAAGGCTATCTGTCTTTAAAAGCCCGCTCTGCCCCAGAGGATGGATGACATATAATGCACTTTCACTGGAGTTTCTCCTGTCAAATTTTCCTACCGACTTTGTGAAAATTGGACAAGAAACCATCTGTGAAAGAGCACCCAGCATATCTTCACATACAGAAGTGGGAGGATGATAATTTAGTAATAATCATTCTCCCATCCACCCACTTAATAATTCTTTTATTTCTTCAGGACCTGGACTTCATTGCCGTCATTAAATGAACCACACATTTCATGCTCTGTTCGCTTCTGACCGGGAGTCCCTCCTAGAAACTCTGAAATGCAATGCATTGAAGATGTGTTTTTGCCCTCATCTCAGATTTGTAGGAGAGGGAACGTCTGAATTAGAGCAGTTTTGAATGGAACATCCTGTTCGAAAGCCATGACTAAAATGTAACTATGAGGTCTGAGTAAGATATATGAAATACTCAGGGATTTGGCACTGTGGCACATTTTATTTGAATTCTATACCTGTATATACATTTCCAAGAATTTCCTTTTTGTTTTGTTAAAAGAATACCCCACCACATAAATCATTGGGGTATTCCTTTAAAATGTACTACTTTATTAACCCCCCTCAAGGTTGGCACTAGAAGAAAACGTAATGGTGGCCTTCAAAAAGAAGAGGAATCTACCTTTGGGGAACATGAATGCACTCACCAAATATGGCAATTCAAGAAATACATTTAGTGATATCTTTTGTGTAAATTAAAATTTTTGGCCTGGGGGTGGCATCACAGGAAAGGTTTTAAGGTTTAAAAAAAAAAAAAGGTTCATTTTTCTGAGGAGCATGAGGGACAAGATTTGTCGCCATGGAGTGAAGTCTTGAACGCATGGATGGACAGACCAACACAGCCATCAACACCTTGGCTGTCAGCGGGGAAAACAGGAAAAAAAATGGAATTGCATTTTTAAATGATTTCATAAAACAACAAAATGTGCTTAAGTCAAGGAGTAAACAAACTTTCTTTCAAATCACTGTTTTCCTGACTGTTTTCTTCTCACCATTCCCCTGTGCTCTGTTGTCTTCAATCCAAAATGTCTCTCTTAAACTTGAAACTTACAGACATCATCTCAGGTAAGTCACCTTTCTAGCAGCACATACATTAGAAGCCTTCATTTTAGTGGAGATGTCTAAACTCTTCCAGAGTGAGAGTTGTCCTTAAAAGTTGTTTGCCTCTTGTTAAAATATATGACTGAACACCTGACCAAAAACTTCATCTTAAGCCAACATACGCTCTTCTCTGCTCATTAATTGGCTTGACTTTGGGAAGACTTGATGTGAAACATAAACGATGTTCTTGTGGATGGACCGGCTGCTTCCATTAGCTTGCATCAACTTCACTAGGGTCATTCGATCCAGCCTCACATTCTGAATTTTAACTTTTCTCAGAGCATAACTGTTTTGGACTCAAACGATCAAAAGAGGAAGTTTCAAGATTGCAGAGTCAAAACAATTTTTTTTTTCCCTCTGAGGTGTTTGCAGGTGAACTTAGGATAAACGGTGGCCAAGAGAGCAAGACCGTGATTGAATGAAAGTGATTAGAAAATTATGTTTGCTCCTGTGAAGTAAAACAAAACATGAAAACAACAGATGACAGTTCTTATTATTACAGCCCAGTGTGATGTCTCCTTAAACCATCAGGCATCTGTGTTTACGTGTGTTCCTGAAAGGGTATAAATCATGTTGTCATAAATTAGTAACCACTTTGTGCCTGAGGTGTAGGGCCTCTTCAGCTTCCACGCTGTTGGAATACATATTTGAAGCATATTGAATTGTGGGTGGTCCTCCCTTCACTTTTATCTGAAATGAGGACTAACCATGTCTGGCCATCCAGCAGAAAATACAGAACTAATTACAGGAACAGACCAGCTGGAAAACTAAATTGAAGTTGTGCCTTTGAGTTCCAGCTTTCCCTGTGAAACCGACCTTACCTCGATTGCACTGCTCCACTCTTTTGATGCTGCAGGAGTTGTCTGCTAAGTGGCAGATGGCAGCGAGCCAAAGAGGTGATTGCAAGTTTAGAACTGGCTCCCTGTAAAAATACAGCCGCTGTATGAGCTATTGATTGACGGACGGCTCATTTTTTTTGTGGCTGCAGACTCAGCCAGGGTTCCCCTTCTCCCCTCCGCTGCGTCTCTGCCGCGCTCTCTGTTCCAATCAAGCGAGAGGAATCTACCTGACTAAAACTCTTGTTGAGTTGTTAAGAGGCCGAGAGGGAAATGCTTGGTGTTTTCATTAAAAAAAAAAAAAAAACAAGAACTGGCTTGATTTACATGGGATTTGAGAAACAGCTTGTTAGCCTTATGTGAATGAGAGTTGACCGACTGAATCCAGATCCTTGCACTGACAAATAAATATGCTCAGGCTTTTCAGGGTTTGATTATGCATCCAAGTCTCATCAGAAACACGGAGTTGATCCTGAGCTGAAACCCTGAAACGTTTTGAGCCCATTTTGAATCCGAATTGAGTGTCCGGACGTGTTGAGAGCATTCTTACATAATGCCTCTTCACAATAATCTTACAACAGCACTTTTGGATGGAGTTTTAGGTAAGGTGGGAAATATGGCACCCAGCAATTCCATTAGCGGAACAATTTTGTCAATATTAAGGACCAGAGGAGCCAACTTGCCAGCAATTAGCTATAATACGAAATAGCTTGCCAGTAAATGTTCATTAAGGCGACAGACAAGTGGGCCAGACAGACAGCTGCTAGAGGAAGGTTCGAGGCATATACTGAGTGAAAAAGTTAATTGAATTGTAACTGTGTTTGCTCAATTAAATTTTAGTGCGCCACCATGCAAGATAAGGCGATTTTGAGTCACAAATCCAGCTAGAAGTTACCACCGGTGGATTCTAAGTTGGAGTCATTAACGGGGCATTAAGTAATCCATGACCTGTATTGACTTGTGTTGGCAACTAGTAGGAGTTGCAACAATATCAGTGGAATATATCCCCTCCTACACAAATCCCTCTCCCACTGAGCTACAGTGGTCTGTAATTGACACGGACAATAAAGTCACATTTTCACAATAGAGTGGTATAAGCTAGCTAATTAGAGCCGAGTTCCAGCTGAAATGTCTAGTGAAGAGGTAATATATCACCCTGCTAAATACTGGAATAATTATACTGCTTTGCTGTTTGCTTTTTGGCTTCAGAACGAGGCTTTTGTGACGCTCGCAGCACCGTCCTCCATCACTGAGCAGCTGCAAATGCCAGTGTGTGTATGTGTGTGTGTGTTTTGCTCCAAAATGGGGCACAGGCCACACAGCACCTGGTTGAAATAAAGATCAAGTCGTTGGTATTGATCAACAACTGTATTAACCCCCTACTGGTATCATTTAATGCTCTGGGTCTAATTTTTTTTAACCTATTACTGACCCTTTAAGTATTTTGTCCAAGTCCGGGAAAACCTCTCTTTATTTTCACATTAGCAGTGGCATTATTATAGACACACACTTTCAAACTGAGCTGTCTAATAAATGCTGATGTAAATCCAAAGCATTTAAATATTTCACCATGTAGTGTTGCAGTGCAGCACCCAGCCCAGCTCTCCGTGAATGATTTCCACTTGGTTGCATGTAAATATCACAGCCCCCCCGACCTGCAGGACACCTGGCACGTACATCATGTAATAATACATTTTCATAGCATATATTTGCAAACCACATCATAAATAATACAGTTCATTTTTAGAGCCATGTTGTCCACCGCGGTTAAGCTTATTTCTGTTACACTGCATGTGCAGTGAGACCAACGAGGGCCTGAATCTACAATATAAATGACTGATATTCCAGCAGCAACCTCTGAAGCCGCACTCAGGCTCCCAGGCATCTGTCTAATCTATTACCTGCAAACAACACACCTACTGTCCGCTGGAAAATCTGGAAGCACAGACGCTGGAACGTAATATACAACTAATCACAATAATATTATGAAAATAACATTTCAACATTCTATTCAATTAGCAGCAATCCCAGAGTTCTCTCTATTTTCCTCTCTTCTCAATGTGAGTATTTGTGTTTGGTTATTTATTGTTTTTTGTCTATGTAAGGCATATTTGAGTATTTAGAAAAGTGCAATTATTGTCATCATCATCATCATCATCATCATCTTTGTTTGTCTATGTAAAGCATATTTGAGTGTGCCATTAAAATGCCATTATCATGATTGTGATTATTGTTATTGTTGTTGTTGTTATAGTCATTATTATTATTATTATTATTGTTGTTGTTGTTGTTGTTGTTGTTGATGTTGTTACATTTATTTTTATAATTATCATCATCATCATCATCATCATCATCATTAGAGGTAGTGGTAGTAGTAATAGTAGTAGTAGTATTGTAATCATCATAATCATTATTGTTATTGTCATTTTTTTTTATTATTATTTTTATTATTATTACAGCCAGAGTAACACAGATTATGAACAAGCAGGTACAGAAAATGGATGGAATTAAGACACATTTCCTTATGAAGATGTGTGTGTTGTTCACTGTGTGCTCAGCTGCAGTGAGAGCTCTTGAACTGTGAACGCTGACAATCAGAGAGCCTCCACACTCTTTAACAAGTGTACGAAGAGGAACCGAGCACACGAGCTGTGGCCCCAGCAGGTCTAATGGCTCGGAAGTTCACACATAGGTAATGAACCACAGTTTTTGTCAGGAAACGCTCAACGTGGGCTTTTAAAAGCCGCTGGAGCTTTTCCAGACGCAACTTTCCCTGGCAGCTCCACACAGACAAATGGATGTGTGTCTAATGAAAGGCTTTTAGTGGATATTGATCTTTTTGCCATAAGTATGCCTGGCTGTTTTGCCCTTGACATATATTCAAACAAGTTTGCAGATGGAGAGAAAAATATTATGCAGACTATTACTGTCTGTGAACCTTTTGCCTTTTCGTGCCTCTTTGCTTGTCCCTCTGCAGCGAGACTATTATTTTCTCGGAGTGAGCGATTATAAGAGCGATACTACAGCGTTTAAAAACTTATTACACATAGTAGTGAGTTAATTGACTAACCGCTTCTCAAGTCCTGCAGACGGTTTTCCCGATCTCGCTTCCTCACTTTGGGGCTCCGTCAGCCCACCCTAGCTGTACACCCCTGCCCGTGCACATCAGTCATCCAAATATCTGCAGTGTAATCACTTGTGCAGAAACCCTCCCTCATATTCCTCAGTGAAGAACTTTGAGATGCAAGTCAGCGTTTTTTGTTTTTTTTTTTTCACTTTGTGTGACCAGTGCCGGAGGCTGTCATTACACTAATGCAGCACTGCTATCCAACAAAGGATCTTCCCTCAGGAAAAAAAAAGCCTCGAGACCGCAGAGAACACAGATCTTAGGATAATAGACTGTCCTACATTACGTCCTGACGTGCCTCTGCTTTTTTAAAATGGGCAATTACTCATCATTATGCTTCTGAAACAGCAGAGAGAAGAAGTGCATTAGATTGTCGACTGCATATCATAAACTATCTTGAAAGACACAGTCCGCACACTTACTGGGGAAATCACTCAGAGATACATGTGTTGGTGACAATTTAAAGCAGTTTTGGCTGGCCATTAGTGGTAAAAGTAGCGATAAAACACACTTGACATTAATACAGCAGTGAGAGCAAGCCTCTTCATAATTTCTCTGGGGAAGACCTGGCATGTTTGGAGGCGGTGGAAGTCTAAAAGTTAGAGAGCTGGGCTTTTAACCAAAAGGTCTTCAGCTTAAATCACCAGGACCTGCTGGTGAGACGAATGCAGGGAATGGAAATGAACGGCAACCACTCTTGAGCAAGGCACTAAACCTGTAGAGCTGATCAGTGGCTACCATTAAACGCCACCGGTTGCCTTGGGCAGCTCTCAGTATGAATAATCCATTACACCCATTAGGATCCATTATTTGAGAGTCCCACAAATTAATTTTGAAGGTGACATGCACTTCACACAGCTTTCTCACTCCATCAAAATCACATCTAATGAAGCTGATATCTAAAGGCAGCTCCCTCCAGAGACACATCAGCAAGTCAGACGGAGTCAGATCAAACTGATGGGACGGTTCATGTGTCGGATGTTTTCCTGCACTTTGACGTGGCCAAGAAAGTAGTTTTACAGATCAGTGGTTATCAAACTATGGGTCACAACTGGGACGAAAACAAAAGGTGGCACCCTTAATCCCAGTGAGGAAGGACCCATGAACAAAGTGGGCAGATCATGCTGTCTATTATGAAAATCAATACAGTCATTATGAGCTGAGAGACTCCATGGGGACTGATTCAGGCGAGCTGGGTTTGCTTTGCTTTGAGCTGCGATGCCGTTTAAAGGCACTGGCACTGTCTAGTCATGTTATGGTCCTGCTTCACTAATTCACTCATCAGTGGGAATAGAAAAGTTCTTTTCCAGTTGCAGAAAACTTGAATTCATCATTTGGCTTTTGGCTGTCAAATTCAACCCTGGCAAAATAATCTCCCCAACTTATCAGTGCATTAGATTTTAGCAGTAAATGTCAGAAAATGTTAGCCATAGCCAGACGTTAACCAGTCGTGACTGTCTTCTCTCTACTGGCCCACATAGTTGTAAAGATACAATCAGCAATTTATTTAACCATCTTAATTTTGGGTTTATCTGGCGACATTTGTGAGAAGTTTGACTTGCAGATGGGGAAAAAAAAGAGAGTTTCGGGAACTTTTTTTGACTGATTCAAATGTTACAAATGCAAATAAACGCTTTGCATCCTGAAAATCCAACTAAACCGCATACAATCCTAAAGCTTAGACAATGAGTGTATGAATAGAAAATACCTTCAATCCAATAAACTACAATGCAAACACAGCCAGCACTGCAGTGTCAAGGCTCTAGTATTGAGGGAGAGGAGAGGAGGGGAGGGCATAGCACGATTATAGACCGGTGTTTCATCAGCAATTTTAAGTTTATTCACACCACATTAAGTCTCATATAGCTGCCATTCAAAAGCAGTGGGGTACAACCAAATGAGGCCAATTTACCTCAGACCTTTCCCATCTCATTTTGACATCACTCATAAAATATCTGACCTTTTCTCCCAAGCACCCCGGCCCGCATATCAAGCATATGTAGTAAAAGCAGAAGTGCTGTCAAATTAGCCAGAGTGCCCGCTAATCTTCAAGAAAATAAATGTCTCACTTTTACCAGATTTCGAGGTGTTCTTCGGTGACAGAAAATCAGGAAATGTTCCCGGCCGTGCTTTCTCTGAGGAGAAAAATTGGCCTCATTTCATGTCACCCAACTGCTTTCGAGCTGGATGGTCATGAGCCTTAAAGTAGCACATACAATGCATGATGTCTTGACTTGCTGAGGGGAAGAAACACCGTGAGCTGAGTTTTAAGGATGAGGAAGGTGGGGTCGAGGGGTTAAAATCGAAACTGTCTACAATGATACATCTGAATTTGCACTATTTCTTAAGTCTTGGGCAGGTTATAGATCTTGGGATTCCTTTGTTGTGAGCAGCTGTCAGAAATCCTTGGTCTGCAGCCTTACGTTTCTATCTGGTGGTCAGTTTCCTGGTGCTTTCGATCGAGGCCAACCAGCTCATTAAACCAGATGTGATGCTGCTGACCGGGTCTCTTTACCTGGTGCTTCAGGTTGGAGGATTGCTGCTGGCAAGGGCACACACCTTATTTGTGCTCCTAGATCTTTATTTATTTATTTATTTATTTTTGCGAGGCTTTGAAGTTGTGGTTGTCTGTTTGCAGACAGGCCTGGTGGGTGGCTTTTATAGAGCCTCCTCCAGTGGCTTTGCTCGAATCTTTCATTGGTCACCCCAGCCATGAAACTTTAAGGAGGCCTGCTCCCTGGAGACCTCTTTTGTTTTGTGGGGTTTGCTGTTAAGTGAATCTTAACTCATGGATTTTTTTTTTTTTTTTTTTTTGTCTCTTTGTAAGCAGCAAACTTTTGAGGAAAAGAGAACAACAGCCTCTTTCAACCATATCTTGTATTCAGCCTGGCTCTGTCACGCAAAGCCCAAGCTGAGTAGAATGAGTGATTGGAAAGCATCATCACACGGTTTGAATAATATGAGAGGAGGCTTTACTGCATGGAGCCAGAAAAAAGTTTTTTTTTTGTTTTTTTTTTTTTTGTTTTTTTCTGCAAAGCACCTTCAAGCACACAATTGGCCAGGGACTCTCATTTGAGGATTTCAATTTGAGGGAACCTCACCATTTAGATTTAATTAAGCCCAAAATGGTGTTGTCGAAAGGTGGGCACATAATGATGACAGTCCAATATCATTAGAATAACCATTTTCTCTGAATTATTGTGCTGACTGGCAAGCAGACTTAATAACAGTGAGGCTGAAAAGGTCTTGATGGTCTGGGGAAACAGGATAAGGATCCACATGGAGAGCCAATGTGCTAACCTGCGTGTGATCATGTTAATAAATCATTTCAAGTCATATCAAATGCAGCTGTATGAGAAGCACTGCTGCACAGTTTGAGTCTCTGAAAACTGATGAAAACAGCATAAGATCGTCTTCAGCCTGTATCATATCCAGACAGCTTGGCCCATTTGGGAGTGCATTAAAGGGTCCAAAATGTTGGGGAGTTTTGATCATCCCCCTCCTGCCACTTTTAAGCTACTGTCAATGGGCTGTGGTGTGTTCAGGCTCACTGACATCAAACGGAGAGCGTCCCTCAGCTCCCTTTTGCTTCTGCAAGCAGGTTCATTCCCCTTATTCCCCTTCAACAGTTTAAAGCACTGGTTGGTTTAAAGAGCCAGCGTTGCTTAAATTGCTTATGGCAATTTGGACAACACAGAGCCTTAAAGTGGAAACCATTAAAAAAAAAAAAAAAAACGCACAGTGTAAGTCTTTTTGTCATCAGATTAGCATGCGCTGATGTTCTCCTGAATGATAACAAATGTATCAGAAATTAAATCATTTGTTTCTTCTAATGTGCATAGGCCTTGGCTGCTTTCACCGCTATGACTATTGGAGGTAAGTAAAACAAGTAAATGGTGTGATTGAGCCAAAAGGAAAAGGGGAATTCCGTGAATTGCACAGGCGCCAGCACCGTGACAAGCAGCAAAATAACACCAAGACAGCACTTTTTCAAGCCTCTGAAAAAAAAAAGAAACAGATTCGATATGGATAAAAACAGCCAGCTCAGAGGGATCTGGCTTTCCACCACAGCCCGGGGGAGTTTTATGACATCGCATGAGGTTCAATACACTTTTTATTCACATGTAAAAATGTTAACAGCAAACATTCAGAACACAAATTCTGCGTTTTGTTATATTAGCAAGCTGGTCTGTTGCGTTTATGGGGATCTTGATCTGCCTGCACTGAGCCTATATATCCTATATTACTTTGAGCTGTTGGAACTACATCGGTCTGACGGGTGATTCACAATAAAGCTATACCGAGAAAACCAGGCAGAGAGATGGTGTACGAAAATATCATGAGAAGGAATCGGCTTAAAATTCACTAGTCACTATATTGTCCTTTTTGTGTGTAACTTACTGGACTGTTAAAGCACAAAAGTCAGTGATTGTCACAGCAGAGGAAAAGCACTGCTGGAGGCTGCTCCGGAGCGGCTATGTGTTGCATGCCTCGGCGGGGAAAATGTCTTCGTATGCGGGCGGCAGTTCGCTGGGGAGCGGGTAGGAGAACGGATAGGAGTGATTGAGCTCCGGATCCGAGGGCGAGTATCCCGGCAGCTCGATCGACGGGTGTCCCCCGCACTGTACCTCGCCGCCCGTCTCGTCAAACACGTTAAAAACACCCAGGTTAATGTAAGAAACCGGCTGGAATTCAGCTGAGGAAAAGTCCCGCTCCTCGTTGAAGATGATAGCGCCGGCACTCTGCCTCTGAGACTGCCGGCTCCTGTAAAACTGCGCTGTTTTGTACCTTTTGATGATCAGCAGGTTGATGAGCCCAAGGAGGCACTCCAGGGTGCTGAGAACAGTGGAGATGACCAGACTCCGCTGGTAATCCTTCAACTGCTCGCAGGCAGGGTTTACAACCACAGAGTGGAGGCAGTAGTGTGAATATTTCCTCTCCACCAGAGAAACTGTGTCTCCGTCCACCACTGCGCCGGAGAAGGCGGTGAGGACCCCCAACAAGAAGACCACAACACCGAGGAGAAAGAAATTCCTGCAGCCGGGCTTCTCCATGCAACAGAGCAGCGCCGAGCTCAGCAGGACCTGGCCGATTCCCACAAGTATCCCGGAGTAGAAAGCCCCTGCCGCGGCGCCGAGGTGGAAATGCGCTTTCACCGTAGATCCCAGCGAGATGCATTTTAATCCAACGACAACTTCGCTCAAGGCGCACACGAAGAGGAGGGTGCTGGAGAAGACGGTGCACAGTCCTTTCCCACTCAACTTCATTATATTCCACCTCTGCCGCTCTCGATCCCGCTTCTCCCCCCTTCTTCATCCTCCTTCGTCCTCCTCGTCTCCTCTGGAAGCACCGCTCTCACATTGGGACATCGTCTGCCGGCGAGTCCTCCGGTTCAATACGGGTGATCCTCGCCGTTGTTGCGTCTCTCTCGCATCCCCGCCGCTTCACGGGGAAATATAAATAATTAATGGAAACAACGCGTATACTCTCTCTCCCCCTCTCTCTCTGCAGCTGCCTTATCGATGATCCATATTGAGCCAAACGGGTAATAATGATCACTTCCACCCCCCGTTCGTCACCTAGCCGCCCATCCGCAGCGTTAGACACGAGTAGCACTCTGGTAAACAAAGTTTTTTCTCTCTTCCCCATGGAGAAGGAGTCTTATCTGCAGCCTCCCAAGTCTCCGGATTGAAATGTGTGTGTGTGTGTGTGTGTGTGTGTGTGTGTGTGTGTGCGTGTGTGTGTGTGTGTGTGTGTGTGTGTGTGTGTGTGTGTGTGTGTGTGTGTGTGTGTGTGTGTGTGTGTGTGTGTGTTTCTTGGCAGGTGGAGGTGGAGATGGAGGCGGCTGCTGGAGCCTCGGAGACTTGAGGTGCTGTTGACCAGTGACCTGCAGGCCTGCACAGCGCCTTAAGGGACTTCATATATCCAGCAGCGTAGCGGGTGTGTAGCCTAATGACATTTTCCTAGTGTTAAAAATGATGAATGACCTTAGACTAAAACAAACACCGAAAGAAAGACACACACACACACACACACACACACACACACACACACACACACACACATATATATACATATATATATATTCACATTGTTAGTTTTACCCCCTCAAAAGTCATTATTGCCGTCACTATCTGCTCTATAAAGATTTATGTTAACCTAAGCAGCGGATAAACTGGGTTCCTGTAAATAAAAGGGGTGTAAACTGTGTTTAAGTGGATTTACTTCCCATGACATCCCTGTTTACGTCTTGCAGTGATTTATCTCCTATAACGTTTCTATAGGATTTTATATAGACTGTAATTTTGCTATCCTTATAAAATGTTTTCAAAGATTACTGTAGGCGTTTCTCATAGAGACTCCTGACAGTATGCTGTACCTTGCCGGAATAAAAAAAAAAAAAAAAAAAAAAAAGGTAAATAACGCCAGATGGAGGCTGGGATGTCGAGCGCTGTCCATGGTGCTGAAAACCTCCACAAACCGACTGGACTTGCCAGCATCTCTCCTGTCAAAAGATCCTGCAAACACACGCTGCACTTCTAGCATTTGAGAACTTCGGTGTGAGGAAACAGAAGCTGTTGTCTGGGATGGAACATAATTGCCACAGTCTGATCTGTCTTGAAAAGCATAAATGACCTTGAAGTGAAGAAAGTCCTGCTCAGAGACTGGTCTGTTTGTCTGTTTGTTCCCAGAACTACAAGGAAAAGTGAGTCATCACAAGTCGATGTTATAATGGCAAACGAAGCAGCTGATAGCCTGTAGCCTGTCGTCTAAAAGTAAATGTTGCCTTATTAAGTCCAATTTTTGTTTCCCATCAAAAGACTAATGTGAGGTGTGCTTGCATTTATTAAAAAAATAGTACTTTTCAAAACAGTGCTTGGCAAGCCACACTGCTACAGTGTGCTGACAATGACACAGCCACTGTGCCAGACATGGATTTTTAGCAGGATCACAGTAGGCATACGAAATGAAAATAAAATTACTTTAAGTTTTTTTTTTTTTTTTTTTTTTTTTTTTTAATCCCCATGTTTAAAAATGTATTTTAAAAGGTGATTTAAAGGATGATATTGGTTTTACCAGACTGAGTTTCTCAGACTCTGGCAAAGCCAAACAGTCAAGAGGGCAAAGGCCTCTTATATTTGGTGCGGAGCCTGAACTTCAGGCTGCCTGGCACGGCCTCTGCCTGAGCATCTCAGGTTGCAATCTGGCTCATAAGGGATTAAAAGATCTGAGATGTGGCAAGGAGCCAGAGCTATCTGAATCCATCGATGAAATCTCAAAATGAGTTCCAAAAGCTATCAGGAAAGAAAAAAAAAATAGCTAAAACAGGAGGTTTTATAATCCCAAGACCTGCCCTGTTAGCAGAATTTTACACAATCTGTTGTTCCCAAATCCACTTAACCTGGATGTAAAAATGTGAAACTGACTGTATCAGCACAGCGTTCAACATGTGTGTGAGCATGAGACTAATCCAGTCATTACCACTTTGCATATGTTAGCAGATTAGGGAAGGTGCTGTGAATAATGTGTTGTTGATCAGCTGATTAGTCGAGTGATTGGCCCTTTTCCCCCAGTGGAAAGTCCTCCTTCCTGGCAAAGGACATTTCTGCCAGTCTGGGTCCATCCTTTGGCAGCAGTGAGGCATTTCCCTCTGTCATCACCATCCACAGCAACAGTGAGACTGACTGAAGCTACTACCGTACTCACTTTGACCCAAGCAGGAGCCCAGCCCAGGCTTCAGGAGCAAAACAAGATGTCCTTCTGGTAGAGGTTTGTGTGATAATAGCCACAGTTTGTTGTTCAACAGATTCCTGCCTCCTTTCACAGTTATTGTTTCAAACTGTGGGCGTTGTGAAGCCCTTTGAGACTGTAACTGTGATTAAGGGCTGTGGAAATAAACATGGTCCAGGCCAGCTCTCAGCTTGCTCAGGAAATGACTAAGTTAACACATGCTAATAGCAGCCACAGGTATGCACACTTTGAATCCCAAGGGAAAACCACTGAATGTAATTGTCAAACGCATTTGATGAAGCAGAACTCGTTAACTGCATGTATTTTCAATCAGCAACACAGAGGGGCCTCAGCCCACCTCTATAACACAGCCAATTGCCCAGTCATGGTCACAAACCAGGACTGATGTTACTGAAGAGGAGAGTAATTCTCACCTTAATAGGCAAGACAATATCCTCTAAAACCCCATTCGCTGCTCAGTAAGCCTGCAAGAGGTGGAAGACAGTCAAGGTGGCCCAGTATGAGAGCAAAACGCAGTAATATCTATGAAATATTTATCATTTTTATGAAGTCAACACACAAAAGGTCACCACACTACAGTTTATTTACTCAACAGGATGAGGGCAAGAATGCCGATTCAGTTCTAACATAAACTTGTCACCAACATACAGAGGGATGCAGATAGATTCCTCTGTGAGGTAACATCACCTCTTCCTCCAATCTTGTTTTATTACTGCTCTTTAAAGCTTAAATTATTACATGTCACTGTGTGTGTGTGTGTGTGTGTGTGTGTGCGTGTGTGTGCGCGTGCGTGCTTAGCTGTGCCAAGAGGCAGCTGTGAAGAGACTGCTTGGGCATCTGAAATGCCATTTTACACCAGCAGTTACAAGAGCGGTGACAGGTCAGGCCTGTAAAACCCTGTGTTGGCCCATAAATATTAATGAGTCTAGAGTAGTTCCACTCTTGGCTTGAACAGGGAGGGGGTTCAACCAATCTGTAACCCAAACAGGGACTCAACCAGAACCATGAGGTCCATACAGAGGAGGAAGGAGAGCAAGTCTGGACAAGATGAGGCCAAGGACATGTAGGTTTACTGAGTTTATTATGTTTTTCATACAAAAAAATTCAAACCTATTGAGCAGCAGCTATCAGCAATTACAACAGAAAAATATCAGCCTCCAAAAACTCTATCCCATCAACATTATGACTACTGCAATTACTGCCAGCATGCATTACCATCATCATCATCATCATAACCATCATTAAAACGAAATGCAAAGAAAATCAAAGATATTCCTTGGCATCATTTTAATCAAAATTCAATTTAACTTGCATCACCCTCACTGATCCTAAATTTTTTTCCAAGACTTGATGTAGTAATAGCCTTCATTGCCAAACAAAAATCAGATTTCAGTTAGTTTTCTATCGTGGAGTGACTTTTAATGGAAGAATGTCTGGGGAAACCATCTTTTCAAAAGAGTAAGAGCAGCGCCCAGACAGCCCAACAAGGGCCAAATCACACCCACAAAACTCAATACAGAGAGCAGATTTACACTACAGAGTACAGAGACAGTGTGTATTGTTCTTCATTTCCTTTTGTTACACTGAAAAACGCTGAATGCAAATGTAGACATCATTCAGGCACTGGCTGGCAGTCTGGAGGGATTATATGTACAGATGTTTTCAGCATAAATATGACCACAGACATTGGGAGACTATGCCTTAAACAAGATTTGTTTTTCATTCATAGTTTAATTAAAAGATTTTTTCCCACAATTCCTGACCAGTCCAGTTGAACAAGAATAGTCAGGATGAAAGAGAAGTGTTTGATGATTATGATCACATTAATATAAAACAGGTGAGTACAGCCTACAAGGTAGTTAATGTGGTGATTGGGAAACTTTGACTGATTTGAGCGACATTGATTTGCATTGTGGAGCTATTTATGGGAATTGGAGCCCCTGCAAAATTATTCTTGTGCTATATGGATCTCAGCTGAACCGTGCCATTGCTCAGCATGAAAAGATGCATGGCTGACTCCATAATCAACCCAGAGGATGTAGAAACCCACACAGTACAAGCTGCCTTTCCCACCGTTTGTGAGAAACAGATGTTTCAAAACCAAGCTGGATCCTCGCCAGGTCTCTGCACCGATACACCAGCCTCCTGTTAATCCATGGTATCTTTCCTTTTTTTTCTGTGCATGCATTTTAATAAGTAGCCAGTGGCATCACAAGCAATTATGATAACTGCTGTTGTGGGCATCAGTCATGAGCAACAGGTAGGAAACAGAGTTGTTTTACTGCAGCCGGGGTGCAGAGCTGTCTTTGTAATGAATCAGATAGCTTGCCGACTGAAAGGAGCCTGGGTGTTTCGTGCATAATGGGGTGGTGGTGTTGGGGGTACCCCCTGTGGGCTGGGCATTTAGTTGGGAGGCTAAGCTTTTTGTGTTACCACAATACAACCACCAGGGGGCACTGTTGGCCCTACAATGGACATGAAACAGAAAAGCCTGGTAGTCATTGTCTGTTCTTGTGTTTCAGCAGGTGCGTAAACAGTGAGGCCAATATTCATATTCACTAGCAACCAGATTTTGTGCTGTTATACTTTTCTATTCAATAGCCTTCTGCTACATGTTTTTCATTTGATTTGATGCCAAATTACAGGCCTAACTGCAACAAAATGAATATTAAATAGGTTTATTAGAGATCTTATCTTATCTCAGTCTCCTGCTTGTCATCAAGCTTTAGGCTTTATGTTAAATGGTGTCACAATGCCCTGTGACAATCTACAGAGCTTTATGTTCCATTGTGCTACAATGCCCTTTGACACACCATGGCCTTTATTCTCTGTGCCATAACAAGAAAGGCACACATCATCACAAAAGATTTGCTCAGTTGCCTGCTAACAGCTTGTAGGCAACAGATTTAACATGGTTCTCATTGCTCATATGTCAAAGAATAAAAGAAGTTTGCTCGCTAAAAATACTCAGCCAGAAAAACCACAGTCTAAAACAAATGAATCAGTGCTCCTCAAATGTCAAGTATCTATAAAAGTTTTCTTTCCACCTCGTACTGACTGCCTGGTTAGAAACTGGTGCTGAAATGTCTCCAGGAGAAGAAGCAGCTGCATGTGGTGGTGTAAAGCCTTCCTACAGCTCTACGGATGTCCAAGGCATGATGGGTACCCTCAGGAGCTCAATGGTTGGTTTCCTCCTGGCAACCTGACTCCACAGATCAGGGGGCAAAGAAAAACAAACCATCCATCCGATAGCTGGAAAATGGTTCATTTAAAGCAACAAACTGGGCCAGGGTGGTGACGGCTGGGGATATAAAGTTGGACAGGGGAAAAGCCTGTTATGTAGGTCATCGATCAGAAAGTATAAACAGCAACATAAGAGAGCATCTCATCTCTCAGTTGCTTCATCATCACTGGGAACAAAAACATCTATAAACAGGGCGTATATCTGTATATAAAGATTTTTTTTTTTTATTATTTTCATGTCTCCCCCCCCCCCCCCCCCCATCCCATAAAACATGACCAATATGTGCATTTGCCAACTAACAACCCCACAATGTTCAGAAAGGTTGTATTCCTGTTACAATGAGTGGATTTACATTTGCACAATACTGAAGCACAACCATACTGGAGTGTTGTTTAAGTTTATCTCCAAAAGCCACTTACATAGATACCCACATACATCAATGTAGAGAAAATTGCTGATGTTTACATGAAACCTAACCATGTAGTTTACCCCCCCCCCCAAACCCCAAAACAAAACAGTAAACAGTAAAGTTAAGATTCAAAATTTTCTCAGTGTTCCTGCTAACATCAGTATTCAGGTTTTTGCCAACCAGAATATTGTTAACAACAAAATTCATCTGCAGTAGCTAAAAAAAACTAAAGACTTTCATTCTGAATGTTAATGGCATGTTAGTGTGCATGTGAACACACTCGGTGATCAGGTAGGTGACACTCATGGCACTGCTGCAGCTTCCAAGTGTAAATGGCGTGTGGCTATCAGGTTGAGGGAGGAGTGAGAATCAAAAGGAGCTGCTTGGGTCAACTGGGTAAATAAGTCCAAATTAACAACTGAGCGATTTGTTATCTGGGTCCACTTCCATTTGGTGTGGTCCTTAGTTCTTAGATTGAAATCTCATACAATAAGTTTGTAATGTGTTAATGCAGGGACTCACCAGTACTACTTTCTTAGGGCTAATAAACATTCAGTGCTGTACTTGAAGTATCAGCAGATACAGAGTACCAGTCCAATCCTTTACATTTAACAAACAATATACCGCTAGACTACTGGCTTGAGCTAAAGCAACAAAAACAAACAGTTAAGATATAATCCATTTTTTTCCGTTAGAGATGTAACATTTCATGTGTGACAATCATTGCTGTTGCTTTGTTTTCACTTCTGACATGTTACACACCGTTTTTGATATCAGATTTCAGCAGCGGGGAGATTCCCTGACAAAGTAATACATCAATGCATTCTGAACCCTAGTGATCCCATGTTATTCGTCATCTTGAGAAACTTCAGTAATAAACAGCACAATAATTTACAGTAGGATCAAACTGAAAAGACTTGTGATGCCGGGTAAGAGCGGAATTGGTATTAGCCTCGTGGACGCTTAGCTCAGCTCCTGCTGCCCTGCTGGAGGTTCAGTGCCGTCGGCCAGAGGTTCACCAGAGGCGGCGCTCGGGCCGAATCTGCTCTCTAAAGAACGCTGCAAAAACAGCCAATACTCCTTCCGGATGGTGTCCTTCTCCTGCGCCAGGTATTCACAAACCTTTGGAAAAGAAGGTGAGGAAACACAAGATCACTGGCATGGTGTGAGGGGTACAGTTTCAGTTCCTCAGAGCTGTGCATTGATCAAAGTGATCCTCAGAACTTAATATTTAACGAAGGACATCCCCCGTTGTCCTCCACTGTTTCCCTGTAAATCTAGACTCCCTTTGGATTTCACATTTTGGTACATGGCCATCGTTTCACCAGTCACTTCAATACTGAGCCTGACATTCAGTGTGGCGCAGGGTCCCGCTCTGCGACAACAGCTGTTAATGTGGAAATCGTAAATGGCTTTGAACTGAAATGTTACTTTTACAAAACAGGATGCTCGGTGTAGCCTCTCAGCATGTTCTCCTGAAAAAAGTGTTTGCAAACCAATCATCAATTCAACAGAACTGCCCTGTCTCAAACAGAACTGCTTTATTTCACAAACCAAGTGCTACCTGTCAAACTGGAAACTTACCTACTGCAGCCACATTCTGCCCAGCCGGCCCAGTGTCTGAAACAAGTCTCAAAAGAATACTGCTGTGTAAGACCATGCCTATGGTCAAAATACTCGGTTTCCAGTAACTTTTTCCGGAGAACTTTCTGAGATAGCTCAGAGTATACACTGACCTTCCCGTTTTGGAAAAGCTTTGTTTCTTCATCCTGTCTGCTTTACTGTCTGTGTGAGGATTTCTACTCTTTGATTTGGTTAGGTCCAAACAGAGTGCTCTAAAAAACTGAGGACAAGCCTGGTCTCTTTCCAAACATTCGATTTGCAGTGTGTCTCTCAAAAGAAAAGACCACTTACCTCTAGTGCCCTGTTTAAAGTCTCCTTCTGATTGTTGTTCTCCAAGGCATCCTCGTAACAGTCAACAAGAAAGGCTAGAAGATAAGGTGAACAATGTGTCTCCTTCAGCTCGAGGACCTGCTCCAGCAGGCCCGGGTGAGACGACATACCTCGATCCTGCAGAATCCTGGGATAAAGGAAGAGGGAGAAGAGGGATACATTCAGTCAGCTTCTCCATCTTTGCCGGTATATTCTGAATTTAGTCAGCTGAACTGTCATGGGATGAAGAAATGGCAGACATCAATGTCAAACTTCAGTGTGATTCCACCTTGAGAAATCCTAGGATTTAGATACAGACCACAGCTCAGCCCCCAGCAGGCTTCACTTCTTACCCTTTCAAATAGTTCCATGCACTTTCATTGTGGGGAGCCTTCCGGATCTGGTTCAGACAGTACCTTGCACAAAGACAGCGAAAATAAAGGATCAGCTCACTCTAGGGGCAAATGGAATGCAGTTGCCAAGTTACTGCAAAAATGTCTGACTACTGGCACTTTTGTTACTATCTTAGTTCAGCACATATATATATTTTTTACTTGACTAGCCTAAAAGTACATTATTTATGTAATTATGGGTTTTACTTTCAACATTCAGTCATTTTACATTTACAGAGTTCACTTTCAAGTAAATACTCAAGTAAACACTTTAAATCTGGACACTTGGAAATTAACTAAATGTTCCAGTCTTCACAAATCTTCAGTGAAGATACTTACTGAACCTCTCTATCCAGTATGGCTGGGCTGGAGTAGCCTGTAGTGTGGGAAATTACAAAATGTCTCTGATTCCACACAGAGTTGTTCCTCACATCTTCTTCCAAAAGCTTCTCCACAAACTCCAGCTCATTGTCCCATAGTTTGTACTCCTGGATTTTGGATAAGACAAGCGTTGGCAAAGAGACAAAATGCAGCGTTTTGCTCTGGTCAGTGTCCCTGACCCTGCCAGAGCTGCTCAGCTCAGTTATCAAGAAAAAACTAACCAGTTCTGACCAAAAGAGCTGAAGCAGCCAACCAAATCACTAAACGAGTGATTTGGGAGAGCAGTCTGAAGGCAGAGTGGGCCTTCGTGGGCAGAAAACTGGAGCCTCGTCCTCATCTTACTCCCATTTTGCGAGTTGAGCTCTAATAAAAGTTGTAACACCTACCTGAATGACCCACTGTCTGTGCTGCCAGGCATGATAGTTCTTTGCGTCTTGACTGAGAATGTCTGCGATGAACTCCAGTTCCTCAGAGGGGTCGTTCAACCACTCAACCACCATGCGCCTGTGATGCCTGCAATGAGGAGTTCAGAAATATATTCTTATTCACAGTCTGTTATTTTAGAAATGTCCCTGTTCTCCCTCTCCTGCTGCTGTTTCAGACTGTCTGCTAATTGAGAACTGTTTCAGTGTTGGTCTGTCTGCACTCAGATGTGCTGCTGTGGTCTTGACATGGTCTCCCTTGTAAGAGTGAGCTTTGATGTCAGCTGGACTGACCAGGGCCCGTTTCTCATGTGTCAGCAAACTCAGCACCATGAAAACTGCTTGCCTGCTTGCACAAGTGTGTCTGTCCAAGCTGCTCGTCCAGTAAAATGCACGTTGGTGCATGCATGCTTCCTGACTGTGCATGAGAGGAGTTTTCAGAAGTGGTCTCTGCAGCAATATTTGAGGGCAAATACACATGTTTGGGAAGTACTGAGCATACGACTACACACAGAATGACAAGTGTGAGTTTTTTTAAATTGAATTTTAAAAGCATTTTGTTTTAGTAAAATCAAGAGCAATTACTGACCCATGGAATCAAAGATGGCTGGCTGAAGGCAATAAAGGGTGAACACTTGATACAAAAAATATGTGTGATGGGTCAGTTGTATGAAAATTTCCACTAAATTTAAGCTCACTCAACTTTAATGAATTATTATTTTTGAGACTGTTAGCTTTATGAGCATCTAAATGACAATTTCCATCAAAGTAAAATCAAACTCCACATTATCTTGTTCCATAGACCTACGAACAGTCAAACGCTGTTTTCTTTTTTAAGACACCATCATCATCATTTTGTTGAGTGTATGCAGATATTTAACTCTTTCCATTGTGGAAATTATTCAACCAACCCTGCAGGGTTGATATGATATGTTTATCTCCCAATTTGATACTATCACGATATTTGGATGCTGATTCCTTACGTATTGCAATTTGTGTTTTTTAATAATCCTCTAGTTTGTTGACATAAGTTCCATAGAGCTGTGATTGTCCACAATAAATTCATACACTGATGTCAAGTTTGTAAAAAAGGTCTGACTACAATGAAATGGCTCCTACGGGGCGAACATCATCACACATGAATCAAATGTGGCTCATTAAATCCACAAGAGTCGCAGCTTTCCAGCGAAACCCAATTTATGCAGCTCCAAGACTGTTTAGCCTTCAGTCTGTACAAATACAACATTTTACAACAGGCCACAAGAACATGTTTATACTGCATGCAAAAACCTGCACGGTTTGTGGCCCAAGCTGCATGGGATTGACAGAAGGTGGGCATGTCTGCAAAGGGGAGAGCCGTGGCTGCCCAGAGAACCCATTTGCATTCAGAGATCTGGAGGTCAGAGGTCAAGGGACCCCCTTGAAAATGGTCATGCCAGATTTTCACTTACAAAAATTTTGCCTAACTTTGGTCCTTAGGCCTTCTAGTTTCATATGATACCGATGTCATTATTTTAAATTGAACCAGTAACAATTAAAAAATGACAAAAAAAAAAAAAAAAAAAAAAAAAAAAAAGAACTGCAATAGTGCATCATTTTTCCCCTGTGTCTTCCAAATACCGAACACTGTCTCCTGGTGGCCATTCTCTCCTAAACATCTGTCTAATTAACAGCAGCTTGAACTTTTGGCACAGCAGTAATGAAAGGAGCAACAATGCCTGGAAGTGAGTTCCTGGATGGCTCATTTTAAAAAGGCCTGCTCATAATTCAGTTAATGCTGGATCCTGTATATACACTCTGCATACAGTAGCAAAGAAAGGACCCTAATCATGACAGAAAACAATGTACTCGTGTTTAGCGTCACATGCTGGAGCAACAACAAGCGCATGGATGTGAAGGGACAGCGCTCACCAGACTTGGTAGTTTTTGGGTTGCTCCTCGATGATGTCAGTTATGTACCTCATCTCCTCCCTCAGGTCCTTCTGCAAGGCTTGAAGCAGCACTCGCCTGTAGTGCCTGCACATCACCAGACACCCAAATGCTTTAATATTTTCAGCTCTAAAGCTCTAAACAATGACATTAAAAAGAAAATTAAATCTAACAAGGACTGAGCCACTACAAAATATCAGCTTATAAAAAATGCTCTTACCCATTAAGTTGTGCAAATGAATCACTGCTAATAAATAATATTTTTCATTCATTCATTCATTCCCCATGTTCTAAAGGTGCAGCATGCTCACCATACTGTGTAATTTGCAGCATTCAGCTCAATGGCTTCAGCTGTCAAGGCAAAAGCCCGGTCGCTTCTTTCATCCTTCTTCAGCAACGCACGGAAATAGTCATACACGTCTGAGACTGTGGGAGAAATACATAACAGGGATTATCAGACTACAGTGTAACCAACTTGGCCGCACCAGAGCCACAAATCAAGTCCACCTTACACCTCTGCAAACACGGCCTGCACGCCTCGGTGTCCAGTGAGGAACATTATTTAAGTTAAGATCACACTGCACTGTATTAGCTGATAATCAAACCTCCTTTCAAATTTCCCACCTAACAAACTGCAATAGATTTCGTTGTCCCTGACTACACCATGTTGAGTCCACTGACAGATGTACAATCTTACACTTTTCTGAGTAGGCAATCTTCACCACCGGATTTGGTCCGTCGTCTTGGGGAACTGGCTCCAGGTCTGCCCACTCTTTCCTGTCTCTGAAACGGAAAATCAGGGGGGATTGTCATTTGACATGAACCAGAGAGTCAACAATCACAATCAGAAATAATTTACTGACCCCCACAGGGGGAAACTGGGTTAGCTGCAGTGGCTCAAATTCTCAAGAGAAATATATTATAAGCACAAGTTGAATTATAAGAAATAAAAAAAGAAAATATCACAGAGAAAAGAACAAAGAAAAAGTATGTGCATTATGAATGAATATGTGCATTAATCCTACAAACATATTAACACAGAAACAGAAGTTGAGCATATGTAAAAAGAATAAATATGCAGACCACAAATTAGTGTAAGGTTAACATCAGGTGGCTGCTAACTTGCTGATTTACTGACTGAGCTAATCTAATCTAATCCAAGGCAGGTTTCAGTGCTGTCTATTCTTATCTGGATAAATGTGCCAATAGTTCTGATTGTACCCGCGGTTTGGCAGATTTCACCATGTGAGGGTCATCTCACCTCTAAAACTGAAAGTGTTCATGTTTCTCCCAGGTTACTCTGCTGTAAGTTAGCAGTAGTGGCAGCATTTTTAATTCACAGAAAAAAGTCATAAACAACATAAGTCCGTTTCTACACACTGCGCCTTAATTGAGAAATTTACTGGCATTGGTACCAGTCATGTTGGTTATTCTGTAGGTAATTAATTTATAGAGTTATATTGTTGTTTAATCAATCTAATGTTGGTGGAGACCCGTTAGCGTTGACAGCTAGCAGCTAGCCACCCAAACACCGAGAAGAGATGCAAACAAAGCGCTACCTGTAAAACATATATAATCTAAACGGGTCGCTGGCGTAGTCGACCTCAACATGTCCTTCCACCTCCACGTCAAAGTCGTTGTCCTCTTTGAGCTCCGAGGACTCGTTGGAAGTCTCCTCCAGACCTGACATCGTTGCCTCGGCTAACGCGCTAGCTGCTTAGGCGAGTTTGGGCTCCTGGATTGGAAGTGACGCTACTTCCGGCGGAGCGTGAAGCCGCGTTTAGGGACCGTCGGAAATATAGCAACTCTAACATGAGTCTCACTAACAGACCAATGAAGTGGACACCCAAAGAATGACTGACCAAGTTGGACGTCTCTCTGATTGACCCCCGAGCTGCCAGTGAAAGTGATTTATTTTACACTGAATACTATTGTTTATCTCTCTCTCTACATTTATGTACATATCTAGCTTTATGTCTCTCTCTCTCTCTCTCTATATATATATATTTGCTTATTATATGTAGATGTAGATGTGTGTTTGCGTGTGTTCTCTTATCACTATGTGTTTTGCCTTTAGTCATCATATTATTATAGTAAAAGTAGTTATTTAAAACATCTCTTCTACATTACATACAACAAACACCTCTTTGCAACCGGACTGTTGGTGGTTAACAAGGAGTCTTTAAACGCAACACACAATTTGGAATAGTTAAATAGGATCCAAGTTGGTAATTAAAATGTACTGAATACGACAATAAAATGTTTTTAATGTAAATGAAAACATCATCCAGCATTTTAGACAGCTGATGAAGCTATCGGATATCTAGTGCATGAAGAGCACAACAGTCAGAACATCAGTCACACTAAAAGCTGGGAGAAAACAAAATTCAAATGTATGGGATCATTCAAGTGCCCAGGTGTCCTGTTGTACTGAGTTCACTCATGTGAAAACTTAAATTAATCGAAGTTAGGTTATTATTCCATGCTGTAAATGTAAAAGACCACTGTTACTTTGAGATGTGCTGGTCTCCGCCTGAAACCTCTCCTCTGGGCTGGATGTGACACCGGATGTGACACCGGATGCAGATGTTTTGTTGGGTCCTGAGACATCATCCTCTGAGAAGGGACTCCAGAAGGAATAAATGGGTCTCACCTCTGCTACCAAGCAGTGGACAGCTTTTCACAGTGTTGCCAGGTCAAAGTGTGTGTCCAGCTTAAGCGAGCTCTTCAAATTCATTCATAATCACACACATTATCATTATGAAGCACATTTTCCACATCCTGAGTCAGAGCAACATTTCCAAAACAATTAATGGTGCATTAATCACCATTGTTCATTACAGTCATGGACAATATATATACACTTGTGTGTGTGTGTTAATGAAAATGGATGAGTCAGTCCTAAAGGAAAGACACCAGGCAGTTTTGTGAGGAACTATTGGGAGATTGTGGCAGAGATCACTGAGCTTCAAAGGCCCAGCTGCAGATCTGCTCGCTGCGCCCTCTGCTGGCAGGATCTGGTTACAGTCTTATGCTGGCAGGCTGCAGGTAAACTGGAGACTGCACACAAATATAACACCTAGCTCTTGGATATAAAAAGAAAACAAATTTCAAAATAAATTAAAAAAAAAAAAAAAAAAATCACATGCAACTAGTGTTAAATGTGCATTTTCTCCACACCCCTGCTTATAAAATTGTCTTTGCTTTTACACTGAGGCTTTGAATCAATCAGGTCTGCAGAATCCAACACATTGCCGAACAAATTCCTTTAAACAAAACAAAACAAAACAAAAAAAACTTCTTAGAAAGCAAGGTCAAGCTGAACTTTATTTTCATCAACGACTCTGGACATTATAAAAATAAATAGATGATTCACAGTCAGTGGATCGTAATACAAATTGTTATCAAAATTATGGTTTTTAGCCAGAATGAAGAATTTAACACATGCATAATCACCACTTCATTGACTTATACATGTTCAGGTAAAGAGTCCCCGGTATTTGCAATTAACAAAATCTGTTTAACAAAACCTGTTGACAAAATATGAATTCACCATTCAAATTAGACAGCTATGCAGGTTTGATATACTTCTTTCCGGCGAGGTTTCTGCGATGGCTTGACCCAAAACGTGTTCAATGGCTGTCTTCTTGATCCAATCCATGTTTCTCAATGTAGCGTCTGGAAGAGAAAACAACAACAACATAATAATAACAGTAACAACAACAACAATAATAATAAGTCGGGAGAATATGAACTGCCACATGTCAAACTCAACTGTAAAACTATATATATATATATATATATATATATATATATATATATATGAACAGGTCATTTTATCTATAATACACCACAATTTTTGTTTGGTTGCTTTCCAGCTTTTTCCAGTTTATACTGGTGTGTTAGTACGATTTTGTGTTTAATTTGAAGTTCCAGAAAGCCCCAGCATACTAACACGCACACAGTATGTTCTCAGCAGTAAACTTCAAAGTTTGCATTCGCCAAAGGATATCAAAGAGACGAGAAAGGCACAAGATCTAATGTTGGTGAGTCAGTCGCTCTCTGATGGAGCGCTCGCTCACTGCTGTTTAGAATAAAGTTTGAATTTCACTTTTATGTTTTGATTCTTCACTTCCTGAGGGTGAGGACGTGTACAAACCTCACACCAAAATTTCATCATGACAGTTCAGATAAGTTCAATTCCAGTTTGTGGTAATATTTCAGTCCTAGGATAAAGTTCAACTCAGTAAAAAAAAAAAAAAAATCTGATAGAAATTCAAGCAGAATATGTTCAGATAAATAAAAATTCCCTGCTGCATATTAAAAAGTGTATCATTTTAGACCATGAGTGATCACTGTGTATTAATAGTTGATTCACCAGGCTTCTTTTAACCTGCCGCGATCGTCTCTGCTTAGATCTGTTGTCATTTGAGTCCCGAAGGCTGTGTGATACAGCTGAGGCTCTACCTTGAGAAATACACTGCTGCTGCGCTCAGGTTAGAAGAAATACAGAAATGGTTGTTTTTCTATAATGTCGGTGGATCTGCTGCTCTGGGTATTCCGGCTGCAAACAACATCAGTGTTCAAAAAATGTGAAAAGACAGCACATCCCAAATTTTCATGTCACAGAGGACAAAATACTCGCATTTCACCTGTTTATTTGGCTCGCTGTGAGCCAAATTTGGGATGTGCTACCTTTTCACATTTTGTGAGTATGCCCACTGGATTTTGGGTTTAGCACTCCGCCGAGAATCATATTGTTGAAGCGCAACAACCTTTTCTTTCAACAGAAAATATGGGCGTTGTTGGTTCCACTATTCTGATCTGTGTGCCGTTAATGTGGGAGGCATCCAGTAAATCATTTTAAGAATTTTAAGATGTTACCAATTATTTTGAGATTTTAAATTGCAACACCAGAAAAAAAAATTATAAAATCCCACTTCCCATGTCTTAGCATTTTTTAGATTTTTTAAAGTTTGATTTAAGACATATTTTGGATATCTAAGACATCTTGGTGGTACTAAAGAGCTACGTGAACATTTTTGTCTTTAAGCCCGCCGAGGGAGGCTACGTCCCCAAAACACTGGTACCAATCTTTTTTAAGACTCCACAGAAATCTGCAGGGTCTCAGTTGGTGAGAATGCAACACTCTTCTCTTTCTCGGCTGCAGCCGCACTTTGTGGTTTGGGCTGAACGAGTGAACATTTACATAAGAATCTTGCCCTCTGCTGCTTTAACACTGCACAGAATTTCAATCTAGTGGCAGACATCACCTGAAGAGCGAATTCAAACTCATTAGCTCTAAATAACTCTCAAACTAAATTAATTTTGCAGACCTGTTCAGTTTTGGCATACCTGCGAGATGATGCATATAATGAAGCAGCTTTCCTTTTTTCCTGTGAGCTGTCCAATTAACTTTGAAGTATTTTTGATGAGCCATTTGTTAGGAAATGTTTGCTTGTGGCAAACATTCGAGAGATTGCGAAAGAACATTTCATTCCAGTGCCTCTAGCCGAACATATATTCCATTTTTGCTGCAGTACCGTTAACATAAATATTGCTTCCCCAAAGAAGAGTCTTTCTTTCTTTATTTGACACTGCCAAAAGCCGAAAAACTCACCTTCTTGCAAAATTGTACAGTGCTTCCTTCCTCTCTTGGAGAGACAAGTGTCTGTCAGCTGGTGATTTCCCAAATGTTTTGGCAGCAGGCTGTGGGACAGAGGAACACATGAGGACACAAGTAAGCTACAATTCCCAGCTTTTGCTTGCTATCGATTTGGCTCTTCTGTTATTCAAATTTTATGTGGTCACAATTGAATAAAGACCTCCATCATTTATCAACAGCGGCCTCTAGCAGATTCTGACCTTTATGGTGGGACTAGGGGTGGGACTGGGTGAAAAGGAGGAGTTCTTTGAGGGCCCGAAAGAAGACGTCCCAGTGGCTTCCACTGGAGTTTCCTCCGAGTTCTCCAGCAGATTGGTGATGGTGGTGTCAACACAATTGGTTTTTGCTGCAAACAATCCAGAAACAAATATCTTGCAAGAAAAAGGTAAAATTCAACATCTAGAGGAAAACGCCAGTCCTTGGAGGATGATTTATAGTAAAACGGTGATTTTAAACTGGCAGCAGTTTCAATAAAGGGTTCATATCAGAACGACTTGCTGATAGGGGCCAGTACAGCGTACAAACACAAGACAGAAATGACTCTAGGATAATGACAATACACCACAAAAAGTTGGAGCACAGACATCATCATAGTATAAAAGTGAGCAATATTTTGGCCATACCTAAGTCCTTTGTGATGACATTCAGTGGGACATGAGGCAACACATCCTTCACCTGCTGGGCCATCTTATTGATCCTGTGATCCTCTATTCCTGAGCTCTGTATGAAACCAAGGGAAATGGAGCCAGGTCTGACACCTGCGTTGGGGAGAAAAATGCTTGTAAATTTACATGAAATCCCTTGAAGGCCCATCGTAAATTATGAAATGCACTCATCTTTGTAAAGCCGCATTGTGTGCTTATCTTTTGAGTCTCTTACTTGTAGATGTCTGTGGTGCGGTGTGTCTTTTCCTTTTGATGTGCTCCGCTTTATCGGCTTTAGTGATCTGGGTGGAGACCAAGCCGAGTTCACAGGCTAGGAGCTGGAAAGGAAAAACACTCAGTCACTCTGAAATGTGGACAACTGTGCCTGCATTCAATTATGTAAATGAGCAGTTCTGATTTTTCAGGAGAATATCTGGCTCATGATCAAAATCAGAGTGCTGTTACTAAATTCAAAAGATACTGGCACCAGTGTTTTGGTTTTTTAACATATTGGAGGTGGGAGCTGGCAGTATTTAGTGAAAGTCAGGGACAAAAAACAATTTGCAACATAATATTTCATTTTTTAAATATTTTTACCTGCCTCTATTATCTGATGACAATAAAGAATAAATCTACAGTATCCATCCATCCATCTTAAGATGAATAATTTCCCATAACTTTACCCAAGGACAAACAAAATCCAGCTGAGATATAATAAAGTAATATGGTAAAGGTGTGACAGATTAGTGATGGGATCTTTTACATATTAACACTGTCCTTCTCGGCAACTACAGTCACTAAAGGGCTCCTGTGTAGATGGTAACCCGAGGGTTGCTAAACTCTCGCACGTGTACTTGATTCAGCACAGTAGTCTTTAGTCTGTCCTAACAATAACCTTTTAGCTAATCCTTAACCTTACCCTTAACCCAACCTCAACTCTCTCCCTACTCATAAGAGTTTGAACCCAGATTTGTGAAAGTAGGGATGCCTTCTGGACAGGACACATTAAAAAGCAGAGACTCCTGACTGGCCTCATAGTGGGAATCTTTTGACTTCTAAAGCCAAATCTTTCTGCAAACTGGTGAATTTCTGGAGCACAAATGAGACCGATTTGCAGATTGTCTGATTCATCCGATTCTCTATGCAATCTGGAGTTTCTTTTCCCTTCGTGTTGTCTAGAGGCTCGTGAAGTTACTTTTCGTTAACATTCAACATCTCATCCTGATGTTTGTAAATTAATGAACGGCAGTAGTGCATAACATTTTGATTTCTTTATTTTATAAATCTGACAGCATGGTGGTAAAGGTAAGTAATCAAGTGGCAAATATTAGTTTTACCTCCTGCGCTTTGTTGGCAAACTCCTGCATGGATTCTCCATCTTGTCTGGAAACTGGTGGGAGCCAACTGGGATTGATACGGAAAAACAAAACAAAACAAAACAAAAAAAATTGCAAGAAATTAGTCTGACAGCAATTATGGCCACAGGGATGTACAAAAATAAAGCTTTTTGATGTTTCTGAAAGGCTGAACAGGGGACCCAGAGCTTTAAAGCAATTAATTACAATGAGAGCAATTCATTTAGGAATGAAGCCTGTTGAGATGCTGTGTGTAACTGTGTGTTTTGACACTCACTCACCAACATTAAAAAATACTCACTAGAGAACAGTTTTGGATGAGCCTGGGATTGTTAGTATTAGAGAGTTGTTTTTTTTTTTTAATTAACTTTTGTTTTTTCATACTGCTCAATAGTTTGGTAGTTCTGCAGTTTTTGTGACAGAGAGATATATCCACAAAATCACTTTAAAGCCATACAGATTAGGCAAGCAAGCAAGCGGTAAAGATAAGAGCTACGGTCAGGTTGAAGTTTGGACTTCACTATTTATCTGTAATATAAAAAAAAGCAGTTGCTGATATAAATAATGACACAAGTTATTTAGTACCTTACATGATACACTGTACATGGAGCAAAAAATGTCCACAATAGTTCCGTCAGCCAGCTGGACTCTGGCGTGCTCTGCGGACAGAGGAAAAACAATTTTATTCTTTGTTCCAACAACTGAGATACAGCGACACGGACATTATCTCCCTATTAGATACACATCCTTTCATTCATCTTTCAAATGTTTTTCCATGACAGGAAAACTGATACACTAAACATGTATTTTTTTTTTTCAAGATGCATGCAACCCTTCAAATTCACTTTGAAAACATGTTACAATGGAGAAAGTCTGTGAATTTGAATATTCTTTATTTCAGCATCTTGTTACTTGTAATCACTAATAATCTCACCGCCAACAACAGAAGTAACTGTGTCTCACTGCACTTGTATAAAGCTCTTGATATGATATACTGATAATAATTTTGGAAACTGCATATTTTTGTAGCATCCACTCCCTGAACACTATTCTGAATATTCTACTTATTTGTGTTAAAATTAAAATATAAAATGACAATACCAAAGCAAGCAATGGTCTCGTCACTCGTAAAGCCACAGGTTGAATGGAGTCAGTCAATGAGAAAGGCCAGGAACTGTGGAGAGGAAAAGCAGAGTCAGTTGGATTGATGTGTCTGTATCCTGTTGAGAAATAATGTTGGAATCTAATACAATAGAAACAGCACACAGAGTTCAGTTTTCCAGATTAAGTGATTTTAGTGTCTAGTTTAAAAATTCTGAGTGCAAACCGAATTTTAAAAGTCTGCAACACAAATATCACAATATCTGTGATTAGGTGCTTCTGTGAGGCACTTTGTCCAAACTTTTTTAGTTTTTGGTGCATCTGTAGGACAATTTGGCTATAGCTACAATTGGCTCTGAGTTAGTTGGATAGAGATTAATACATCTATCAGCAGTTTTTGTTTCTCCTCTACTAATTTCCCTACTGAATGCTGTGGGGAAATTAATAGAAAGAAACAACTGCCAAAGTAATTTATCTCCATTTTGACGCTCAGTGGCAGAGGGATAGTGATTTGTAGCTAGCTTGGTAACTCACTGCTTTATCTCACATCCAAAGTCATGAGTATGGAGCCAAAATATTTAACATTGTCTCTTTGTCCTAATAGATTACAAATGGGAGCCTTAGTCGGCATCCATTACCCTTACTCACTAACTGCACCGTCCTAGACAACAGGAGCAGAGATGGACCGATTAATCTTGTCGATATCTGGCATTTTGAGATAATCGGTGTCAGTCGATATCTGCGCTCACAAGGCTGATGGACAAAAAATGTCTGCAGACACATCTGCAGCCTGTCAGTGTGGCTACTGTGGAGCGATGTCAGCACTCTCCCTTATCTGCTGATGAATGCTATTGTTGAGTGCAGTAAGATCTCATCTAGTTTGCATTCATAAATTGTTTTTATGCAAAGTTTAGTTTTTTGATTACCTGTGGGCATTTGTTTAGTGGATACATAATTTTTTAATTTGAAATAAGAGCACTGCAGATAGGAGACAAAGCAGACAATGAAATCAGTCTTAATTTAAGCAATTTTATGTCTCATTTGTTATTAAACTTTTATTTTATCAGATGCAAAAAAACATGACACTAGCATTCTTATATCGAACCCAAATCGGTCAACGACTAAATGGGAGTCAAATTCAGGTTCTCAGAGCGAGTGCTTAGCGCAGTAAAAATGTTGCACAAACCTGAACTTGAGCAGGCCAGCACGGCCATTTGTCGTGTCCTCCTCAGGAAACAGAAGCAAAGGCAGGGTGCCTTCCGTGGAGCAATACCTCTGGAGAGACTCTCCTATCACACCCTGGGCTGATGCTGAATGCATTTCCATGAAGCCTCTGGCCCAACACACAAAGCCTGTGGAGCCCTCCAGCTGGGGCTGAGGAGAGACACGACACGGAGCAGGTCAAACAAGGAGTGCAAGTGAACTATTTATATAAAGAAGGTGAAGAGAATCTGAAGGTGCACATCTACTGTTTGTTTTCATTGGCCCAACTCAGAGCTGAAAAGTTTACCTAGTTGCACTTTAGTATTGGATTTGTATAGGTTCACACTGTCTAATTAGAAAGAAACCAGGACTGGCAAACAAAGGTCACACTCAGAATTACCTTGTCAGAGATTTTGACAGCAGGGAGAGCCAAACTAAAGTGATTCCAGTCTCTACAACTTTAGCTAAGCATGATGAGCTCTTTGCTGTAATCTAACCTCTCTGGTCTGCATTCCAGCTAACGGTGCACAATGCAAAATTGCTGAGGGTTGATTTAAGTGAGGACGGTTAACTCTAAACTGACAAAAAACATGGAACAAGCATGTAATTTGATGGTTGATGATGAAGTCTACTTCTCATCAGCCTGACTTGCTGAGAGATAACACTCTTATTCCCCCTTTTTTTTCTTTTGAGTCTAAACATCCTCACTTAAATCAACCCTCAGCAGTTCTGCATAGTGCGCCTTTTAGACCACACGCACAAACAGCTAAATATGAGCATAAGTCCAGACTAAGGTTTGTCCTCCGCTCATTTTGTTCTGTTAGTCCTTCCAAGCCAGAGCAACTGGCACACGGGCAGTGTTAGCCTCAAGCACTTTCTGTCAGAGGTTTCTGTCAGGAAAAGAGGTTGAGGTTAGAGTCGGGATTAGGAATGGGTGGTTCCAATCTTTTTCTGACACAAAGTGCTTGAGGCAACCTTCGCCTTTGTGCCAGAAACTGCTGGCTATCCTACATTTCCGTGTACTTAAAAAAAAAAAGCTTGTGTTTTGTCATTTTCTGTAGCTGGTTTAATTTACATTCTCACTCCTAATGATACACAAGATAGTTCACTTGGAAGAAAACTAAATCTTGTGCTTTCAATGCAGAACATGTTCAAATGAATTCAAGGAGTAAAGGTAATTAACCTGTTCGTTAAACCTATGCAACCTGTGGGTTAGTTTTCAGTTTTTAGCAACAGTATATCCATTGTCAGGGAGCCCCGACCTTGTTCTCCTGTGGTAAGAAATTCTAGGTAACAGCATCAGCTAAACCGTGAAAGGCCAACATCTCCCTTAAACCAGGCACCATACAACTAATAAGCCATGAAAAGCTGAAAATGCATTTACAAAAGCAAATACTCACAGTATTGCAAGGGGTCAAGAGGTTGATTATGTTGTGGTCAAACTCCGTCACGTGATTGCATATGTACAGCTTGGTATTTTTGTCTCTAGAGCGAGGATTTTTCTGTCTCACGTGCATCCCCAGGACTGAGCACATAGTCCTCACAATAAATCTAAGAAAACAAAAGAAAACAAGGAGTGAGAGGCTGGTTTTGATGGTTTGCTGTTATGGATGCAATCATAGGCAGTGTTTTGCTGGCATTTGCTGTTCCACTCTTGGCAACACACAGTACTGAAGGAAGAACTTGTTAAGGGCAGATCATTAACAACACCCGCACTTTCACTTCTGCTTCTACCCAACTAGTTTGAAAACTGTGAGGCGCAGCAGAAAGGGTCTGATTATGTAAACTTAAAGAACAGTACAAAACGTGAATCATTCACCTGCTTTTCATGTTTAACCTGTGGAAACAACAGCTATTGATTTAGCACCTTAAACATCAGCAGTTCAACATGTACACTTAACACTGGGGGCCAAAAGCCTGCATCCACTACCAAGAAATACTGTTTCATTCATTAAACAACTAGGCTAAGTAAAATGATATCATTCCAACAAAATCACATAGTTTTTCACTATCATAAATTTAAAAAAGGTTGCTAGTGTTCAATCAATGGCAAAATCTCTCAATATTTTGTCCCCCATTTAACTAAATCAGAGCTTGCCATCTGGGAGTGTCTTGTGATGTTACACCATGTTTTGCCTTTTAAAATGTTGCCAAGATGTCTAGTGGGGCTGAGGCCTGGTGACTGGAGCCAAGTAAGTCAGCACTCCCTGCTCTTCCTTGAGCTTCAAGTGCATGTTTAGGTTCATTGTCCTGCTAGAAAATGAATCCTCTTCCACAAAACTGTAAGCCAGAGGAGATGGTACGCATGTTGCACTGTTGGTTTTACACCTAACCCACCCGAGAAGAAAGCTAGTGATAACAGATGACACTGCATAAAAAAAGTGTCCTGATGGGATTCAACAGCATCATAGTACCAAAAAATAGGAGCCAGTCATCTAGCAGGGTAAAAGCTTCCTTATTTTGAACTTTCCCCATACTTTCCCTGACCAAAAATAATTGAGGACCCATCTATGGTGGATAATATTACTTAATTGAATTTAAAATAGCTGCAATTTCCACCCATGCCTGTTTGTTGTTCAGGTCCTTGTAACTTGCGCTGGAAACATCACAGATACACTAAGCCTCTCTGCTTCCAAAATCTGTCTCTCTACATCCCTCTCTACTCTCCCCATCATGAACAACACGGAGGTTCATTGTAGTTTCCAGCCAACAGCAGGGCTTTAGAGGCTTGGTACACCACGACATGCGACTGGAATAGAGGCAAAGCCACTGATTTTTTAACTAAAAGTGGCAGCACTAGCTACCTTTGCTGAAGGCTGCTGCATATTTGAATGACTGCTATTTATTTTTCCTGCTGCGCCTCTGTTTGGTTGCTTGTTCTGTTAGTTGTTAAAACACCAAAAATATTCACAAGGTGTATTAGTAGAATATACAATATATTCTACTAGTGATGATAAATATAAGTTGTAACAATCTGAGACAAACTTACCAAATGGTGTACAAACAAGATATTCAGATATATTTCAGTTTCATATGAGAATTAAAATTAAGAGGCAGCAGTAAATAAAAATATATGACTTGTATCAGTTCTGTACAATATATTCTTGAATAAAAAGTGTCAACTGACTTTAAAAAAAAAAAAAAAAAAAGCAGCAGTTTTTAATAATTTAGTGTTCCCCCCGGCACACATAGCACTCCAAAGCAGTCAGCCAAGGAGAAACACTGAATAGATATATGTGCGAGCGCGCACACACACACACGCACACACATTATGTAGCCATTTGCCATAACATTATTCAGTGCGTCTGCTAGAATTACATACATGTTTCTGCTCTAAGAAGCTACCATACCCCTATTAGTGAGTATTATGAAATATTTACCATACATAATAGAGTTAGCTACTTGTTTTTCCTCATATTTATGCTATGACTTTATTGTTATTTTAATTTTCACAAACAACAACAACTGAAGCGTTCATGTGAGATAAGAGTGGAGGGGGCTGTTGATGCTGCAGTTTACTAACATTTTGGCTCATGTAGAAACACACACACTGCAGATTTACTAAAAAAAAACATTCATTAAAATGGAAGCATCATACTGCCAGCTCTTGCTGATTCATGCTCAACACCTGTGTTGTAAATGCGTCAATGTATTTTTTTTTTTTTTTTTTTTACACGTACCTTCTGACAAAACTTTCTGGAAGTGCACAGCTGACCAAGAACACATGAATACCAATAAAGATCCGCAGGAACATCAGACAAAGGCCAACTGGAGAGTAAATCAGCAAAAGCAGGAGGAGGAGTCCGTCTTTGGGAAACCTGTATTAAAAAAATGTCAAGATTTAAGGTTACATCTATTTTTTTTTTTTTTTAAATTTCATCACTGAAACAGAAAAAAATGTCATTTAACTGTCGGTGAGATAGTCTCATATGCCAACTAATAGCTAGGAATAATCAGTAAGTCACAGTTTTATAGTTTGAACATATAAATTTTACATATGCTTATCGCCCAATTTGATACTATCACGATACTTGGGCGCCGATTTGATATGTATTGCAATTCTTAACTATTGTGATTCGATATTACAAGTTAATGCAATTATCCTCTAGTTTGTGGTTGTAAAGTTTCATGAGGCAGTGATTATCCTAGAGGTCACTACAGGTCATTTTATACAGGGATGTCAAGTTCCAAAAATGGTCTGACTACAGTGAAATGGCTCCTATGGAGGCTAACATCATCACACATGAATCAAACGTGGCTCACTGAATCCACAAGAGTCTCAGCTTTCCAGTCAAACCCAATTCATGCAGCTCCAAGACTGTTTAGCCTTCAGTCTGCACGAATAGGCCAAACTAACGCGTTTGTACTGCATGCAAAAACCTGCATGGTTTGTGGCCCAAACTGCATGGTATTGACATAAGTTGGGCATGTCTGCAAAGGAGAGACCTGCCCAGAGAATCCATTTTCATTCAGATATCTGGAGGTCAGAGGTCAAGAGACCCCTTTGAAAGTGACCACAAGAGTTTCTCCCTCGCCAAAATTAAGCCAAATTGGAGCACTAATTTCCCCCCTTGCCGAGAACCGAGCATGACAGGCTTGGTACCGACGGATCCCCTGGGTCAACTTGTCCCATATGATAGCAGTAACTTTACTTTATATCGACTCGGTGATTTAAAAGTCTCCAATTTGTCTTCATGCATTGGGTAGTTAGTGTATCCTGTTTTAATATCCAGACAGACCTCACTTTCCAAAGAGGTCACTCCTCAAATTAAAGCACAGAATAAACGAAGAAAGGCGAATCGTGCACTATTCTTCAAGTATCACCACATTTAATCCCTCTGTACACATTAGGTTGTATGATAACATGCCGAGTTCACGTAACGTTTCAGTTTAGCACAGCTGGACCGACCTGCTTATTAGCTATGACAAACTTCATGCTCTAAATGTGCAAGAAACACTGCTGATATTCACTGTGGTCGAAATGATGTGACTAGTTGAAGTAGTTGAGGCTGGTGACAGCGCCGTGTTTACGGTAAGGTTCACGTAGCTGTGTTAACGTCAGCGTTAGCTCGCTAGTCACCTTGCTAGCTAGCTAGCTCTGAAAATATCGTAGCCGAAATCTGGCTGCTATTCTGAAACGAAGCCACGGATACTTTTACTGGTTAATAATAGCGTGTGTGCACTGGTGTTCTTGAATCTGGTGAGCTGCATAACACTGCAGTAGTAGTTAAAGGTTAGCTAGACAGCTAGCTAGCTAACGGTGGCTAACTTACCGACGAAAGTCAAACATGTCTTCAATCCCCCGAGTCTCCATGTCCGTCTGTTTGGGGGAGCCTGTCGCTAACAAGCTAACGCTAAGTACACGACCAGAATCTGATTCTTACAAATAAATTAGTCATAACTTTCACGACAGCAGCTTTGTCATCTGGTGGGAAAATGGCACCTCGGGTATCTGTGACAGGTTGTCGTTTTCGGGCTGCTTGGCGCCTTACAGCGTTAGCATTTGTTAACAGATGTTGTTAGCCGTCCTGCTACCGTGGCTTCGTAAACACTTCCGGTTTGGAAGTACACGTCAACTAACGGGCGCGGACTTGACGTTGTCGCCCCCTAGTGGTCACATCTCACATAGACGAAAATGACCCGGTTGACATAATAAACTGTGAATTGAGGTCAAAGTTTCCCCTATAATGCACATTTAGTAGCTTTAAAGTTATATTTTTTCATGTTATGTGATATCTGTGATTTGTATCTGCTGGTTGCAATGCTTTATTAGCGTGTCAGCGGGCTTATATTGACTGAAATATTCAAACCCAAGACGCCATTGTAGTATAAGTACAGTACAGTATACACTACTCACAAAAAGTTAGGGATATTCGGCTTTCGGGTGAAATTTCAGGATGAACCTAAAATGCATTATAACCTTTACAGGTGAACTTAATGTGACCTTCTGTAAACTTTTGAATGCACATGTCCAACTGTTCAATCTTTCAGTACTTTTTGCACAAGTTGCTGTTCTCTAACAAGGAGTTTAACGGCAAAATTCACATCAGGTGTTTGATGCTCCAGCTCATCGAGGTCGTATCATTAGGGAACGGCTGCTGGAGACTGGGGTGCCTCAAATGGAGTGGCCTGCACTTTCTCAGACCTGAATCCCATAGAAAACCTATGGGATCAGCTGAGTCGCCGTGTAGAGGCTCGGAGCTCTGTACCCCAGAACCTCAATGTCCTGAGGGCCGCCCTTCAAGAAGAGTGGGATGCCATGCCTCAGCAGACAATAAGTCGACTTGTGAACAGCATGAGACGTCGTTGTCAAGCTGTAATTGATGCTCAAGGGCACATGACAAGTTATTGACACTGACATTTTTTGTTGTGGTATATCCACCACTGTTGTTGGCTTTTGTTTCAAGAAATGGTTTGAGATGAGGAAATCACCAGTGTATGCTTCTACTTAAATGCCCTACTTTCATGATATAATATCACTGTAGCGTGAACATTTTACATTTTCCATAAATTTCACCCAAAAGCCAAATATCCCTAACTTTTTGTGAGTAGTGTATGTTTAGGTGTCTTGTGCATCATTTTCACCATTTTCCAGCAGAATCCTTTTGATGTCTATCTTTTATATTTATTTTCTGGGGGCATTAGAGTGACAGTAGAGCAAGACAGGAAAGGATACAGATAAATAAGAGGACAAATTAAAGTTGTTGATTTAGAATACAGACAGAATTAACTAATCATTTTGGTTGATATTATTTAGTGCCTAAAGGATGTCCTGTGGTGTTAATGTGATTTGGATTCACCTCAATAATTAGACTTTAGGCCTATGATAATTTTTTCCCCTGCAGTGCTTAATATTTAGCCTCTTATGGGCGATGTGTTAGTGCTTTGCTGCATGGGATACCTTAAAGTGTGACGCCTGTCTGTGTAGAAATACATTTGAAAAATAAATTAGCCTCCACCGGCAATTCATTCAGAATCCCTTGACATGAATGGGGTTGCCTGTAAACCTCAAAAACAGCATCATTGTTAAACGAAAACTCAAGAAATTTGTGTTATGAGATGGTGCAAAATTTAAATGACCATGAAATCTGATATAAATTCTATATTATTATATTGTATTTGGACACCCCTTTTATACAATGATTACACTCATGGGCAAAAACATTTCTTAAAATATAATAAGCAGACTGTCTTGAGGCTACAATTGGTGTGGAGTGATATGTTTGGCTCTGTGTCTTTTGGAGACATATGCCAAAGATTCTTTTTTCTTTTTTTTTTTTTTTCTTTTTTGGCAAAGAAAACAACTCTCCTCAATACCTTTGAGGTTACTGTAAAATATGTTTGGAAGATTCCATTCACTCCAAAATGTAGAAATAATTAATTAATTATGTGCTCAATCAATTAGTTAATTAATTAATTAGTAATTAACTGGGACCATAATGTAATTTGTATGATTGTATGGCTGAATCTTAATAATATGTTTACACGTTATCCCTGAATCATTCATCTGACTGTGTCTTGTCACAGGTGCTCACACATTTATATTGAGGCTTATCCCTTCACCATTGCCCAGGAACAGGCTTTAGGCTATTAAATGGAGGACAGGGTGATGTAAATATTGGGCTAAAAGGGACAGGGCCAGAATTGTTTTGGCTGCTTTAAATTTAATACTACTTGTAAGGAAAATGTTCACACAACTGACCTCTAATGGCCTCATCATGAAATGATCAGGAGATAATGTATTGTTATTGAACGGTCTACATGTTAATATATTTGTTAATGATCTTTACAGTCTACACACAGAGATCTTTACCTTTAATTATTGATTCATAATAAGCATGGTGTGTTGCTGCAGCCTTTTCTGTGTTCAGGACTTGGAAACTGTTTGGGCTCCTGAACGCACCCCACCCCACCCTCCCAGATCCTGTATCTCCTCCCCCAGCCTCATCCCCGGTTTGTTTGGCAACACTGTGTCCTTTACATAACCAACTCTGTTGACTCGACATCGATTCGTCAACAAGGAAAGCAAACATCGCGGTTTATATCTGAGCTCAGACCGGACCTCGGCTCTTCCTCTGCTCGGACACTCCGGCGACAGACATGGACGTCGGACCCCGCCGCTCTGTAATCCTGTGGCTGGCGCTGGCCGCCCTGCTGGGCCCGGTGCTGGGCCTGGGTGAGGACCTGGATCGGCCTCTATTCGGCCCCCCAGGCTCCCCTATCCGCTTGCAGGAGTCCGACCTGGGGCTGCAGAAAGCCCTGCAGTTCGCCGAGGAGCGCTACAACCTGGGCTCCAACGCCATGCACGTCCGCAGAGTCAGCAAGCTCATCTCGGCCAGCAAGCAGGTAGACAGCACGGGGCGCGGGTCTGCGGATCACGGTTACCATGGTTACTCTCAACATTTTATCGTGTCATGTTGTGTTATTGACCCGGGGCGTGAATACTAGATGTGTATAAGGAGATAACACAGTATTATAGGGCTGGGTAGGTGCATCACTTCTTTGTAAACAAGTGATGCTGAGGGCCATTTGAAAGCTGCATCAAGTTAGCACGAAACAGCTACAGCGAGACCGGAAGTACACCCAGCTGCCTTCAAAATAATGACGTCAATTATCAATGTTGAGTTGTCTAGAATCACAAAAAACAAAAATTAATTTTGACTCCCTCCAGATTTATACTCAACTATATTCAGTATAGTAGCCGAACTACGCAGCTATTTGGCAACTCTGTTTGTAAATTAAAGGTTTATTTTGAAATGTTTGACCAGTGTTGTGCTGAGTTTTGCATCCTTGTCGAGAAACGCAGTTTACCCTAACCTTAACCTGGGGAAACCCCTGCTCAAACCAAACTTACGGAGCTGAGCCGGTTGTCGGCATGGCCATGTTTTATGCCGAAATTTGCATCTCTGCCGAGAAAAGCATCAATGTCTCGGCTGGAATGCAAAATTTGACATAGCACCGGAAGTCATTTATTCAGACTTGGCTTGACTCCGGTCTCATTTGAATTGCCTCAGCAATGTTGCCCTGCAAGTCAAGTCACACATATTTATATAACACATTTAAAAAACAACAGGAGCTTACCCAAAATGCTTAACAATCGTCGCAGAAGGGTTTACAATACATATTTACAACATTAAAACGGACCTGAAGAGAGAACAAATGTAAAAATGAAGTATTAAAATAAGAAATATGAATTTAGGAGGAAATTAATAAAACCAAGGGGGAAAAATGAATAAAACCGTCAACTGATTAAAAGTCAATAAGAGGGCATTAGAGATCAATTTAGAATGGAATGATCCCATTGGCTAACCTCAGACTGATCTGAGAGCAAGAGAAAAAGTGGGTCTTTAAGTTTGATTTAAAAGTGTCACTTTCTGACATCATCCATTCACCGGGCTTACAGCATTATAGTGGCCGTGTACTGTGGCTCATTTAGTCCTATACAGGAATGTAGTAGCCTAGTAATAAAATGTGGGTAAACTAGTGACATTTTTTTCTTAACACCATAATTTCATATAAATAGCATTAGTGTGATATTATTTGCATATGAATTTCCGCAATATGCTTGTGTCAACCTCTGAATGTGCAGAAACTTCCTCCACAAATAAATCTGGCTCATTTGAGTTTATATGGATTTATTCTTCACTGCATCACTACGTCTATATGATTAGCAGCCCAAATGTAAACACTGCTACAGATCTATAATCAGACATGATTTTTAAGGGGCCAAATATTATGTTTGCTCATGGAAATTTACCACCACGTGTGTGTGTGTCTGTGTGTGTGTGTGTGTGTGTGTGTGTGTGTGTGTGTGTGTGTTGCAGCTGGTGAAGGGTATCCGCTACACCATAACAGCAGAGCTGAGTAACACTCAGTGTAAGAAGTCTTCTGTGCTCAGAACTTGTGACTTCTATCCTGAGCAACACAAACTCAAGGTACGGTATGGTGTGTGTGTGTGTGTGTGTGAGAGAGAGAGAGAGAGAGAGAGAGAGAGAGAGAGAGAGAGAGAGGAGGAGGAGGAGGAGGAGGAGGAGGAGGAGGAGGAGGAGAGAGAGAGAGAGAGAGAGAGAGAGAGAGAGAGAGAGAGAGAGAGAGAGAGAGAGAGAGTGTGTACTGGCAGTTTTCATGACTTCAAAAGTGCTGATTTTGCCAACTCAGAAGTGCGTAATAACACAAAATATTTTGCAACAGCATATTTGCTAAATAAAGGGGTATTGTGTGTGTGTGTGTGTGTGTGTGTGTGTGTGTGTGTGTGTGTGTGTGCGCACCCGTGCGCCCAAGCATTGATGATAGAGGAAGTATAATCCTGTTTGTTCAACATTAGTGCCACCAGTCATCTAATCTTGTGACTTGGATTTGACATGCCCACATGCACACATGCACACATACACACGCACACGCACATGCCCACACACACACACACTTTCTTTTGATTTCTTTGTTCCCCTCTTTTCATGACTCAGTGGAAAGATACTTCCAAAAATAGCTACCAACATCCAAACCAAGGAAAAAAACGCTCTCCCATGTTTTCGTTACAACATACAACAGACATATAATAAGGGGACAAAATATTGTTTGTTTTGTTAGTTAGCTTTGAACCAACTTGACCCTTACTGGCTGAAGAGTTAGTTATTTTGGGTTATGACATTTACTTGTCAAAGTATATTAAAATACTTATTATTCCACTCACTTATTTCATTTCCATATTTCTAATACACATGACAAGTAATTTACGTGTAAACTCTGTAAATGACTTTTAGTATCTCTGTCCCCTGTGTGTGTGGCAGACGGAGGTGTGTGTGTTTGAAGTCTGGGACATTCCCTGGCAGGGCACTTCGACTCTGCTGAAACAGAAGTGCCAGCCTGCAGGTCAGTCACTGGCTTGATATCCAACCGGGTTGATCATTTATCAAAATCCATTCATGGTTTCCAGTTAGACCCGTCCCAGGGTCAAAACACAGTTGCATAATAAAGCTTTGGGTCACGGTGAGCGGTTCTGGTGATCTGGTATTGGTGCCTCACAGGCTGCATCAATTCTAACTCAAGATGTCGAGGGAACGATCACCAATGTGTGTTCACCATCATCCCATGATGCATTGCTGTAGCAGTATCTTCTGGGATGACAGTGGTCCCATCAAATTTGTCAGAACGATGAAATTAATCAGTATCATAAGTATTTTTTGGGGAAGATTTTGTGACATATGCTACTATCCAAATGATGAGGAAGCAGATGATCAAATTGATTATTGATATATTAATAGTGACTAGCAATGATCTTGCCATTAGAGTGCTGTTATTTCCTGTTTTTTTGACCCTATCTCAGTTTGTAGAGTTTTTCAACTTATCAAAGCTGCACTTGGCAACTTTGGAAGAGGTAAATATTGAAGCTCAATACTGAGAAACCCAGTTATGTAACATGAGCGAACGCCACACAGCGTGCTCGTGATCACCAGTCCAGCTGGTCTGCGATGCTGTACCGCCACAGTGTACCAAAGGTGATGCCAAAGATAAAGAGCACAAAAGGGCCAACACAGATGAGTTGAGCTTTCTGAGAACGGAGCTGCTCACTGCTGTTTGGACTTCACTCTGATGTTGTGGTCTGTCATTTTCTGTTGGAGGACAAGTGACCACACTGACACAGTTACATACGTTACATGTATTTCCACTTGTTTTCCCTAATCACTCAGAGCCAGTGCGCCCATAAACCCACGACATGTTCACACAGGTGTCATGCACTGACCCTCATCTGATTTCTGATGTTTCTCTTGTCAGTCGAGCGTCAACTCAAAGAGACCAACAAGGTAGAGGATCCATCCACCAGCGAGCCTGTGGAGGTAACACTGAAACCACACATGACCTCACACATGACTTCAGTAACAACACTGATATCAGTGTGTTCAACATCTGTCTTCCCTGTGCTCCAACTGTGCATTTATTATGTAAACCACCGTAATCAATTCAAAGATTAAATTGAGGATAAGATTTGTTTTGTTGACTCTGTGTGTGTGTTTGTGCTCTTTATCTAGCCGGAGTCTGTGGAGCTTTTGGGCCAGTTCAAAGAGTTCATGATCAAATACAACAAGGTGTACAGCAGCCAGGAGGGTGAGTGGCTGATAGAGAAGTGAATGTGCAGTAAACATGAACCTCGTGTTTGTTGGAAGGACAGACAGCAGGCAACAGATAAACATCTAAATATATTTTAACACTGACTGGTCAACTGTGGCATTAAATAGATCTATATCGTGTGTAGTGAAGCAATAATACAATTATTAAATATTAAAAACTGAGGAACAGCCTGTGATGAAGGTTTGTGTTGATGCAGCAGCAGAAATAAGTTTCATAATGAAGGGTTTCACCAACATTTCTCAATGTGCTTAGGTTTTGTGTAAAAGAAAAAGAGTCCTGCATGATGTATAATTTTGGCTGCTGTCATATCTTACCCCCAAAACATTAAATATCACCAAACAAAACTTTGGGCCTCATTCCCCTACAGTTCTTAAGAACAAATTTGCTCTTAAAGCCCACTTACGCAGTTTTTATTTTCGGTGAAAACATCTGAATGCTATCCAGTCTTGTTGCGTCAGTATCTCCCAGATTAGGTGTTAGTCAGTAATTATGTTGACTCAGTTAATCTGTCAGAGAATGAACTGGATTTTCACACAAATGCCACAGATGTCTGTGTGTGTGATAAACAGACACAAGGAGAAAGATTCACTTGTCAGGTTGCAGATAACAGATCATCAGTGAGAGAAAAGACAAGCAATGGCTGGTCTGTTGAGACGGTAGATAGACGGCTACAGTGCTGCTTAGCTTCTAGCTTTTGTTGCTCTATGGATTAAAAGCTTCTATTCAAGGACAGAAATTGTTAAATTGTTTTAAAAAGTGGATCTTCTATTGGCTCAGCACAGTAGAAACACACACACATAAACAAGCAGTGAGGTCAGTGGTTTGATTCCTGGCACAGCCATCTGTCCCGTCAGGGTATCTCAGAGGAAGACAAGAGCATTTAATCTCTCGCTCACTGTCGTGTGTTCTGTATCAGAATGATAAACCAAGATCTTTTGCTGTCATATGCCAGATGATTTTTGAAACGTGTGTACCTGATCTTTTACCCTGCAGAGGCAGACCATCGTTTGAAGATCTTCCACCAGAACCTGAAGACCGCTGAGAAGATCCAGTCTCTGGACCAGGGCTCTGCTGAGTATGGAGTCACCAAGTTCAGCGACCTTACTGGTGTGTGTGTGTGTGTGTGTGTATGTGTGTGTATGTATGTGTGTGTGTGTTTATTTCCATTAAGTTTTACTTGATGTTGATGTGATATGATATATGTTACATATCTGCCATGCCCTGTCTTTCTCCAGAGGAGGAATTTCGCTCTACGTACCTGAACCCCCTCTTGAGCCAGTGGACTCTCCATCGACCAATGAAACCAGCCCCTCCTGCGCGTGGCCCCGCCCCCGCCAGCTGGGACTGGAGGGATCATGGAGCCGTCAGTCCTGTTAAAAACCAGGTAAAAACCTCCACAATGAATCAAGGGATGTTTATTGAAGGGCGTTTTAAATTTCATGGTACTAATGAAGCTGTGTAAGCTTTGTCTATTGCTGATTTTTTTCTGTGTGTGTGTGTGTGTGTGTTGCAGGGCATGTGTGGATCCTGCTGGGCGTTTTCTGTCACAGGCAACATTGAAGGCCAGTGGTTCCTGAAAAATGGGACATTGCTGTCACTGTCGGAACAAGGTAACACACACACAAACACCTTTGACGGGCTGAGATTCAGTGACTTTCTCTTAAAGGATTGCACCATTTACAGTTATTGATAAACGCCATGAATTGACTGATTCATTGATTTGTCCCACACAGAGCTGGTGGACTGTGATAGGCTGGATCAGGCATGTGGAGGAGGGCTGCCATCAAATGCTTATGAAGCCATTGAGAAGCTGGGTGAGAAACAACAGGGCGGATGAGTCGTGATGTGACTTGAACTGAAACACGTTAGCCAGGTTCCAGTCAGTACCTGCACATCAAGAGGGTTAGGCATGCAAACCAAATGCATGCTTTAGGGGATATTTGGAATTCATTTACAAAAGCTGGTATGACTTACTTGCTGCTAGTGACATAGATGCATGGACTATTGTCACTACATTGCTGGTGTTTGAAGGACTTCATTACCCAGAAATCATGCCTCATAATGTCAGTAAACTGCACACTGCTTGGATTTTCATAGTGGTTGGGCCAGGTGAAGATGCTTTAAAAAAAAAAAAAGTTGGAGGATATTTCCTGCTAGTGGACACACCAGAATGCTCCACTTTGTAATTTTACTGATAAGATTGGCGGATTTTTACATCAGACTCTTGTATAGCGCAGCTTTAATCTGTTATCTGCATCTGTGTCTCAGGTGGCCTGGAGACAGAGATTGACTACTCCTACAAAGGACACAAGCAGAGCTGTGACTTCAGCAGCGGGAAGGTGGCCGCCTACATCAACAGCTCTTTGGAGCTGCCCAAGGATGAGGGAGGTGAGCCGGCCAAGTGTTCAGGGAGAAGATAAAGGGCGAAAAATGTGACAAGAAATATGTGGCAGTGATAATTTGGTTAGTGGAGACTGTCACAAAAAACAGAGCATCTTTTTTTTTTTTTTTTTTTTTTTTGAAGATGACAGCGACTCAGTCCCATGAGCAAACAACAATAACCAGAGTCAAACGATTTGTTGTTTTTCATCTCAAAGATAAAAATAGAGTTGTGGAGAATGGCAGACTTTGATGAATATGGATATCAGTTTATGTAAAATTGAATTTGGTTTTATTTCCCTTTTAAAGCAATGCTTACATATCCAGATACCTCCTCTTGGAACTAAATACCAAAATAATTATTGATTTTATCTATAAATATGTGATATTTTTTCCCCGTGTACGGCTCTTATTGCACCATACTCTAAGACTCCTAGAGGATCAGTGATTGGTTGATGACCAAAGACAGAGAGAAGATGCTTGTGTGATAAAAAAAAAAGGCACGGTCGAGCTGAGTTTGATTTCCTTCCCCACAGAAATCGCCGCCTGGTTGGCTGAGAATGGGCCGGTCTCTATGGCCCTGAATGCCTTCGCCATGCAGGTAACAACACAGGAGGAGTCAAACTGTGTTTTTAAAATATTTCTCACTTTTACAAAAATAAATACAGGCATAAAACACATATATAGGCATAAGAACCTATTTTCAATTGAAGGAACAGTTCACCCAAAAATGTATTTCCACCATTTACCCCTAGCACATTCTATGCATCTAGGTAGTTTCTGTGTGACTGGGTGAGGCTTCCCGTCCGTCTCCCATCACTCCAATACAATGGGTTCTGGATGGGTATTCATTTGTGGAGCTCAAACTCTCCAAAATTTATATGTGAAGAACTAAACAGCAACAGCTCTTTCCACAAACAATGACACAGATACCTGGTATAATCATCTGCGTCTGTCACCTCCAGTTCTACAGGAGGGGCGTGTCTCACCCTTTGAAGATCTTCTGTAACCCCTGGATGATCGACCACGCCGTGCTGCTGGTGGGATACGGCGAACGTAAGACAGCTCACTTACTCTAGACTCAATAATCTGAGTTTTACTTGTTGATTGTTGTTGTCTCAGCCTGTTGGATGGCGACCTCGGCTTTTACTCAGTGATTATCACCATGTTAGCCATCAAGTTCCCAAATAACAAGACTATCAGTGCATATTGTCAATGACCCAGGACGCACTCTAGATTGCTATTCTGTTACTTTATAATCTGGGATGATTGTTATTGCCTCGTGGTATCGTGTTAAACGGTGTGCTGTGTTATTATAATTTGCTGTAAATCAGCTGCCATCTGCGCTTATCATAACTCAAATGAGCAGATGTTAACACAAAAACACAGACTAGTGAGAGGCGTATTCCCACCGTGTGGATGCTCCTGTGTTTGCAGGTCGAGGCATTCCATTCTGGGCCATCAAAAACAGCTGGGGAGAGGATTACGGCGAGCAGGTAAGACAAGACGAAAACCCTCAAGAATTTTGCCGATTTGAGAAAAATTAAACAAGGCCTGGAATCTCTTTAAAAATGAACGCATGGCCTTAAAAGTAATTAACTTCTTTCAAATTAAAGCACTCAATTTCAATTCAATTCAATAGGCTGCGGGTTTCTGGACCTCTCTCCTTGTTTAGTAGGATCAACACTTGAGGAAAAAAGCCTGTGATGGAGCCTTGTGTTGATAAAATGAAGGATTTCACCAGCATTTCTTGAAGTGATAGCATTTTGCGTAAAAGAAAATGAGTTCTTTATAATGTATAATTTTGGCCACTGTCATGTCTTACCCCCAAAATATTTAATATCGCCAAACAAAACACTGAAAGTCAATGAAAAGTCCTTAAATTTTTCTAAGGGAATATGGGAACCCTGTTATTAATTATGACTGCGTTTCCCATTCACCACATACAGAAGCGTAACAGGTGAAACCAAAGAAATGATTAGTTGTAGTCCATTCAAATGCATGCTGAGAGCTAGTATTGCAATTATGTGTTGTTTTACTCACGAGTCCTTTCCTCTCTCTCATCCAGGGTTACTACTACTTATACAGGGGATCCAATCTGTGTGGCATCAACAAGATGTGCTCATCTGCACTCATCAACTAAACCACAGATACACACATAAATGCACACCACAGCCACTGGACCCCACTGTTACACCGGTCACACACACACACACACACACACACACACACACACACTTGATCCAGAGTGCATGAAAATAGTGGGTGAGATACACACTAAGTCCTGCTTCCGTTACTCATCGCTCAGACCAGGTTAACAGTATTGCTTTTCCATACCTCACACTTCATGACAATTTACCAAAACATACCAGCTCTGATGAAGCTAGTTTTGCTGTGTTTGATCGTGATTTTGAAGTAGATTGTGTTCATTTATTTCCATTATATCTTCAGGTCATAATACTTGCTGTGTTTTAGACAGTGTTGGTTTTTAACTCATCTTTACAGCAGCTGAGCCTGTGTTTGACAAAAGGGGATGCACTACCTGTACTTAGACCTCTGTCTTGTCTGTTTTCCTTAATGTTATGTTACCAGTGTTTGCGCTAATGTCCAGTGATACCCCGAATAGGTTTTATTGGCCTGCATTAGTAGAGCACGCAATGCAGCAAAAATGTTCCCCTGATTCGACTTGGTAGAGGTTTTAAGGTTTGTTACGAAAAGTGTTAGGATTTGAAATAACTGCTGTAGTTAAGTGGGAAATGAATGAAGGTTGAATTAAAGAAGTGTAGAATCCTATCCTTTATTTACTGTGTGCCTTCTTTCCTTTCTTTGAGTGCACTCTGCACACACAAGGGGGCGCGAGTGGAGGGTCGTGATCACTGCAAGTGATGCAACTGCAGGATGAAGTTTTGGTGAAGATACAAATAAATGCAGCACTGTATTGCATAAACATAATCAACCAACTTAGTCAAGCTAAATAGCAAGATATATCTGCACATCTGAAATTATCATAGTAAACAGCACTTTGTTTGCATCATTTTCATGGTTTTATAATGGATTCATCAAAACAAAGTCCTGGTTTGTAGTGATTCTATCTCTGCACTGTCTAGTCTGATGTTAGGTGTGTCCAGTCAAGACTTATTCTTCAAAATAATGAAAATCCCTTCGATAGTAACTAAACTAGGTATTGAGATCACATTCTTACAGGTTTCTGCTCTCATAGGCATTATAGGAAATGAAACAGTGCATAAAACTAGCCAAACAAGCATGTGGGAAAGGAAACACAGACATCCATATCAGTGCTTCAAAATCAGAGGGGAAGGGCACTGGGTGTAAAAAAAATATCAATAAAGAATAGCAAAGCACTGGGATCAGGAGATAAAGCGCAGAGATTTACATTTGACTGAAAATAGGGAACGCCGGGTGGGAAACAAAAGAGGAGGTCGACACAGCAACCTGCACAGCATGGGTCATATTATAGACAGTGTTTGTTCACATTGTCAGACACCAGAAACTGTGGAGCGTTGTTATCATCAGCTGCAACAAATGTCTGTCAGGGTGGAGCGACATGGTGGAGGATTTGGGACAGCAGAAGCAGAACTAAAGAACATGCCGGAGTGTGGACAGGGCAGAGGACGCTGGATCACACACCTGCAGAGGACAGGGCTCATGGGACAAGTGTAACAATCAGGACACTTCAAATACTCATTTTTTAAATCAGTTGGGGCCAATTGATTAAAAATAATGGCTCTCTCACTGCTGCAGGTGTAGCTGTGTTTGGTGAGGGCCCTGACACAGAGGGAAGGGTTTTCAAGATTATAAAGTTCAAAACAACTAAAACAAATGTTGATATTTCTTATATGTTTTATACAGCTAAAACAGGCTGCAGTCAAACTGACCCTAGAGAAACACACAGTGTGTTACAGAAAATAATCATGTTCATTTTACCCAGTTGTCCCCATTAAATTAGGAAAAGCCATGAAATGTGAAGCAAAAAGAAAAGAAACTGACGTTGGTCATGTATTTAGAGGCTGAGCTGACAACAGAGATGTCAGGAGGGTCAAGTGACTCCAGAAGATGGCAGTAATGAAACAACGTGGAACCCAACTGCTGTTAAACACCAACGAAGAAGAGAAGAAGCGGAACAACAACAGTTTGAGACGCAGCTGATCTTGAATGCAGCTCAGAACCAAACCTGCTCGCCAGGTAACAGCTCGAGCTGCAGGCACGCTCAGATGAACCCCTGCTCCTCAGAGTTTAGTCGTTAAACTGAGGACCAAACGTCACACGGAGGCTGAGCGCGCGGGGCTTTACGGAGGAGGGAAACGTCACGCGGAAGCACGTGCGGATGGATTGATGTAATGATGCTGTTCGGTTTGTTTTGTTTTACAGAATAATTTCACAAAAAAAAAAAAAAAAAAAAAAAAAAAAAAAAACGCTAACAAAGACTGATATATTACTCATGTTTGAAAATCACTCCATAAAATAATTTCATAAAATTATTTGGCTTTTATTTACCTTTATATTTTAATTTTTTAAACTACTCTCCTTTTACATTTTTAAATATTCCGATTTGAAGACATATTTAAATATTACTGAAAATTTTAAACTCAGAAATCACAAATAGAAACTATTGAAACTATGAAATTATGTAGACGTTTCAAATTTACTCAAATTAGTCACCAGACACTGAAGGTTATTTTTCTTTTCCCCACATTTTATTTGTTGTCAGCTGTAGATTTGTAGATTTATTTATTTTTAAAAGAAATGGGACAGTACATGTTAATGCACATATACATGTAAACATGTGAGATTATAGCCGTGTGGCTAATTTCCATCTCTAGTCTCATTGGCAGGTTGGTGTTGTACATAGCGTTCACAATATTAATAATACACAACAGAATCCAAAAAAAAAAAACAAAAAAAAAACAAAAAAAAAAGCATAGTTGATCATGAAACATGCAGGCCAAGGGTCAGGGGACCATGCGCATTTCACCACTGCTTAAACACTAAATTATATGTCGAGGGGCTGATTAAAGTGCAGAGTGCTAAAGTGTAAAGTGCATTATTATATTGCAAATTGCCCAATAAATATAAAGTGCTATTTTAATTGCCCAATACTCAATGCATATTACAATCATTTAATACCAACGATGGTAATTTGTGATACCTAGAGTACCTAGTTGTATAGAAATATAAAGTGCTTGTTGCATTGCACATTTCCCTACTACCTAATAAGTGATGATAGAATTGCACACTACTCGATTACATATTGCAGTAAATGAATAAATATCAACAATGGTAATTTTATGATACTGAGAGTACCCAATTGTGTGAGAATATAAAGTGCGTGTTGCATTGCACATTGCCTTAGTACCTAAAAAAAATAAATGAAGATATAATAAATAGAAAAAAAAATGTTAATGATGAAGAGGAAAGTAATAATAATGTATGTACTCAGTAGAAATTGCGGATGGAACCCTTGACAAATTAGTTAACATTAAACAAATACACAAGTTTAGGCATGGTTGTGGCAACAGTGTTGTTCTTACAGTAGCCAAGCTTTAAGCTGCTTTTAAGCTAACTGTAATTCACTGTAATTTATTTTGTATTATTTTCATACAGAAGTATATTGTATTCAGTCTTTTGTAGTGATAAAATATATGTAACATGTTTACTTCATTTACTTGACTTGAATTTAATCAAATAAAGGAGAAAAAAATGTTAGTGGCATACAAATAGTAGGAATATGGATGTTCAAAAATAAAAAAATAATTGGGGGATTTGTGTGAAGTTGATTGCAAGCACCCAGACTTTCAAACACTTTATTATCTCAAATGCCAAGTAATGTCATGCAATTTTTTTCCTCATTTTATTATTATTATTATTAAACTCTATTTAAAATATATACAAATATACATTTCAGACTTGTGCTCAACACTGTGTTTTACAAGGAAACGAGTATGAATTTTAAAAAAATAAATTTTAATAAAAATTATTGGGAAAAATAGACTCCATTAATATAAAATCATTAGAGAATAAGAAAACAACAAATTGTTTATTCCTCTTTAAAGAGTTCACAGGGTGACAGCTTTATTACTTTTATTTTAGTGTTTATAAGTTTGATAGTCTTAATGTATTCTTGAAATTCACATAAAAATCAATGAAACTGGAGGACCGCTTTGTAATTGTGCATTAATGTACATAAACTGTATCATGCAGGATTGTTTTTAAACGCCGTGAACTTTAACCCGGAAGTGCTCGCCTTGTTTCTGTCTGGCACCGACGCCGTAGCAGCGTGCACGTGAAGTCCTCGCGTATCCGTTTGGCTATTAAAACGTGTTTTCCTCTCAGTTTATTCATATCTCTCGTCAGAGTACCAAGAGGCGTCTTTTCTGCGCCGGAGATAAATCATCAGCAGCTTCTGTCTGTCAAGGTAAACGTGAGGTGTCGCTCCGTGAGCTAGCGAGCGAGCTAATCTGTTGTTCCCGCTACAGGAGCAGCAAAACTAACCAGCACTTTGAGCAAAACACATGAAGAAACGTCAGCTGACCATGTAGCTGAGTAAATGTCAGGACATGTGAGTGAAGTTGGTTAGTTGGTGTTGCTCCTCAGTGCTTCTCTGCCGCTGCTTTTGGGTGTTTAGTGGCAGTGACTTGGCCAGACTCCTGTTATCATTTTCACATTGTAGGTGAACTGAGGTAACTTCCCGGTCTCGATGAACAGCAGTGGTTTCTTTAAAACAATAATGAAACAATGATAGGCAGCTTAGTAGGAGCTATTGAAATGTGCAGTGTTCCTCTGAATGTGACACACCTGGTTTAAGGTAATTACAGTCAGACAAAACTAACCATAACAGCTAAAAACTAACCCTAACAGCTGTGAAAAAGCTCTTAAGGTAACAGAAATAAAAATAAAAACTAGCCTTTAGAAAAAAAGAAAAGAAAAAGAAAACTAACTGGAATGAAAGTGTTGGCTTTGGATTGATATACCTACTCTGGCCTTATTATATCTTACCCCTGACAAACACCCCTGATATTGTAGAAAAATTAAGTAGATAAAACCAGAAATTAATAAAAACTAGACATTTTTAAACTAGAAAAACTAAACAAGCAAAACCAATCTGCACACTAACCGAAACTAAACTGAACTGCAAACAAAAATTTAAAAGGATATACTAACGCTGGCCTGATCCAGTTAAGATGTCATGGAGATCCGTAGCCCTTCATTGGACCAGGTGTGCAGGAGAGGAGCTGCAGCTGAAGCTTGTCGGGCAGGGGGTTAGGTTGAAGACCGCCGCCTCAGTGTCCAAGCTGTTGACCGACTGTCCCCCGTGCACTCTGCTTTTCCTAGCTGGCGAAGAAAACTGAAGCACAACGTCTACGATGTCACAGGCCACCAAACGCAAGCATGTTGTGAAGGAGGTTCTTGGAGACTTTGTCACGCCTGCAGAAAACCAGCAGATTGTGAAGGTTGGCTGTGTGTTGACTTTGTATTAAACATCAAACCGCTGATGCTTTTATTTCTCAGTCACATTAAATAAGAGGCCAGAGTCATTTCTCCAACCCTCTCTGTGTGCGTCTGTACCTGTGCATAGGTTATTGGCAGCCGAGGCAACAACCTCCATGAGACCGTCACCGCTCGGGGGGAGACCTTCCTGGTGAGCATGCCCACCAAGTTCCGCAAGAACATCTGGATCAAGAGAGGTAAGTCATACAAATGGATGTTTACGTTAAAAACAACTGCAGAATATTAGTGTCACAGAGTAAAATTTGTCATTATAGATAAAGTGCTGCATTTAAGCTGCACACAAGGTGGAGCCATTTAGGTTACTGCAGGGAACACTTACACATAGCCCAGCGCCGAAGAAAAGGAGCAAAGTTTACAGCTGTTGCATGTGAGTTTTGCACTCATTTGAAACAGAACATCATATTATGAAGTCTTTACTGTATCATGACTAGAAAAGCTGTAAATGTTAGGATGAGGGCAGTTGTACATACTTCATTTCTTGATGAAGATGTTAAGTACTAAGTCATTCTCCTCTGTAATGTGTGCAGCTGGACGACAGGCCTTTTTTATTTTATATGGACATTTAAGTGAACTGCAAGCAGGCAGATATTTTTCACTTCAGTAACACCTTTCAGCTGAGCAGTAGAGTAGTACATGTTTCCATTCATGATTATAACTAATGTATAACTAGTGGTTTGTTCCCATGGTGCTTCTTCGTATGAGCATATTTACTATGTAGTTCATTAGCATTATACTTGACAGTAGCTGTCAAGATAGCGAGTGAAATCAACAAGTTTTTAAGTATTTTGTATATTGCTCAGTATTGTGTGAGAGGTGATGAGTAGCCGACTACTAAATCAGCAAGTGGTTAATTACTCATTTAACTATATAAATATTAGCTGGCAAACTGGAATGTAAAGTGATACCTTTTTTTGTTTGTTTTTTACATTTTGGATTATGCTCAAATTGTCTCTGCCCTCTGACCCCAAGGAGACTATGTGATTGTGGATCCTATTGAGGAGGGAGAGAAGGTGAAGGCAGAGATCAGCGCCATTCTTTATAAAGACCACATTCAGCATCTGCAAAAACTACAGCTGTGGTGAGTGGGAACATGTCCACGGACACGAGCACAAACACAAATAGAAATATTCACACAGTAGATGATCTTGAATTACATGTTAAGGCCAGAAGAATTTGACTGTGAATTTGAATGGATGCCGTTTTAAAAAGTTTAAAGGATCAATGCTTCCATTTAGCTTTAGACTTCATGTGGGGCAAAAATATAAACAACAACAAAAACTAAAACAGCTGTGAGCAATGTGGCACTAGATTTGAACCCACTACTCAAGGGCTGGTCAGTGCACGAGTCAAATTTTGTGACGGTCCAACCTATTTTACATGCCTCAGAAACAATATGTTGTCCTTATTGCCTTCAACTATTAATTGGTTAACACATGATTTTACAGACATTGTCTTGAATCATGTAGACATTTGTATTTAGCTTGATAAAGATTGGTCAGACTATGATATGCCTGTCAACCTAATAGTCACCATACATTTTGATCTAGCGTATACACATTTTAAAAAATACAGTTGTTAAGGTATGACAGTTTCAAAACTCATGATGGTTTTGGATCGTAACATATGGTTTAGGAGAAAGGGATTGTGGGACCAGAACTTTGTGAGAAACAGAGTGGAGCTACTTCAGAATTAGGAAGGTACTAACGTGTGTAAGATTTGTCTCCCTTCAGCCAGCATGTCATGAAAATTTCAAGTCTCTGGGACACACTGCTGATTGATTTTTATTTAGTAATTAATTATTTTGGAGTTGCAAGTTTGGAGTGCAAATAGTGTACAGGGTTACCACTGCGCTCTTACACTCCTGGTGCGCAGTCCAAGCAAAAATCACAGAAAGGAAGACGAGAATAGAAACAGCGATCATCTGTGCCCTTTTTGATTACTGTTGACGACAACTCTTAAAAAAAAAACAACCAACTGTTATATGTTTTAGTCTGTACTGATTTATGAGCGGTAATTGTACCCGATGTGTTCAGTGACAGTTTTGAGTTTCAGAGTTGTTGAATGTAAGCTTTTTTGGCTCACCATGAATTTGTATAATATTGTATTGTTTGTTGTTTTTTGTTGGCTTTTTGGACATGTTGTGTGGGGCGTGGACCTCCTTCCCACTCCAGGATAGGTGACAGTGATTAGTACCTAATTTAGCACACCTGCTCTGCACCACAGCTGATAAATCAGTGCAGGCACTGTCTGGTAACTCACACTGATGAAGGCGGTAGACAGACCTGTGTGTGACCCACAACTTCTTCCTTTCTGTTAAGTTTGGAGTGCCACATCTCTGCAAATGTAGGTTCCATGTAACGAACCATGTCCACTTCAATCAGTTGTGACCAAATTTTCTGCGTCAACTGAGATGTGACCCCAGAATATGTGGAAAAAGTCTCACAAATCCCTATAGCTGATGCTGAGATGTAAACATTTTACTCTTAAATTTGAAGTGCCAAAAAAAAGTTTTGAACATAATGCAAGATGATTAGACCAATCAATTCAACATGACTCAAGAAATCCAGGAAAAAAATGTTTTGTTTGTATGGCATTTGGTTGAGATGGCACTGACCAAAGCATAAAAAAATTGCTGTTGTAGCACCACCAACTGGCCAGTGGATGTATTCTTTTTTAGAAATTTCCCCTACTGTTGGGCTGTGCTAGTCTTAATGGTTTCTGATATCCATGTACTTTTAGGGCAGATTTTAATATTATCATTATGATAATATGACCAAAATCAATAGGGTTCCAGCACTATGTGTTTGGACATCTAACATAAGTTGCCCCGTCAAAGTATGTAATTTTCCTTTGCTGTTTACAGGCCAGAGGGTTTTCAGGAGGAGCCATCATCGCAGGAGAAGACAGACAGAGAGCAGGAAAAAGGAGATGAGAGGGAGGAAAAAGATGAAGAGGAAGGCAGTGGCTCTGAGGATGATGACAGCGACCTCTTTGTTAACACCAACCGTTCTAACTACCACTACAGTGAGAGTGAGGAAGAGGAGAGTGAGGACGAAGATGAAGAGGATGAAGGAGAACGGACAGAAAACAGCCCCTAGTGGGACCGTTCGGCACAGACAGTTGGTCGTGGAAATCGTGGGACAGTTCGCTCCACTGTACAGCTGTTACTGCTGATGGATTTGGTGTTAAGACCCTCAGCTTCACTTTGATGTAATGGCTCTCTGTTGCAACTATGTTATGGAGGCCAACTGGGGACAAAAAATTGCATGAGTGAATAGACCCATTGCCCCTCTGAGTTGCATCTGCTTTTTGGGATGGGGTAGCGGTTTAAAAGGAGAATCAGCAGATTTCTAGCTCTTGACCTTTTGACTCCTGCACTTGAACATAAGGAATGGAACATCATAACATAAAGGCAGTCGCATTATAATTTCTATAATATTGACACGAATCGAGTGATTTTCACCCCCCCCCCATGTGTTACCACACATCCCACACAAGGAGACTTGCATCCGCTCATATCTCACTTCTTTTCTTTTTTTTTTTTTAAGATTATTTTTTTGGTAATTTATCCTTTATTAGATAGTCAGACCCAGGCCACTGTGTATTATGTGGTACACACTCTACACAGTGAGCCGCTGGGGTGGCCTCACATCCAGTTTCTAAGGACAAAATGAATGTGAAGTCAGAATTGTCCAAACCAGTTTTTAACTTTTTAAATTACTTGTCCTCTGAAAAATATGGCCACTAACTACTTGAACCTTTCCCACCTCTCTGAGGCTACAGAAGCTGTTGAAGAACTGGCTGTATTGAAGGAGTCCTTTAGATATTCAAGTTAATCATCCCAATAGTCTTGAGGATGTGGCATGAGACGAGCCCAGGAAAAACCTTACCATTGAGGCAGAAGGCACTGAGGAAAACTTTGAAGGTGTTTTAATTCTAACAGTTGTGCTATCACATTGTGTCTCATTGTTTTTCGCTCCACCTTGAACCTCATCCTCATAAATGACATTCCTGACTTAATTATAGAGTTTGGCTCATGCTGTGCTGAAGTTGATAGCAGTAGATTACTCTTGATCTATGTGTACAACAGATATTCAGCTCTAATGTCACTGAAATAAAGAATTTCTGTTGTCTCTTTCGGTAAAGGCTTGAAGACCCTCATTTCTCTTTATTTAAGAATTCAGTTATGTACAGGAGGATATGTCTTTTTATAGATTGTCTTTAATCTGTTACTCATTTTAAAGAAGTGAATTGCCTTCCTTTGCTTCTAGAGCTGAGTTATGATTGGCTTGCAAAATAAATATAAACATCATGGATATGGAAATGACACATGTATCCTTCACAGTTTGTCAATCTTTGTTAGTCTGAGCAGCTTTTAACAAATGTTGAAACCAGTTCCGCGACATTTAATCACCAAAACCCGTTATACGGGTACCGTTCACAAGACATTGTTTTCCTGAGGCATTTTCACATATTTCAGCTGTTAAGAAATCTGAGGTTAATATGACAACACAGGAGTGTGCAGTTACCTTTTGTGGTTTTTTAACGGTATTTTAGATATTGCATATTTTGTATACAATTTTTGTATATTTTTATTTTAGGTCCATAATACTGTAAACTCAGCTGAGGGTAATGCTTCCCATTCCTATGACTGATATGGGTTGTTCAGTTTTCCCATTTGCTTCACCTTTGCCTCTGTCCTTGGCTCAATGCTTGTGGCTGCTCCTACTGTTCCACCTGTACGATCAGGCATTTTGCAAGAATGTATTTTGTTGCTTGTTTTACTCATTCATTGCGTTGGCTGGTTTTCAGACACATCGGAGAAACAATACTAACAATCCTTGTTCCTCCAGTTCAAATGAGGCAAGCCTGCTGAGTAGAGTTCCCAGTTTAAATGCTGCATACTGGCCTGGCCAAAAGGATTTAAGTAATAATTACATTGAGCCAGGACCAACTCCAGTTGTGACACAATGTGTGCTGATGCGAAAAGGCAGTAACTTAAACCACTCATGCAAAAAAAAAAAAAAAAAAAGAATTTGTGCATTGGTAGGTTGAATAAGTCAACGAGTCTCACATTTGCATTGTTCGATGCAATTAAACAGAGGGGCATTTATACCCCCACCAAATAAATGCGGACTCAAATAATTTACCAGAATTAAAAGTAACGCTACCCTTGTGCACTCTTAATGCTGTTGCTTAAGTCTTTCCTGTAAAAATCAAGAACAGCAATCAGTCTTCAGTAGACAATCTGGCAATGCATCATCTGGCATAGTCTCATGATTTTTTTGGTGCGATATTCCTATTCTTGTGTTTGTTGGTTTTGTTCCTCAGAGTTACATTCAAACACTGAGTCTTTGTGTCTTTTAGCCTCGCCCACAGCGTAACAATCTGGGAGGGGATTCGTTTGTGGACCAGTAAGATTGTGTGGTAGGCACATGGCTTACTTTCCTCTTTACCGGGGAAGTCAAATGTCAGAAAGGCAGGGTTATGGATGGGGTAGGCCTTCAACCTAATCATACACATCCCCACGTAAACGTCGTCAATGGGGAACAGGTGAATGCTTTTAGATATTATGTTGAGACGTTTGGTCAACAGGCCTGAATACACCACCCCTCCCCCGCCAGCATAAGCAGGATAAAAGCCCTTGTAGAAGCTTGCTGGCACAAAGTACTTGGATTTGTATTCTCTGATAGGTTGGGCTGCACCAATGACATCTCCTACCATAAAATCTCTCATGGCTTTGTGTGCTTTTGGCTTCTGTAGTTGATCCTGGAGATAATCTATCATGGCAGGGATGTTGACGAAGATGTCGTCATCTCCCTTAAAGATGAAGTGGGTCCGGTCACAATGATGTGAGAACCAGCCCCAGAAGAGCACATCTTTCAAGGTGAGGTTGAAGAAGGAGTCAGTGAAGTCCCACTGGAGAATGTCTCCATAACGTTGACTCTCCTGCTGCAGTAACTCAGTGTACGCTCCCTGCTCCTTGTGGTTAGTTCTTCCTAGCAGGAACACCCTGCGGACATAGCCTCCACTCTTTTTTCCCACACTTTCTCCTCTTCCTCCTCCACTGTCTTGTCTCCGTCCTGCCACCCAGCCCACCTGACCCCAGGACTCACGGATGGCCTGACGATTCTCATAGTTCTCCTCTGTTGTCTTGATGGCAAGGAGGAGCAGTGGGGGCTCCTCCTCTTCCTCTGCCCCTGCTCCACATGTCACATTTGGCTGGATGAGGATGGGGTAATCCCTCTTGTGCATGTTGCTTGCAAAATTCTGCATTTGCTGTGGTAGTTTTGCAAATTCTGTCATGTTTTCCCAATAATGAGCTGTTGAGAAACTTTGCTGCAGCAGAGACTCGTGAGAGGTGTTAATTGTTCCTCTCTCAGTGTTCTTGGGGCTCAGGATGGGGTTGTAATGGCGGTCGATGACCAGCTGGAGATGGTTCCAGAGGGCACCACTGTGTGGGTGGGGGTCCCAGAAGGTTTTAGGCAGTGGGGCTAAGCCTTCGATTGTGTACGTTCCTGAGGCAATAAAGTGGACTCTGTCAGTCTTGGTCACCCAAACTGAAGTCTCCCCTCCTGCTGCAGCTGTCATGTTTAAAGACACCATCACAGTGACGTAGATGAACATCAGGACGAGGAGGATGCATGGGGTGCACAGGCAAATCAGCAACCTCCGCCAGTGACAGTAGCACCGTGCCATTCAGCTGGAAGAGCAGAACAGTTCTTTAATTTGGCATTAGTTGGAAGATGTCAAAAAGCAGGCTGAGACAAAGAACTATGGTGCATTAGAGGCATCATGGTGGATACAACCACAGCTAGTATTTTGTATATCAAAATAGAGAATGCAATCCAGTGCCATGTACTGAAAGCCCAGGGCCCAAGTGTGAACATGGATTGAAAAGCCAAGCAATGTAATGATAGAAGAAGGAATTTCAGAAAAAAAGCATAAAGAAGAGACCAAGAAATGACCAGAGGAAAGTCAGCAAGAGGTGATCCGCTAGAAAGGAGAGAATGAAGCTACAGCTGGTAGAATAGCAAGCATGAGGAAATATTTAATGTTTGAAAACAAGTGCTCCCAAAGAATAAGATACCCATATGATAGGACGGGGAGCGGAAAAGAATGAATTCCTTCACATCTGTAGATGTTGCAGATGTAACATTTGCTGAATCTTACAGATAAGACACTGAGCAAAATGTAAACTAACTTCTCTATTGTCATAACCTTATATCATAGCACTGGTCACAGTTATTGCAGGCACCGTCTTATGCACACTTTAGTATTTGGTATAATTAAATCAATAGCTTTTAAAGTGTTGAAATGGAAATAAAGACTTGGGAGTTATGTTTGCTTACCTGCTCAATGTTTTTAAGGATTTGAAAGCTTTGAATTGAAGGCTCCGTCCTTCAGTGAATACCTATCTGCTTTGACAGGCAAGGTAAATTGGCCGTGTTCGTAATCTTACTTCTCCATTGGCTCAATTCACAAAAACAAGAAGTCTTATCTAACAGAAAACAAATATACAGTCCAAAAATCAGTGAAGAGTTTCTACTCATCCAGTATAAACTCCTGTGTCCCAATGATGGATGAGGAATGCTGCAGTTTCTGGAGTGATCTCTGTCTCAGACGTGAGGTGAATGAGCACGTGTTCACTGCTGAGAAAACTTTCACTCTGGCAGCCAGGTGCATAAAGGAAACACCCACCGTCAGACAGGAGAGCAAACAAGAATGACAGACACGGTGTGGCTGGTTCATCAATTCTTCCAAAGGCACGTGAAAGGCCTCAAGTTGTATGAGAGAGAAACCTGCATGCTTTTTTCAGTGTCAAGCTACATTTACATTCTTATGATGTAAAACATAAGCTTTGGATAACCCACTGTTAAATGTCTACAACACATCTGTTGTAATTGGCCCTCTGAAGTGCTAATCAATAAAAGACAACATCGACTGAGTATCTGCCACCTATCGGCTGGGGAAAAACACACTCCTACCGGTGGAACTGTTTCATGGCTCAGTTGACGTACTGCCCTATAACCACAACTTTAACCAAGTTCTTTTATGTGCCTAACCCTATGTAATCTAACCCTAACCTCAGTCGGTTTTGACAGTCTGCCAGAAGTCTGATAGTTGATATTCTGGACAAGTAGCTCATAGAAGCATAAATTATATAGTTTGCTGAAAATATCTTGTTGGCTGTCAACAATTCTTGTTGACAGTCAGCTGACAGACTGTTAGGAACATGAGCTATTCTGTTTGGTATTAGGATAAAGCAAACTATCTAATACCCTTCAATCCTTTATTCTTGATGCAGAGAATATTCTTTTCATATTCTTGTTGGTTTTCTGCTAGAATTGAGAGTAGGGCAGCTGTAAATTTGACAGACATTTGTTACTTTATAATGTCAGTCCAGGATGCAATCAAACAAATCAATCAAAGTGGTGGGGTTAAAGCTATTGAGAAGTGGTCATCTGCCAAGTGAAACCTTTATCTCTCAGACACATACGGTATCAATACTTTATCAGGCAGGTAACTTTGAACTTCAGTTTCTATACATCAAGACATCACTGAAACACATTCACAGGGCACTCCACGCCCTCCCAATTCAATCACCGCTTGTCAGGTTAAGCAGGATGTACAAGAATTGGCTAAGGCACCTACTCATCTAGTTGCAATGCCTGATATGCATTTGGCATCCCACAGCCTTTTGTGTTGCAACAGCTTGAGCTAGACCCCCTTAGAAATACCTGCTTTGTGATATGAGCTGCAGCCCTGGTGTTAGGTTGAACGGTGTTAGCTGAAAGCCTTCATTTGACTGTAAAGGACTGATCCTGCGCAGTGGTTTGGGTGAGAAACATCAGTTTGTCCCTGAGAAATACATGGCACATGCATCAAGATCAATGACATTACATGTGGATTTTTCATATTTTACTGAGTGCAAGTGCTGGGATTTCAGAGGCTAGCTGTTCAACATTGGCTTAATGGTTTCAGTCCTCAATACAGGTATTGATCACATGGTGTGTCTTGATGTGGTTCATGGGCACTGGAGCCACTTGCATCACTGTAAACATGCATATTGATGGAATGTCTAAACATTCATACCTTGTGAGGCATATCATTCACACTTTGTCATACCTTGGTACGTCATGCCTTGTTCGTCACATCATCTGCTGCACATGCATGAGCAACTCTTTGTGGACGTATCCGTACCTAGGCACACTTCAGGAATTAAGGAATTAAAATGGAAAATGCACACACACACACACGTGTACTTGCGCATGCACACACATACACACCCAGAAGTCATGCCAAGTGTGTGTGTGTGTGTGTGTGTGTAACACGTGCATGATGGTAGACTTCAAATCCCTCAGAGTCTATTGATTCTATACCTAGAAAATTAACAAGCAACGCGATCTTCTGGATTGAAATATTACTTTTCTATCTTCCTACTACTGAAATCTATAAAATATGGAAACAAAAACACTACTAAATTTTATAGCTTCTACTGTAATTTCCGTAAATCTATAGTCAGTGATACACATTAACATTTTGTAGTATGTAATATGGGCAATCTTATGCTTAATTTTCTTTCAGAAATGTTTTGATTCATAATAAAAAGTAATTATCTATATTTCAAATGAAAATAAAATGACATTTTTTTCCGTCATTGTAAAATTTTTTTGTACTGGGCTGTGGAGCTCTGACAGTCCATGGCACATCAAAGAGAAGATAAGGTAAACACTGCCACCTGGTGTCTATGTCTTTGCATATCTCTACTCTGGTCTTCGCTGTTTTATTCTCACAGTCAACTTCTGTTTACTGCCACCATTCAACTTATGCCTCTGTTCCCACTTTTTCATTCATCTGTGCAATCAGGTGCACCCATAGTAAAAGCTGTTTCTGAATGGCTCTGAGACAGATGTGTGAACACAAACCCAATGAAACAACTGTTCTTTTTTTTTTTTTTTTTTTTACAAAGATGACAGGACCGTTTCAAAATGGTAGGAATAAAGTTTTATTTTTCATATGAAGGGGTGGTTTTGGATTTCTCTTCTTTTACAAGTAGTATGTTTTTGATAAAACTTGCAAAAAATCTAGCATATTCCAAGAATGATGGACATGAGATAAGGGGTTTTTATTGCTGAATGTTAAAATGAAGACACTTTTTTTATTTTTTCACCAAGTGGAAAAACGATTTGCTTGCTGCTTTTTCCATGCACCCAACTACCAGTACCACTAGGACATGCAGGGGGGGAGGAGGAGGAGGAGGAGGAGGGGAGGGGTACGGGGAGAGGAGGGAGGAGAGAGGGAGTTGGTAGGTAAAAAAGACAAAGGCAAACTGCTTGACGAACACAAACATGGAAGAGGCTCATGGGTTTTGTGTGTGTGTGTGTGTATGTGTGTGTGTGTGTGTGTGTGTGTGTGTGTGTTTGTGTGTGTGCATGTTAGTGTGTGCTTTTGAAGGTATGATGAGGTATGTGTGTGTGTGTGTCTGGGTGTGTGATGTTAGTATCTATGTGTGGGATGTATGTGAGTGTGTATGTAAGGGGCGGGGGAAGTGCAGGGGCAGGAGGAGGAAGAGGAGGAGGAGGAGGAGGAGGAGGAGGAGGAGGGAGGGAGGGGGGGGGGTTACAGTTCAACTAGCTCTAGAAGCACACTACCCTCACTTGCAGTATTTCCACATTGGAAATCCCAGATTGATTACAGTGATAAGACAAAACTAGTCAGACCTTTGGGCCATTAAAAACTAACAAAACAAATTATATATATCACTCTAATATGATTACGAGATTCCCCTGAATCTGCCAGAGGGGGCGTTGTCTTCACTGGTAAGAAACTTTCTAAAATATCTGTGATCATGCATCTCCTGTGTGAAAAGAACTGAAACCAAAAGATACTCATTGACTCTTATAGGGACTTCTATTGTAGGCTATCTGACACATTATTTTTCCTAAAGGAACTTAAAAGTTTTTTTGTTCGTTTTTTTTTTTTTCGTCTTTTGTGTTCCTATATCTAAACCCAATGTATAGCTCTGAAGTGAAGGAGGAGTTTCTCCCATCAAATTGTGGTATTGACAGGTTTGTAATGTTGGCATTTCATTGTTTACATGACCAGCCTACTGTTACTGTACAGCAGCGGATACTACTCTGGAGATGGGGGTGTTGGGGGCGGGGGGCTAAACTCGTCCCATGCTAGTTGCTTCGGAAGGTCAGTAAAGGGGGGTGAGAGAGACGGGGAGGTGAGCGGATGGTGGGTGGGGGCGGGATGAGCTTGGAGGGGGGGGGGCAGACAGAGACAGACATATAACAGATCATTCAGTCAATATGACCAAGCAAAGTATGTTCAATCAATAAAGGTATAGGAATGCAAAAAAGGATGCAGTAATCAGTATTATCATATACCATCTTTTGGCTGTGAGCTAAATTAAAAAAAAAAAAAAAAAAAAAAAAAGAATAAAATTAATTCAAAAAAAGACTCAAATTCACTCTCGACCAGTGTGAACCTGCACCGTCACGCAGCGACCCGCAAGCATCTTTTCCCACCAGAGCAAACAGATGTGGCCTCCACGCAACAGCGAGCCCGCATCCATACGGCGTCACGTTTTTGATCCTCACATGTAAGACCCACACGCACGCACACACCCACGCACGCACACATGCACACCACCTTTTGGAGTTAAACAAACAAGCAAAATAGAACTACATCTCTCTCTTCCGGTTCCAATAGTCCAATAGTTTTTTTTTTGTTGTTGTTTTTTTTTGTTGTTGTTTTTTTTTTAAACCCACGCTCCCTTCATCATGGTCACAAGTGAATGCAATAACTGACAGACTTGGCGGACGGACAGGAAGGAGAGTGAGGAGATGTGGATCTGGCCTGCGGACTGAACTGTGACTGAGATGGCGTGCTCTCTCTGCTTGAGTCTTTTGGCTGTGATGTGATGGGGAAGTCCTGAGACACAGTGCGGCTCTAAGCTGCTGGCATAGGAAACGGGCGGGCTGGGCAGTCCACGGGAGGCCAGAGTCAGGCTGGATTACAACTGGATTGGTTAGGTCGGTTTGGATCGGCAGCTCCCTGGCCAATGACTGCTCATGGAGGGAGGTTCTTACAGTGCAATGGAGCTTCTGGCAGCGTGAGGATCGGTGGTAGGAGCATGTCAGTCAGAGACCACACCCTCACAGGTGAACAGAGACGCCCGGCAAACAACTAAGGAGACTTCATGAGGCCTACACACTGCATATAGGCAGACACTCACCCACCCACACACACACACGCACACGCACACACACGCACACACACGCAACAACCACCACCGACGTCATGGCAGCACCCTGAACACCTACGCAGGAATCTTGAATCACTTTCTCTAAACGACTCCCTAATACTCTGAAACTACAACAAATGACTGATAGGCAGCGGACGAGGACACAAATGACCGGTGTGTGTTCAACTGGAAAGATTCATTTGAAAATCAGCCCGACGCATAGCGCGTGACTCCAAGAGAACTATACCCTACACATCCGGTTGCGTCAGTGATAAATGTCCCTGTGAAAACGAGCGCGTCGCGTGGATCATACTCATGTAAACAGACACCTTTTACACAGGAGGAATCAATATTGCATGATGACATAATCAGATCACAGTTCAAAAACAGGAAGATCCCAAATCAGAGAAAAAAAGAAACAAAGGAAAAGGAAGGAAGAGGGTTGGTCTCTATAAAAACGAGGAGTCTTTATAAGAAAGGCTACAAAAACTCAATGGGACCTCCGACTTCAGCATACAGCAAAAGGCACCACAATATTATTCTATTTATCTAACTTGTGAAAAAATTGGCACGTAATTCTCTTATTTTTTCATCTCTCATAATGCTGTAAATCAAAAAACTTTACATATAAATATTTCCCCCCCGTTATAAAAAAAGTCTTTGCTGTTAGCTAGTAGACAATTTTTGCTGAAATGAAAATAAATATTTCATTTGTTTAGAATATCTGTCTGTTATACAAAATAAAAATATTTCTCCTAGGTGCAGGTCTCTAGTCCACTGGTTGTGTGTTGGGGGAAGGGTGTTGTGTGAGGTGTGGGGGGTGGGGGCGGAGTGGCAGGGGTGTATGGGTGGGACTCTGGGGGGTGGGGTGTTAAGTCTTAAAGGGGCATGTTGTCTGCCTTGGAGCGCTGCGACTGGGAGCCCCGGCCCTGCCCGTTGCTGCGCGTCCCGGGCCGACTCAGCCCGCGGTGAGTCCGTGTGTCGGCGCCAGATGACGAACGCAAACCCGATACGGTCGAGGGCGGGTCCACGTTCATGTTCTGCATACTGAGGAAGGGCGTGCTCTCGCCGTGACCGTCCTCTTCCTCCTCCTCCTCCTCTGACTGGCTGAAGCTTTGGGAACTGTAGTCCCGTAGGCCCACGGCACGCTGGGAAACATGTCCGTTGAGGCGGTTGCGTTTCGGGCGGCGCCGGCTTCGGATGGGCTCTCGTGAAGAGGCGTACTCCTGCGTGGTCTCATAGGCCTCGTCGTCGGGGAGACGGTAGGGGCTGGACGGTAGGCTGCCTGTGCTCTCCGTCAGGTAGGGTCGCCTTGGACGACGGGGTTGCCGGTATAAATGTCCATCCTACAGACAGAAAGACAGCAGGCGGCATCAGGCAGCAGTCTAAACTGTTTCAACATGCTACAGCATCCATCATACATCTGGTGCATCCAAATCACCATAAACAGGCAGTCTTTTTCATTCATTTTCACTTTTCTTTGACTTTTCTTGAAAACATCAGAATCGGAAACATTCTTCAGGACATGTCTTGGAAAAACGATTAGGCTTTCAAGTTCAGAAACACATTTGAAACTTGAAAGCTCAAGTTTCAGAGATACAGATTCAAGATTCAGAGACCAAAAATGATAGGCCTATGAATTGTAAACTGTCCTGATTTACACTATAGGTCCATGTAATCCCTCAGTCTGCAAAAACCTGCGGTCCATTATTGATCATTCCTTTGTTCCCAGTTTGGTCCTGGGTTTCCTTAAAAGAAAGAAACAACTAAGGAAGTCATCGCTCATCCTTCATGAAACAGACAACTTGAATGTTCCTTGTCATGGCTGCCAGCCAAAATGCTATTGCATTACTATAAAAATCTATTAACATGTGCAGGGCATTATAATGTAAATAATAAACTGTGACACTTTGTTGATCTCTGAAGATAAACGATCTTTTCTCGTGCTCCCTGTCCACAGCTCTGGGTTGGTAGGGATTCAGTGTTTTGCTCAAGGACACTTCAGGAAAGACGATGTCAACATAGGGGTGTAAACTGACAACATAAACTGAGAGGATGGTGTCTTTCCACTTGTTACACCATCCTGCTGAACCCTCATAGCGGGAAAAACTGGAAAAACCTCCAAAAGCCAAAAAGTAGACAAATGTTGGAAAGGTTGCTAAGGATCACAAAGAGTGGGACGTTCCTTGAAGGCTGGCCAGCGGTGCACAAGGTGGGCTCTAGTAGTTTGTGTGTACTATATTTAAGTGTGCATGTGTGTGTAAGTGTGCCCTGTCCTTACATCAGGGCATCGTAGCAGCGGCTGGTCATCCTCTCTGTGATAGGCGGCGGCAGCAGGGGGCAGGGAGAGGGCGTGGCCAGTGTTGGGCGAGGTGATCTGGAAGGTGGGCACCTGGGGCGGCAGGGGGGGATAGTGGAACTCCACCGGAGACAGGCGCGCTGGCGTGGTCAGCGCCGACACGTACCTGGATGACAAGAGAGGAGCATACGCAGCATATGAATCTCACCCTAATCTCTCTGTCTCTCGCTTTCCATATGTATATATATTGATAGCAAATTCGAACACTGGCGTCTTGAAGTGGCAGAGAGCCATTTGAAAATCAAACGAGAGACCATGTAGCGTGACGTCAGTAAACTGCACACAGTGTGCTCTTGTTTACCAACCTGGATGGTCTGTGATCCAGCTTCCTCTGGATGGAGCTGCTGTTTAGGAGACCGTTTGCATTTTTACCCCCAAGATTTCTGCCACTAACCATATACAACACCAAACTTCCAGGCAAATCTACACGCTCTCAGTTAGTGGGAGTGGGATGCACCAGTCGTACCACTACTTTGTGTCTTTATGCTGACAAGACAGGTGTTTTTTTTTTTTTGTTTTGTTTTGTTTTGTTTTGTTTTTTACATAAAATCATTGCCTTGTGCAGCTTGCAGTTTTGTGTGAGGGTGAGAGTAAATGAAGGCAAAAAGATGCCAAGTAATAAGCACAACAGAGCCCCAACCCAATCCTACTAATATTCCAAACAGTGTTTCACTGTATTGTCTATACCAGCGTTACCTGCATTAGTGTTTTCATAAAATGGCCTTTGTATTTTCTATTGTCATTTTAAAGCTATCCTAGGCAGAAGAGCCAGAAGAGGGTTTCAGCCCCACGAACTGCGATGCTGTAGATCAGCTGAGGTAAAATGCAAAACTGACTCCTAAAGTGAGTGAGCCCCCCGTCCAGAGAAACCTGGACTCACTAGCAATGTCTGAACCTCTTCATCACCTTCAGGCCCACAAGACATGAGGAACAAAGTCCAGCGATTGCACAGTTTAATTACAAGAAGATGATCAGGGCAATGCAGTCCTTCAGACGTTCAAAAATTCCAGCAGTTAAATGTTGCTGCCACTTGGTGCCACTGAAGTGCAAAGTTGAATGGTTCGGCTTTAGTGGTTTATGCCTTTGATGGTTTGCCAAATTATGCCAAGGTACTGGGTTTGAAAACGACCTGACTAATTATGGCTTTGTATTAATGCAGTAAAATATTAGGAACGTGTCATGCAAAAGTCATGCAAAAAAAGCAAAAAAAATGTGGGAAGAAAATGCCAAACAAAGGCAAAAATAAGGAAAAAGATAAAAAGGAAATGAAGCTTGTTGTAGAACAATACAGAATATGGACGCCCACACACACACACACACACAAACACACACACAACCTGGCCACACGGTCCTACCTGTCGCTGTGAGGCGAGTCCCTAAGCGAGTCGTAGGAGTCTCCGTACTGCATTCCTGGTCCAGACACGTCCGCACAGCCCCAGTGGGCGGCCCTCCTCGCCATGCACGCCGGGCTGCTGCACTTACTGGTTCCCACTGAGCTCGACAGCGCCCCCGACTGGCAGTCTGAGTTCATACTCTCTGTCCGCTCCATGCTCCACGTCTGCTCTTCGTGTCTGTAGGTGTGTGTGTGTGCGTGTTAGAAGAAAACAATTACAGCTACATTGAACTGAGCAAGGAGGAACAAATGAGGGGAATGGACGGGGGACAAACTGTTCAAAAATGTGCAGCGTAAAAAGTCCAAGGAATCATCTGTTTTCCTTAGAACAAGTGAGAAATGCCGTTAGGTGAAATAATTTATTTTTTCTCAAATGCAGGTCAGCTTGACTGATTTTTTTTTTCTTTTCTTGAGTCAAGTGATGTGCTGATATGCTGGAGTGATGTGTCTTATTACAAGATAGTCGTTTGAAACATTTCAATCCAAGTTTAACTGCACTGGCAACAAGTGACATTATCTCGCCTGGTTTCGGAGATGCTTTTTTCATTGCATTAAGAAAAAAAAATAGGTTTTAGGACTTGAGGCCACACTAAGTAAGTTTAAACTTAAAGAGAGTTTGTGCATGTGTGTGTGTGTGTGTGTGTGTGTGTGGTAGGTCTACCTGGAAGCATGTGAGGCAGTGGAAGAGTGGTGGGAACGGGTGGACATTCGGCTGGCTGTGTAGTTGCCTGCATCCTCTGCTCCGTGACTGATCACACACTCTGTGGGGACGTTCTTTGAGATGTACTGCACACACACACACGCACACACACACACACACACACACACACACACAGCAAAGTCAGCTGGAATACACTGTAATCATGAACATAAACATCACACATATTATTTTTCCCTGTGTGAACAAAATCAGGTACTACACTTCAGCAACTTGTGTTCTAGGTTTGTTATGAGAGGATTCTCCCAGACGAGTCTGCTCCAACTCCTCACCACTCCTCCAGCTTCACTGTGTTTTCACTGTTGCTATTATGCTGACTCATGCCCATCATGTCTCCTGGAGGATGCTAGGTGTTTTTCTGCCCTCCTCTTAGCATCTGTCAGCTAGCTCCTCCCTGTGCTTCTAGAAAGTAAACTGCAGTTTCACTTATACAAACGCTGTACAAATAGGTTTTTTCTGCCTTCGCAACATCAAGTTGTAGCCCATTGAAAAAGACTAGGGGTGAGAGCGTAGGCAGATAATGTTATGATGATGTTATAAAAAATAAGTCTAGAATTACTGTTCTCTAGTTAACCAGTTAGCGTCCTCAACTTTCAGTCACACTGTAATTGGACCGTCCAGCGTCAATATTCACCCTCGTATCAACTTTATATCAGTTGTGTTCAGGTTAGGGTTAGATACAAAGTGACCAAGTTGATACTAAGTTGAATATTAACACTAGATACTCTAAATTAAGTGTTAGGCCGCAGTTTTGGGCGGAGGTGTGAGTTACCACATGGTCTGTTCACTGTTCACGCTCGCTCTGTTCAGCGGCTGCGTGATGTCAGGTTGCTTTGCCACAAAAGTTGATTCTGGGTCAACTTTTTTTTTTTTTTTTTATGCGGAACCCCCTGTGCCACGCGCTGCTGCAGCCAAAACTGATGCTGTCTGAGTGCAGCCTTAATGTCAAACTAGCTGTACTAAACTATAGCCATCAAGGTAAGCTGGTTAGCCACTGCACTGCACTGTGCTGTGCTCACAGGTGGGTTTGTCACTGCAGCACAGATTAGCTTTGTTCAAGCTGACAGAACTTTATTTTACATTCTGGTGAAGGTGCCAAGGTTTCAAAAGATACCAAATATGTCCTGCCTACATTACATCAGATAAAACGATTCACAAACATCTAGAAATGTGTTAGAATGCAGCCATAAAACAATGGAATCTTGGGTTTGAATATTTCCCTCAATGTAAGGGTAATGTAGCTTCAATAAAGTGTTGGAACCAGCATATAAGGAATATGTATGTGCTATTGTTGTATAAAATCTAAAAAAAAAAAAACTTTTTCTAACTCTGAAGCTACTCATATGGAGATTTAAGAGAAAATCAGAGTTCATGGAGTTAACTACCTTGCTGCCCTTATAAAATCATTAATGCCAAGGCCATGAATGAATGAAAAAGAAAAAAGAAGCCACTGCTACTTATGTTATCATTCATAGTTAGAGCTTCTTCTTTGCCATTCAAGTTTTTCAGTCACCTGATGCGCTCTCTGAAAGCTCTGTGGCTCCACACATTGAGATTTAACTCGAGCAATAAGACCTGCCTCTGGAAAATATTTCTGTAACTCCACTCTGTCACAAGGCTGTCAGAAAAAGGTCTATCAGTGAAAGTTGAACTCCTCTCCACGCCTCTGCAGTGTGTCTGTGCTGTTTGAACTCACTACCATGGGGATCTCCTCAGGACCGGGGTCTTTCGGCCCGTTGATCATTATGGGGTTGGGTTGCTCCACACACTGATTCTGATTCTGGTGTAGGTGACTCTGCATCTTCTTCCTCTGCTTCCTGGAGGGGCGATGAAGAAGGAATGATAAGAAATCTGGCAAAAGTAGTGAGCTAAAGACAGTGAATGATATCCCCTCTCTACTCACCCTAATTGGTCTCTAAAAAAACGCTTATGTTTCTCTCCTTAGCCCTTATCCTATTTCTTTTCCCAGCACTTTGCTCTTACATTATTGTTCACTTGTCACACAAACATCAGTGCGCTCTGACTATCACCGCTGGACCCCTCACTGTTGGTTTCTTGTTATTTTGGTGACAAATGGTGAGTAATGATAATTGAAGCTTATTCCACTGTTGTAATCACTGTATATCACTCTGGGAAAAAAAAAAAAAAACATTAGCTAAATCCCTCAATGTAAATGGAAACTGATGCCAAGATCTCTTGCTGTGTAGTCACAGCAAAACATCTCCATCTTCACTAATTTTTAATCATATTGAGTCTAAAAATCTTGTTTAAAAAAAAAAAAAAAACAAGTGAAAAAATGGAATTGAATGAGATAATCCCACTTGTTTCCAATGCAGATCAACTTGTTTCCAAGTTTGTTTTTTGTTTTTTTTTGTTTTTTTAATCAAGTGTAATTTTATTGATCCTAGTGGGCTGATCTGCCCACTGCTGATTGTGCCTTAACATAATCAACAACATAATTCAACATTTTCAAACAAGTGAAAGTAAAATATTTCATCCCAGTGGGAGATTTTTTTTTTCACTTGAGTAAAACAAGATTTTAACAATGAATGTGACTTTGATGGAGTGTTTAAGTGTTTCATTTTTTGTTTTTGTAGTGAGTGAGTGGGAAAGACAGAGTGAGAGAGAGAGAGCAAAAGAGAGAGAGAGAGAGAGAGAAAGAGAGAGAGAGAGAGAGAGAGGAGACGGGCAGGCAAAGTCTTTTATAATGGCAGGGAAAACACTGCTGTGTAGTTTAGAATTTTTTTCATGTATGAATATTGTGAACCTTTTTTCAGTGTTCTTTTTTTTTTTTTTTTAAACTGTCCCACTATGCCTGAGTGGCTGAAAACTTTTTTTTATATGAAAGAATGTGAGACTGTGGTGTATTTTTCCCTCAGAACCAGAAGGCAGCATGGAAAGAGTAGCTTGTTTGTTGGCTTTTGTTTAGTTTAATTCGAGGGGTTAGACTTTCCACAGCTGGTGATTTATCTTCTTCTCCAAACACACACGTACTTGGTTTTGCAGTAGGCCACCACACACACGATGCCAACCACCAACAGCGCCACACAGATGCCTGTGATAGTCAGCACCCGCCTCTGATAGAGCTCCTCAGCCTCTGTGGATGGAAACAAAGACACACACACACACACACACACACGCATGCACGCACGCACACACACACACACACACACACACATCACACACACACATGCATTCATGCATACATGTATACAGACAAAAAAACAGACAAAATACATACACACACACACACACACACACACACACATACACACGCATGCACACACACACACACACACACACGCACACACACATAAATACAGTATGAGCGCTACTCCATTAATGGCAACTATTATCTATTATTTCCTGCCATCCTAGCCCCTGTGCTGTCTGTAAAACATCTCCCACTCTAGCATGTCACATGACGTTCAGTTTTAACAGTACTACAGTCATACAGAGCTACTAAAACACACAGGATTAATTCTACAGTCTCATAAATATCACTGTGAAAAGACGAGATGTAAGCCTACACCCTAGACTTCCTGCTGTCCCTACATATATCAGTGGATTTACAATGGCCATGGGGATGTAATACCAGAGATGGCACTGGGGATCTGAACACATGCCTGTAAAGATGAAGTAAAAAAAAAGAAAAAATAAAGACAAGTTGTCTGGATGAAAGAAAAAGAAAAAAAGAGGAAAAAAAATATATAAAAAACAACATTGTTTGTTTACAGTATTAGCACCACAATGGCTTGGGGGCAAGATAAGTATTCACAAAGCTCACCATCCCAAAAACGAAAGAGAAAAAATGAAATTCTGAAAATAAATCGGTATATTCTCGTGTCAGAGTCCTGCAGAGGGCTTTCAGGTGATCTAACACACCTTCTGGCTGCCATATTGGAGGTCCTCAGGTCTTGGCATCAATTGTTGTAAACAGCTGATTGCAATTCTACATGTACAGCTTTTAATTTAAAGGTCATTTCATGCCAAGTAGCTTTATGTTGTAAATTAGTTTGTATTGACATTTTATCTCATTTAACCATGATGGTAACTGCACACTACCCTTTACCAACCGACTACTAACCCTGATCCTTGTCTTGTTAACCTACACGTAATCTAACCTTACCCAAAGTTGTTTTACTTGACTAAACCATTACTACTTTTTCAAAGATTATTTTGGCATTTCTGCTTCGTGACAGTGGCTATAGTGACAGTATAGAGAGACTGGAGAGGCTCTGCTTGTAATCAATCCTGGGCCCTGCAATAAGGACTCATCCATGATATGGGGTACGCGCTCTGTCACGTGACCATAACCATAATTTAACCTTTTGATATCATCACAAATGGTCTGTCCAGTCAGTCGCACTGTCACGTAGTTGTTTTCTCATGGAGCAGCATAATCTAATAATTTGTGTCTGCAACATGTAATCTGCAATTGGTTAATCAGCCAGGCTAATTAACCAGTTGTGCTCATTTCACAAAACCAAAGATGATGTTGGCTGTACACTGGAGAGTCTTCTGTGTCACAGTATCCAACATTTGGAGACAAATACGCCTCATTGGATCATTCACTTTTTCTTATTATGCCACTGAATTGACTATAACCACTCCACAAACATTTTTTTTTTCAGGTATCTTTTCTTTTTATAGTTCGGTTTTGATAGGTATATTTGGAGTTATTTTCATGAACCCGATTCTCTGAAGGACCTCCATGATGGCACCAGACAAGGTTGCTGTGAGATTTGCGATGCGTTTTCAAAGCCTCTTATAGGCAACAAGGTCAAGTTAGTGATAGCGCTTTTTTGTGATAGTGGTGTTTTACTGTTGCATTCATCTGTAGACAGACTTCGGTGACATTTCATGATACCACATTAAGATCATCAAGTTCTCCCAGGTTTGTGGTGATGCTGTGTGAATACAGTGCAGTCCTGTATCTGGGTTAATTCAGGTTTCTGGGCCTGCTGTGGCGTAACACTGTGTGTCAGCACGGCAAGCGCAACGACACAATGACAGAGGGAGCAACAAACACAACATGGGGAACGAATAAAAGGAAAAAAGGAAAATGGAGGAGCTGGGACAGGAGACAAATAGACAGTGGGAACAGGGGCGTGTCCAGGAGAGGGGCCGCCCGGGGAGCCACCGGCCCCCGGAAAAGACAAACTTGCCAGACCTAAGTGTCCCCCCCATGCTAAATCTGGAACATCATAGGCCATCAGTGTCCTGTTATGGCCGAATGAAAGTCCCCTGTAGGCCAATGTAGGCTAACTGTAATTAGCCACCTATCTCCCTTCTTGTAATACTTTTGCTATTTGCTAATTTTAATGTTTGCTCTTGGTTGTGAAATACTGACATCAATGTGCAATCTATAATTGAAAAATATACATCCAATTATCTGTTCATTCAACTAGAGTTTTCATAGCATAAAGATGGTTGAAAATATGTGAGAGTATAAGAAAAGCAAATTTTTATGTGATGTTATTTAAATTTTGCAACAGGGCCCCCTGTCTGGCCCATAAAGAGCATTCAATGTTGAATCTATCCCTCTTACCTGATTCAGTGCCCCACCTTGCCCTCTCCCCCCTCCCTCAAAATGTCCTGGACACGCCACTGGTGGGGGGGTGGGGAGGGTAGGAGTGTGGGGGGGGTGGGGATGGGGGGATACTAAAATAGAGTTGGTGCAGGGGAGGGGGGGTTGATGCTAAATAAAGGGCCTCTATAGGGATTGTCAAGCCTACCAGAGCCTTGGCCCGGCATTGTGTGTGTGTCACAGGGAACTGATGCAGATAAGCGAAGGGAAATGGGAGGCTGGCTCGCTGGCACAGCAGAGCCAACAGTACTCCTGATTTAGGACAGGCGACTCCTCCTGACTCGGAGTCAATCAAGGGCAGAATAATAAGGGCAGACTATGTGGTCAGGCCTTTTGCGAGCTTTTGGTAACACTTTGCCAGAATACGTTTTCAGCTCAGCTTTCATTGGCTGCTGAAGCCAGTACGTGCACCGCCAAAGCCCACAGGACAAGGTAGGTCCTGTTATTATCTGATGATGTCAAGCATCCTGTGGCAAGGATGAGCTCTGGCTTCTATAGGCTCTGATATGGTGTTCGGATAAGGACAAATTGATCATGGTCCAGCACATAGTGATTTAATTTGCCTCTGCATTTTGTCTGCACAAACGTGTCCTTCCCAGTAGATTTAGGCTACAGTCATTTGTTTGGCTCTTTTTCCAATGTCTGGTTTTCCATAATTTTCAGATTACAAAAGGGGTGCATGCAGAGAAGGGAGGTTACATGTCTTGAAACCAGGTTAGTGGGCAGGAGAAAAGAGACAGGTTGAGAGAGACCCAGTTATTGGTTTTAGAGGGGAGATGGCACAATAATGTGTGACTGTGAGAGGATCTTGGCAAACCTTTTAAGCACTGCACAGCAAAATGAATAATAATGTTCCATACCCATAAATTCAATTCCGAGAAGCTCTGCCAACGCAGAAAGTTGTCATGGTAAAAGAAAAAAGACAGATAGGGTCAGATATATGGTCCACTTTGGAACATATATGCTATACGCTATTTTCATTTACTTTGTATACTCAACCAGGAAATGAATTAATTAGTGCTGCAGAATCTGTCAGTGGCATCATAGTGATTGACAAGTGTATCGTCCAGTAACAGACAGACAACGCAGACAGCCTCAGCTCTGTGACCCCCAAAAAATGACAGGAAAAAACTGAAATCAAAAGAAATCAAAAACGAAGGGAGAGAATGAACCAAAGAGAGAAGGAAAGAGAAGCCAGCAGGCAGGAAAGGCATGCAGAGACAGAGACAGACAGACAGACAGAGACAGCAAGACAAAAAGCCACATCACTTACTGCTATATTTACTAGACCTCATTTCTGGAGTAAATAATATTGGACAGAAAAACAAAACAGAACAAAAACAAGACAAAAAACAACAAGAAAACAAAAGATAAAAAGCAGTGAGTTACCCTCCAACATAAAAACACAGTACAGTCGATGAGGCTGGCACAGCAAATGGGGGTGGGTGCTGTAACTTGTTTGACTAATGGCAGTTTCTAATTGTGTGCATTTGTATTGATTACAGCATACCTCCTATATAGCACTTTGTCACGCTACAGCTGCATACAGCTATTTTAACCTTTCATATAATTTACAAAGAAATCTACATTGCATTCTCCATTTCCATGGCTTGCATACAATATTGGAAATAAGGAGAACAGGCAGTAAGTCAAATGTCAATCACTGTCATTTTGGTGCAGTATAGCTCCCATCCACCCTAACTTTTAACTGCTCTACACTTTAGACAGTGCTTTATCTTTGTAACATTAGAAAAGCAAGGCAGTAACAAATCAACACAGATTTAAAACAGCAGAAAGTGTTCCGCAAGCTCACTGGAAGAGCATTGCAGTGCAAAATAAAAGCACACTGTCACACAGACAAACTTCAGCATGTAGACAAGAGCTTGATGATGGGGGCAAAAACTAACCAGACATTGACATGTTACGATGTAAAACTTGTTCTCGGCGCACGTTTAGCACTGTCCAGCATGGGAATTTGAACGATAAACAAAGGGCAAAGCAGGACAACATGGCAGGGAGCAACAGAGTTTAACCCATGGAGACAAGAAGAAGAGGACAATTCTAATCCCTTCAATTTACCGTCCTGTGATTGCTTGGCCAGTGACATGATCATGCCCATGGAGATGGAAGCAGTTCACTTCAGTTCAGTTCGTTTCCCTTGTCAATGCTGAGTGACAGCACTAAGCCAACAACAATCATTGGCCCCGTCTCTATGTTCAATTGTCAGTGCACATGTCCCGGGATGCCCCGATCATCGTCTCATTGCTCCCAATCCACATGCAGACCTGAGGACTTGTAAACAATATGTCACTACCCATGCAATCACAGGAGAGGGGCAAACACACCCCAGCTGTGTGTCTCTATGATTTAACTGCAGTGCTTAGGAGTGAAATATGTGACACCATCTTTTCCAGTATTTAAGATCACCTCTAACACATTTCAAGCTGCTTTTAGCCACATGCCATAACGAGAGAATTCATTAGATGATCCATGGATGCTCAGAGTGGAAACAAACAACAGGTAATCATATTCATCAGTGTGGGCTGTATAGTGACCATTTATTTAATGGGACAGTCCGTCCACTGACATGACCAACCCGTTCCCAATTTTGAAATTTAGTATTTACAGTTAACACCCTCTGAAAATGATTAATCTTCAAAACACACAAATGATTACCTCCGCTCGCTACTATCCCAATTAATATGAGGTGCAATAGTGCAAAAGGATTGGCAGGAATCAACCGTCAGATGAATAATCATAAGTGATGTTTTTTAAATCTCATTACCTGGAGGCTCTCCTTTTAAGGGTTGAACACGTTCTAGCTCTAAGTCTTATTCACTTTCCTGTGCCAAATGATTTGGGTTGCTCACATAATGACTGTCACTTGTTCTAAAAAAAAAAAAAAAAATGTCAAATGGACTTATGTAGTTTTCCATCTGAAGGCTTCAATTGTCACTCCTGCTCCAGCTCCACAAAAGTGTAAATGAATGAATGAATGAAATCCTTGTCTCTCGTTTCTAAAAAAGTGGCATAGTAGACAGCATGAAGATGTAAATTTGCATCTATGTTTTATCTGCATGTTTTTTTTTTAAAAATATTTGGCTTTTTCTTAAGAGTTGTCGCTGCTAGAAGTTTCAGCAGCACCGATGGACCATCTACAAAGAAACGTGACACTATGAAAGCAAACAGCTTTGACTGCATAAATTACTCTCCATCTCCTCTGTTTCTTTTTGCGCAGCCGTCAAGCTGCAGTGTAATGTAACGTGTTTTTATCAAGATAAGAGTTTACAGCTGGTATATCATGTCTGTAAAAGTGTCTTCTGTGTAAACAGTTAAATATCTAGATTGTTGGTTGTCTGGTGAGCAGAGAAACCAGGGGAGACAGGGAGGGGGGAGGAGAGGACACGGAGGCATGCGAACACACACGCACACACACACACACACACATACATGTTAACTCACACAAAACATAACAACAGGTATGTACACACACACGCTCTCTCTCTCTCTCTCTCTCTCTCTCTCACACACACACACACACACACACACACACACACACACACACAGTGCTCCCTCCATCCAGCCCCTCCAGCGTGGCATGCAGTGTCCCAGTGGGAAGGAGACAGACAGGAGTAAATGGACATACTGTAGAAACCGGCCATGACGGAGTTTTGACAGCGGTCCCCGGTATAGTCATTGGGACACCTGATGGAGGGAAAACAAGACGCAGAGGGGAGGGGACGGGACGGGGGATTGGGGAGGAATTACAGAGGGAAGGAGGGGGGGACAGCAGGAGGAGGGAGAGGAATAGCACACACAGACAGATAGAGAAGAGGGGAGGGGGGAGGTAAGGAGGGAGGGGGGAACATAAGAGAGCAGAGAGAATGAGGGATTAGAAACAGCACAATCCACCGACCACAGCATGTGACAGAAAGAAGGAGAGAGAGAGAGAGAGAGAGAGAGGGAGAGAGAGAGAGAGAGAGAGAGAGAGAGAGAGAGAGAAAGAGAGAGATGAATCACACAGTGACATCGCCACCATCAATATGACATCACCACTGCTACAGCTAGGACATCATCACAGTCATGCAGGTCACATGATGGTGGCTATCTGCGGGAAGTGGGAGGGGTCAAAGCTCACGGTCATAACCTCCCTCCACACACACACACACACACACACACACACACACACACGCGCACACACACACACACACACACACACACACACACACACACACACAGTTATCTTAATATACGTTAATACATTGTACTGACTGCATTCATTCCTCAACCACTAACCAACTTTTAAGGAGCATAACAGGTTTTGGCAAATTGGTGCTTATTAAGTAATGATGAATATACACACAAAAATCATCCAAGTGTCCCCAGTAGGTAGCATACATTGTGTTAAAATTACACTGTATCAATAACATAAAAAACAAATATGTAATAAAATAGTAACCTACACTGAAAACAAAAACAAAATTGCCAAATAAGCAACTAAACAAATAATAAAAAAAATAAAATATAAAAACAATCAAAAATTTTGGGACAGAAAAAAACACAATAATTCATCAGTTTTTGTTTTATTAACTTTTTAAAAAAGAAAATCTACCTTTAGTCTGTCTGATGTTGATGGGCAGAGGTGGGAGAAGCTCTATAGAGAACAACTCTCATACAATCACTTCTTGGACTTGGCACCACCACATGACCAGTGCTCACACCTGACTATTATTCCCCTGACAAAAACCAGTACATACTAATTTATCATGAAAGAACTGTGAAGTGTTAGTCCAAATAACATCATGTATGCATAAAATTGCTAAAAGTGCTAAAAATTTAAAACCTAAGGACACGGATTTGTTGTCCACTGTGGTTGTTTTTCTATACCACTGAAAAACCCACACTTGTAAAGCTAATGATAACAATGTTTCTGCTTTCGAGTTCTGAAGCAATTATATTTTTACATCTAACATCACAAGCCGACTCATGAGGACGTGAAGGGGCCATTAAACCAGCATATAGAAGCATACACATAGCGTTGGCAACATAGAAAGACTGACCTTTTAATCATAAAGAGCTGTTAGCGGTGTTTATCTAGAAGCCACCCAATGTAGTTTTCTGTGTAAACACAGAAATGTCATCTGGACCTAAACGAAAGCTATCGATGCTTGTGTATTGTGTGGAGTAATGTGTGACAGAAATGGAAACGGTTTGCATCTGTGTCCTGCTAGACCTGAACAATCGGCCCTCGCCCCCAGGGGCTAAAATCATCATCAGACAAATAGTCGTCGGGTTCCAAGATTGCAGTTCTCCTTGTGTGCACTAGAGGTGAGATTTTAAAATGTTTTAAGGTGAGTGGTCACAGTGATGTGTAGCTGTGCACCGTCTCCCATCACCCACCATCTACACTTACTTTCTCGACATGTAGTTCCTGTTATTTATCATATTTTCCGTTAATTTTACCAGTCTCCGGTACAAAAATGATAAGACTCAGCAACATATAATTTGGGATAATTCACCATTTAGGGTTGTAGCTGCTACATGTCCTTATTTTCTCTCCTTTTAGATACTAGTCGCCTACTGTCACAAAACTGTAAATGCACAAGTGTTAGTTTGGATCTTTGGAGTGAACGATCTACCCAGAACAAATTCAGCCTTCACCACTACATTCTTCATCATCTTATTATTGTCTTTACCAAACCCTAAGCCATACTGTAACTTAAATATAACCCTAAGCCAAACCCCAAAACAGACCACCTGACAAAGTAGGGACTGGCTAAAATGACCATCTGACCAAAATACAAAAATAACTTCTAAAACTCAGACTGGTTATTACAAGGATTGAAGTACACACACACACACACACACACACACACACACACACCCCTCCACAGTATGTGAGCATGAAAATGGTTGGAAGAGGTCTTGGTATTTCTTGGGCATAAATAACGGCAACAGTTCACATGCAGCTGTGAAATGTGGTGTTTTGTTTCTGGATGGGTGGTGAGCTGTCAGCGATACCACGGGCTGAATATGATTCATATTCTGGCGCCAGCCATCAAACTCACAACACTGAGACTAACAAGTATACTCCTCACTGCATCACAGTAACTAGAAATTTATGTAGTATAATACTTACATAGGCCAGGATATTGCATCGGTAGGCTGAAGCCAAGTATTGATATTTTCCTTTTTCTCTAGTCTATTAATTCTTATCAGATCTATTAATGAAACACACACAATCATCTATAAAGTAATATCCTTGAAAATGAAAAAGGCTTTTCTGAGTGCTTGAATTTCTGAAATGTCTTCAGTTACATCTTATAATGGAGGTCATGGCTTTTTACCTGTAATTGATTTTTTTTTTTCTTTTTATGGCCTTAATTGATACTATATCAGCTTTTACTGCAGTCAAATGAAAAAAGCAAGTGATAATATATCACAAATTCTGATCGAACTGAAATCCTTATTACAGACTAATCCCAACTTCATGAATCTTCATGATATAATAGTGTCATGGGTGTGGCCCTCATTTAGTCATTATATAAAATCAGCAGCTCTCTGGCCGTATTTACCTCGAGACAACAAGGATCAAGTCAACACACATGATCCAGTTTAAAAAGCAAGCTTTATGTAAAGGACCCTCATCTTACCCTCATGCATATGCTGTCCATAAAACTGAGTGGATATCCTTTTCTCCTCTTTCTCACCACTAAAGAGACAACTTGCATTTTGAATCAGTTACAGCAAAAACCCTCGGAAGAGCCCACTCAGCAATTTCCCATAGAGTTATAAATAGAGCAGAGAGAGAAAGAGAGGGAGAGAGAGAGAGAAAGAGAGAGAGAGAGAGAAAGAGGTGGGAGACACTCGGAGCAGAAGCAGGCCAATGCCGGCAGAGCTTTTACTGTATATCATTTCTTTTCTCTCTCCCTCTCCTCTCTTTCCCTGCTTCTCATTCCCCCTCTTCTCTCCATCCTTTCTTTATCTGCCAATGCTCGCCTTCCCTCTTTTTTTTTGTCGTCTGACTGCACCGCTCTCTCAGCCCTGAGAACCAGCACAGGGGAAAAAAGCCAGCACACCTTTTGTTCCAACCATCTGAATGAAAGAGAAGCCTGTGATTCATTCTGCTCAATCCATTATACTGGGTCTCATCAAATTGAAAAGAAAAAAAAGGCAAAAGAGGTGGCCATGTACATTATGCTCAGGCATCAATACTAGCATGATGTCGTGATATTTCTCGATTAGATTCAATTAAATGAGCGTTATTGATCTTTGAGGGGACATTCAACCTTCTTAGCCTTTAGTTAGGAGCACAGGGGTAATGTTTGCTGAACGCGTGCTTTGCCAACCAAGTTTTGATGATGTCTAAACCAAATCAAATTAGCGTTAGCTGTGATTCTATGCAGAAAACCATAACGTGGGCTTAAAAGAACAGTCAGTAAGCCGAGTACACCAAGCTTCAACCTACCAACAGCTAGCCAGTGGGACTGTTTGTGTTGCTGCCCTCCGCACAGCCTGTTTTATTCAGGGTGCCTTTCTGTGTGTACCGTCCTCCGCTTTAACCTACACACTCCATTTTGATGTACAGCCCCACTTTCCCCTTCACCAGGAGATTATACATTTACATGGCTGGCACAAAAGAGCTGGCAGATACCAGCCCAAATTTCAGGGGTGTTAGCAGTCGTTGCTGCTTGCCAGTGCTGTACAGTACACTGTGGATTTGCAGTTGCAGTGTGGATCAGTGTGTGTGTGTGTGTGTGTGCGCGCGCGCGTCCACATTTCTCTGAAGTGAACAAGCAACACAGACAGTCTACAGACAGCAGTCTTATTTACACCCTGTTATCCACTGGCCCAACAGACAGGCCAACAAAACATGACAAAGCTGAGCAGCTGCAGTGGCTCTGTGGCAACCACTGGCCAGCTCGCTCATGTCTTGCTAGCTCCCTTGTAGCCGGTCTAAATATGTAATCTATATGTGCTGTGGGTAGATTTTGTGGTTCTTGTTTTGTGGCTCTTTTGGTGAAACGAAAGGAGACAAGACGATAAAGTGGGCTTGTTATTTTTCTATAGGCGCACCTCCCAAAATAAAGTCAGAAATATTTTCTGCTTGTCAGCACAATGAATAAAAGTCGTGATTTATCCTTCAGCAATGACTGGAAGGTGTATCAGATGAAAGAGAGGGAGAGAGAGAGAGAGAGAGAGAGAGAGAGAGAGAGAAAGAAAGATGGGGCAGACCTACAACAGAGACAGAGGGATCTAAGGATGTATGTCTGGTAGTTAGATCCATCTGTACAGGAAGCATATCAACAAAGCTCTTGATCATCCAAGACTATACACACCATCTGTTCTTCACGCTGTCAGGGGGAAGCTTTACATTGTTACACATCTACACAGTGACCCGATATGCATGGCAAGTTGGAGCTAGAAAGTTTTCACCCTCCGAGTCAGAGAATAAATCTCAAACAGCCTCTAGATATTAAGTACAGAGGGGGAAAGACGAGAGTTTTTGCAGAGTGAAAGGTGAAACAAGGTGAATGTTTGGGGGCAGGCGTAGTCTATATTATAAATCAGCACGATGTGTGCAGTGTGTGTGACGTCTACCACGGAGGGGAAATCTAGCCAGGTAACTGCAAGTTTGATGTCATTTTCTGTGTCTGTTCTGCCAAGACAAGACTAGTCTGCTATGATGTGTCACTTAAATTTAGATATCAGCCAGTCAGATTTTTATATATATATATATATATATATATTATTGTACTGATCAAAGTAATGGGTCACATTATCATACAGATGTTTATATTATAACCAGGCAGTGATTCAGCTCATGAAAGTAGTCACATTTGCTGCTCCAAACGTCCATATGGGTGGTAGCTCTTTCTTTGGAAAAATTTGCACAGTAAGTGATGCATTTTAGCACCACCAGCAGCCACAGGAGTTTATTTGGAAAAAAAAAAAAAAAAAAAAAACTGGGTAGTTAGCATGAGCAGTGACAGCTACCATGGCTGAAAAGACAAAGAAAAAGAGCAACACCTACAGAAACTCAAACTCCATCAACAGAAAACCTAAGACGTCACAGTCCCGCCCACACTGTTTGATTGACAGGTGAGAGCTTGGCAACCAGTGAGAACTTAGCAACAACGATGAATCAAAAGAGAAAAAGGAGGATCTCATGCATTAGTGCTTAAAAAATTTATCCCCCCAAATGTCACACAAGTAGGCATAAACATGTTTTATTATTTGAATATTAATTGTTATTGTGCCTGTCAATGGAGCATGACATCAGCTATCTGCCTTTCTGTAATGTCTGTATGTATCAAACTCTAGGAGCCACTTCCAGCCTGCATCATAAATGCAAAAGAGCTCAGAGTTATGGTGTCAACACTACAACAAAAACAAACAAACAAACAAACAAACAAAAACAACAACACTCAGATATTTCAACAATCCAACTTGCCATGCAGGGTGACATACACAGGGGTGGCATTTCATTATTGCACACCTACAGAGTGACAAAGGATCTGTGCCAACACTTCCCTACTGCTCTTTCCGTCTGCCAGCAGCTACCTTGGAGGAGAATGAGGGGAGGAGAGGAGCGACGACAGGACAATTACAGGAAAATTTACAACTCGCCATTAGAAATTAGTTTTCCGTTTGATAATGACACGTTAAAAATAAGCCTAACCCTGTATGAGTGGCTTTAAGTTGTGTTTAAATTGTCATCAGCTCTCAGGTTATCCAATATGAAGAAGTCTCCACACATTCGCAGACTGAGACTGAGATTATTTTGCTGGCCTTAACAAAAAAAAAAAAAAAAAAAGTCACTCTTTCACCCTGTTAGCCAATTCCCTATGTCCTAACACACCTTTTTAATGATACATGCAAAAAACTATATCGAAACCCAATTACAGCATATTTTGAGTGGTTGCTGCATCATGTTGGCCTATCAGTAGGTAAACATGAAAATCCCAACCAATAATGTGACTGTTGTTGTTTTTAGTGCTCGTATTTTTAGCCATTGCCCTCTCTTCCTTTTCATAACTTGGTGAAGTGAAGAAAAGTAGTAGCAAATAATAAGTGGTATATCATGTGTAGATTTACACCTGCTAAAGGTCGAAAGACCCAAACATTGCCTCCTAACTTTTCTTCAGCGACAGCCTTCTCCCCTACACACCCGTCCACAGGACAGTAACAAAGCCAAGGCAAACAAGATCCTGCAAAGTGCTAAGTACGACTTTGAAAGTGACACGGGGTGCAGCACCGGGGACAAAGTCTTCCTCCTCAGCTTTTTGGTCCACTGCTGATCCATTAACAGAGGTGACGGAGGAGCCCTGCTCCCTCTACAATGTAAAGCAGGACGGCATCCAGATCCTCTAAGTCATGTTTAACGTTTGCTGTGTTGCACTCTGATGTAAATTTGGACCAATCCCAATGTCCTGTTTCAAGCGCAACTGCGGTGAATTACCAAAGCGAGACGCTCTCGTCAAGAATACTTCTAATAACGAAGCAATCGGCACCGAGGCTTCAAGTGTGCAGCGACTCCTTGTTATAAGTCTGTCTCGTCTGCTCCTCCTTGCTCTTTGCTCTAGCCCAGTGGTTCACAACCTTTTTTTGGCGTCAAGGACCCCCAATTCGATACGCACCAGGCCAAGGACCCATATTTGATAAGATGTCATCTCAGGGACCCCCATCCCTATAAGGTTTAGTTATTCCATAACTGTCTATACTGTAGATTGGCAGATTAACAATGAAGAGTGTGAAACTACATACACTCTCTCATTGGGCTAACTTTTAGTCAATGAAATAATAGTGAAATTAAAATATTCCCTAATTTTCTGGGGACCCCATCAAGGACCCAGACCCCAGGTTGAGAACCGCTGCTCTAGAGAATACCACCAAGAGGGGAAACATTTCATGGTTACACCCACTAGCAGAGCGACCAACAATCTGGATGACAGAGACAGCAGCCAGTGAGTGGCCAGGTGTGTGTTTGTAGGAGGGGGGACAGAAGACAAGGTAGCAACACAGTGACCAGAGAGACCAGACCAGAGAGACGGAGAGAGAGACGGAGAGAGAGAGAGAGAGAGAGAGAGGGAGACAGAAAGGGGAAGGCATGGTAGGGGGTGGCAGACTGACTTACTTGCAGGACAGCTGGTTGATACCGTGAATGAAGTAACAGTCTCCTCCGTTGACGCAGTAGGCCTTCTCCGAGTCGTTACAGCGCCTCGCATGACTCACGCCTGGAGACGGTGTGGTGGTGGTCACTGGAGGACAGACGAACAGAGTCAGGAGGACAGACAGATAAGTGGATACACCACATGGACAAAAGTATTGGGCCACACCTCTTTATTATTGAATTCAGGTGTGTCATTCAGTCCTGTTGCCACAGGTGTATAAAATCAAGCAGCTAGCCGTGCAGTCTGCCTTTACAAACACTTGTGAAAGAATGAGTTGTTCTAAAGAGCTCACTGAGTTCCAGCCTGGTGCTGTAATAGTAATTTAATAGGATGCCACCGCTACAACAAGTCAGTTTGTGAAATTTCTTCCCTCCGAAATATTCCACGATCAGCTGTAAGTGGGATTATTGCAAAGTGAAAGTGATTAGGAATCACAGCAACTCAGCCACCAGGTGGCAGACCACGTAAAGTCACAGAGAGGGGTCGCCGCGCGCTGAGGCCCATCATGGATAGAAGTGTCCGACGCTCTGCTGACTCAATAACTGCAGAGCTCCAAACCTCCTCTGGCATCAACATCAGCACAAAAACTGCATGTCGGGACCTTCATGGCATGGGTTTCCATGGCTGAGCAGCTGCAGGAAACCTTACAGCACCAAGCACAACGCCAAGCATTGGATGGAGTGGTGTAAAGAATGCTGCCACTGGAAACATGTTCTGTGGAGTGACCAATCACACTTCTCGATCTGGCTGTCTGATGGACGGCCTGGAGAACATTCCCTGCCTGACTGCTTTGTGCCGACTGTAAAGTTTAGTGGAGGAGAGATAACGCTATGGGCTTGTTTTCCTCGGGTCAGCCTCGGCCTTCAGTTCCACTGGAGCGAAATCTTATGCCCCTTTTCCACCAAAAAACACCTGGTGCTAGAGCCGGTGCTTAACTGGTTCCAACCAAGAACCGGCCAAGAGCCAAGCAGAGCCAAGTCAGAGCCACGTCATTACGTCAGTGTAAAACGTGATCACATGGGTGTGCGAGACACTCGCTCAGAATCACAATAACAAACATGGACGACAAATGGACGACAAACCCATCGTAGCGATGCAAATACTGCTTGTGTGTTTACAAACCTACACTGCGATCCAGAGGCAAGAAACGCAATTATTGCTGACTACCTGTCGTATTAGTGGTCGGAACGAACGACGACTACGTTTAGCTCTACGTTTATAGCGTTCGCGGTTCCCATTTGGGTCTGTAACCCCGCCCACCAATGACGTGGTGGGTCGCGTCATCGGTTCTTTCTCTGGCCCCTGTTTAGCCCCTGCTCGAAGTTGGTGCTTGCCTGGAACCGATTTGGAACCAGTTTGGCCGGTGCTTGGGCGATGGAAAAACAAAAAAACGGCTCTAAGTCAGGCACTGGCTCCAAACCAGCCCTGGAACCTCTTTGGTGGAAAAGGGGTATTAGTGCTTCAGCTCACCAAGACATTTTGGACAATTCTCTGCTTCCAACTTTGTGGGAACAGTTTGGGGAAGGCCCTTCTCTGTCCCAGCATGAATGAGCCCCAGTGCACAAAGCAGCTCCATAAAGGCGTGGCTGGCTGAGTTTGGTGTGGAAGAACTTGACTGGCCCACACAGAGCCCCGACCTCAACCCCATCCAACACCTTTGGGATCAACTAGAATGGAGATTGTGAGCCGGGCCCTCTCATCCAACATCAGTGTCTGACCTTGCAAAAGCTCTTCTGGATGAATGGGAAAATTTCCCACAGACATACAAAATCTTATAGAAAGCCTTCCAAGAAGAGTGGAAGCTGTTAGAGCTGCAAAGGGGGGACCAACTCCACATTAATGCCGAATGAGATGTCAGAAAAGTTTCTGTAGGTGTCATGTGTAGGTGGCCCAATACTTTGTCCATACAGATAGATAGATAGATAGATAGATAGATAGATAGATAGATAGATAGATAGATAGATAGATAGATGTGTGGCTGTGGCATGGCTCACAGATCTGGACGCTGATTATACTCGTGGCATTCTCCTGTCCTAGTGAGTTCTCGGCCACACAAGTGTAGTTGCCAGAATCTTCCACACGGACGCGACTGATCTGCACCTTCGAGTTTTTCCTTCAGCAGGAGAGAGAGAGAGAGAGAGAGAGAGAAAGGGGGAGAGAGAGAGAGAGAGAGAGAGAGAGAGAGAGAGAGAGAGAGAGAGAGAGGCAGGGAAAGAGGGGGCCATGCAGAGCAGATAAAAAGACAGTCAGATATTGCTGCGTTGCTCTTCCAAACAGAAGCAGACTCATCACCAACTGGAGGAGAAATTAAATTCTTTGTTTCATCTCAGATCAGCAAGAAGTGACTGGCAGTTATGTAAAATGTCCACAGCAGTTGTCTAGCAAAGCTAATGGACAATATTTGTTAAAGTGCAGACTAGAGACAGACTGGTGAGGGACAGACACTCACTGATACCACTATTCAAAACTGTTTATTGCTTTATTATTTTTTAAATAAATGTTTCAACCCACAAGTAACTGGAAGGACAGTGTTCTCAATCTGAGTGTGTCAGTGAATTATATGGTAGATCTTATTTTAATATTTGTCAAATCTTTATCTGTATCAGACAGGCATTAGTCTTTATGTGTGGGAGGTTATCAATAATATGTACAGGATATGTATTGGGTGATCATTAACACTGTTGGTTCCTGTCACAACAGGAACCAACTCTCAGCTGCAGCTACATGGACAACATTTCCTCAACCCAAATGAAATATTTCTGATTTGAGATTCCAGCTCAGCTGTTTACATGGACGCTGGATAAAGTGATCTGATAAGATGTGCATTTACATGCCACAAAGCATTTAATCAAAATATCACTTTTACACATGAGCAAAGTGGTTCCACCTGCTGGGACGCACCTAATCTGCTGAAAATCTAAATATAATCTGGGCCACGTCATGTTGTCCAGCGGTCGCTCTCCCATCACATCATCAGGTCAAGACTGTCAAAATGAAAACTGGTTGGGAGGGAACAACTTTTGCCATTTTTACTTTTAGCCTTGTAATAAGTGGCCTTCATACTATTCAAACAATCCTTTACCGATTTAATCTTCACAACAAAACATGTTGCATCAGCTACAGACCAGTTATGTTTTGCCACTGCTGGGTTTCTGTCCCTCCCAGAAACTCATCACATCACCTCATGTTACCCCAACATGGGACAAACATGTGCAGAGAGAATATTTTATTCCAGAGATAAACGATCAGATTAAGTGTTTATATGGCTATTAGGCACTGCTATTTTCCTGTAGAACAAATTATCAGTCGTTTACAGCACTCCTCTCAACCCGATTGAAAAGGCCTTCTGATTGGGCCAGTCTCTTACAACTGAGGTTACATGAGTCATTTTTATTCTGATTTGACTATTATTCTGACTATTAGTAGAATATCAGGGTGCATGTAAACACATCTATTGTTTCTTTTTCCAGGTTATTTTTGTTTCTTTTTCATGAAACGGAGCATTGACACTCTGTTTAGAGAGGCATTACATAATTTCTAAAACTTAATTCTTTATCATTTATTATGATTAATTATCATTATTATATTATTAATAATATTAATTATCATTATTATATTTATCATTATTATTATTATTATAATATTATGCAGTTTAATGCCCTACAGATTCATATTTCATATTACATGAATTATTTGGCAGGACATATCTAAAATAACCTACAAGCCAGGTGACCCAACAGTGGCTAGTCTGCAGGGTTAGTAGAGTTTGGGATTACGGGAATACCTGAAGTAAAAGTCTAGTTTTCTCTACTAAAAGTAAATGATTTGCTGCATGAGCTAATCAGTGACGTGAAAACATCCAACAAACTCACTTGTTGGTCTTTATCTTGAGGTCTCTGCCTTTCTGAAGCTCGTGTCCGTCTTTGTACCAGCGGAAGGACGGACTGGGATTCCCCGACGCCTCGCACTTCAAGTACAGTTTGTCCCCTTCCATCAGTGACTGGCCTCGCATCGGCCGCAGCTTCGGAGCAGAGGCTGGAGAGAGAGTGCGACAGGCAGAGAGAGAGAGAGACAGGAAGAGAGACAGACAGAGAGGGAGAGAGGGAGGAGGAGCAAAAAGAGGAAATGAAAGCTTGCATTATTGAAATGAATTACAGCCATTCAGTTAGTCTATCCATTTCATTGCGTGTGTGTGTGCGTGTGTGTGTGTGTGCGTGTGTGTGTGTGTGTGTGTGTGTGTGTGTGTGTGCTTGCGAGTAGAAGATCTGTAAGCAGATGCCGAGGTCACAGCTGAGGTGACAGGTCAGAGTTCATAGGATAATGGTTGAGGAAAAAAGGAAAATCAATGGTTTGTGACACACACATGCACACACACACACACACACACACACACACACACTCAGAAAAAGTACCTGAGTAAGGCCTGAATCCTGAAAAGCAAGTAGAAACTGAAAGCATTTAAAAAAAAAAAAAAAAAAAAAAAAAAAGATCTTTCCTCTGAAACTCTCTGCGGTAGATTTTCACTATGGAGCAGTGTGTGTTTGTGTGTGTGTGTGTGTGTGTGCGTGCACGCGCATGTGTGCATGTGCTTCAACAGTCTCGGGAGAGTTTCACTCTCTCTCTCTTCTCCCCTTAGAAACTACAACAGACTGCATCACTGACACCAGCGCAGGAAACACAGGAGACAACTCAGTACTGTCTAGTACCACTTACACACACACACACACACACACACACTGCGGTGAAGCACACAACATGGGATTTTAAACAAGTGCTTACACGCATATGACTGTGCACACAATCAGGCATAACACACACAGACATACACACACACACACACACGTTTGATCAACTGCAGGGCAAACTGTTGTAGCGGCCCACAGCACTGCTGCATCCTTCCATTACGTCTGACTTCACATAGATACTGTAGAGTTTCATGCAGTTATACTGTGTTTGTTTCTTAAAGAAACATCCCAACTACATTCTCTACAAAGGAGAAATATTTCTGACGTGATGCTGCATTTGACTGCTGGCCTGCGAAAACCCCAAGCTCCAGCCGCGATGACGTTCCTGTGTGAAGTCCAGGTGAAGAATTACACACTTATTTGTGGTTTGGGAAAATTCTCCAACCCCTTGGGCTTATTAATGCCCTTTAAAACCTGCGGGATAAAATAAACAATGTATCATGATGAAGAAAAGGGCTGCTTTTGTTAGCTAGCAAAACGTTTTGCAGATACGAGGTTTTCACCAATGACATAAAGAGTAGAATATCAATTTCAAATGTAACTCTGATATGTAGGAGCAGCATCTGAGCTACAAAACACCCTACACAGCGCAAGAAGTAGCACTAGCTCCCTTTTAAAACAATCAACCAACCCAGTTAAATTTTTCAAATCATTTAAAACGATTTAAATATGCAATGTGATATTTTTTCTGTTTTTCTTATCAAACAGAACTATGAGAAATTATTGAGGATTTTATTGTACATAGTAAAACTCATTCATTATGAATGGAGAGTGAGTTCAGTGTATTCCAAAATGTTAGGTTTTGAGATCTTGGATGCAGACAGTGCTGACATTCATTAAAAGTACAAGTGGAGCAGAATGGAGAAAAAAAAAAAAAAAGAAAGAAAGAAAAAGAAACACGAGTCAATGGAGCTAAAGAGCAGAAAGTCCATTAAGTGCCATCAAATATCTTCCTTTTATAAGAGCTGGATTTCAATATGATTTTACAGACATGATGCCATGTCCTTAAACCCATTTATTACAATGTTCATCGTCATGGTTACGTTATGAAAAGGGCATGATTGTGTATCTGCCACCCACCTGCCCTCTAACGCAGCACTTGTCTCCTGCTTTGCACGACGTCACGAAACTTGAAAATGTGTCATTTTAAAGTATCATTGGTTTGCAGAAACGTAAAATGCCACAATTTTTCCCTGAGCTGGTCTGGGCTGCCTCTTACATTTTGCAAGATTTTGTCCTGTCTTTGGCCTGACCCGTCTCAGTCGTGGATAATTTAGTGTCACGCCGCATATTTCCCCCCCAAATCAACGAAAATCATCCCAGAATCACTAGACCCTCTCTGCGTCTCCATGGCTCTTGATTTATTTGTTGCATCACGTTGAAGAGTAGCACATTGTTTTATGGCTGCACCGTTACGTCAAACAGAAAACATCTTGTGCATCATTTGATCCACATTTCCCTGTAACTCAGCGGGACATATTTGGTGTCTCTGGAAACATCGGGATCTCCACTAGAATTTTAAATAAAGTTCTGTGAGTTTGAACAAAGCGGAGTCGTGCAGCTATGACAAACACACCTGTGGGAGCAGCAGAGTTGAAGAGGTTACTCTCTTGGACTGACGTCATCGGTGGATTTGCTGCAGTGACGACTGTTTGTCCTGACACCAACTGGGAGATATAAGAGTTTGCAAAATTATCTTGCATGTCCTCCATCACTTGGAGTGTGATGTTAACAGCTTTTCCCGGTCGAAAGGTTGTGTTTTCATACAGGATTGGTGGTGGACTGATGGGAGAAGACACCTTGGGACTGGAGGGCTGCTGGTTTGAACATCCCAAACATGCCAAATAACCAGTGGGGGGGTGTGAGTGTGTAACTCTCATGTAAGTGCAGAACAGCAAAGCACTTTAAACCCCATCTACTCCAGCTGAAGAAGACAAAGCAAACTCAGTCCACTTGCTGTGGGTCAGTGAAGGCTGGGACAGCGATGGGTCACCGAGCTTCTTCTTTATCCTTGTAAAAATGCAGAAAGTCAGGACTCACTAGGTTATAGCGCTGTTAACTCTGATCATGACAAATTGTTTTTCATAGGACACTGAGCAGCCTGCTCGCTGTTTTCACCCTGCATTTTGTTTTGGATATTTCGTCAGGAGACAATGAGGAAATCATGCGCACCACAATCTAATAACCACGTGCAATATGTAGCAAAGGGATGAGATTGTGCCATAGAAGGGGCTATTTTTGGGCAATTCCAGCAGTACGGATTTGACATTTAGACTCAGTGACAAAATACCTCCGAGAATAATAATCTTTATTTGTACAGCACATTCAAAAGCAACTTACAAAATGCTTCATACTCAATAAATACATTAGAAACAATGAACAGTAACTTAACTAGAAATGCCAAAGGAAAACATTTAAGCAAGGGGACACGAAGAACGCAAGAGAAACAAATGCCCAGAAAATGTCCATATGAAAGACAGATTCAATTCAGACACGTTTTGCTATAACTCTTTAAGAAACCACTTTTAACGTGATTGAAATAGCACTCAGCATTCTTGGTTTGTAGTGAAGACACCAAAAACCAAAATTAAAATTTGTTCTTAAGTTACATTTAAAAGGCTAGCGCCATTTGTGAAGACATACAAATGGGCTTGGTAGAGTCCTTACATATAAAAAGAGATTGTGTGTCTGTTTTACACAATAATTCTGGTATAATAGGGACAAAACTATTTGAAATTGGTCCAAAAGTGAACGAGAACACTTCAGCTGGCAGCCACAAGCATTGCAGCCTGTTTCGTTTCCCAAAAACATGCCGCCCCTATCAGTCAGGTGGAAAAATAGCTCCCAGGTTGAAAAATACCGGGATTATCCTTGAAGTTAAGAAGGTCTTTCCTTACACAAAGTACAGTTGTTAATATGTTTTTATCATATTATAGTTACAAAGCAGCACAGGAAAACATGAAGCACACTTGAGGTTAAAAGACATAAAAAGTGACTGGTTAGATGTCTCTAGAGACTAAACAGTTTATTAAAACATGTGGGGGCAGGGGTGGGGTGTTAAAATGAGTCTGAGTTCTTCTAAAATGGATGGTGTCAGATGTGAGCCAAAGCCTGGCAAAACACAAGAGTCGAGGGTAAGACACCCGGGGAGGCAAGGGGAAGACAACTTGTTGGTCCATTTATCCGGTGTTTCATCCCGCTGCCAGTCTGCCAGTCGGCCCTTCCACAGGATCCCAAGTGCCCGGCTCTATCACAGCTGCAGGCCCAGACCACGACTTATCATTCATCAGTATAAAACTGTTCCCTCTGTGTGGCTGCGCACTGGAAAAATGTCCATCTTAAAGGAAAAACATCCACTCTCAGATGTGCGTACGCTGTGAACAGCCTGCACCGCTGCTTTGCCGCGGCCGCTCAGTGTATTCCAGCAGTTACTCTGTGCTGAGGTGTTGTAATTTACTTTCCTTGTTGCACTGCCTTTCCGCTGTTCACAGAGAGAACGTGCCTGAACTTGGTGCATTCAGCTGTGTGTTACACATGAGAGAGTGATGGTGACAGGAAGAACAAGAGAGCTGGGTACACAGAATCGAGCACGTCTTGGGGCTGCATTGCATTCTGGTCAACTGAGGCTACTGGCGGTGCAGGAACTGAAATCTCTACTTCTCCTATGACGGATTCTCCCTGTATTATTGTTGAGCAGCCTTTTGGCCATCTTGAAAACATCATCACATAAATCGCACTTGTAGTTCCTCCAAAGATGCTGATTGGTCCAGTTGTTTTGTGGCTCCCAGTAATGCTTTGGTTGGTGAGTGGCCACATGGTTTAACTAGTAAAAAGACAATGAACTTGTAAGATCATTATGACATAATTACAGTTTCAGGTATGTAAAAAATAATTAGTGATCATAATGGTGAATACTTGATAGAAAATTATGCATTATAGGCAAAGTATCCTTTTAAAATCCATTGTAACTGCACTGAAAATGTGTCAGCATCAAGTCATGTCATCCAAGTTTGGCCAGTTATCCATGGAAAAAAATAAAATCCACCAAACTACAAAAATGAACAAAGAAGTGTAAGTGTAAGGTGCGTCACCAATAGCTGTTTCAGTGATTCAGGGTGGAAGTCTTATTTTCACACTACATTTTTCTTAAAACAAGTGAAAAATTCTGCTATAATTACTCGTTTCACTCTCTAAGAAACGAAGAGAGCCAGGCCGCTGGTAAACCAGACCCCTTGTATTCAAGGAAATCCTTGAAACAACGTGATTTGCATTGGAAATAAGTGAAATTATTTCATCCCACTGGCACATGTATTGACTTGTTTTAATAAAAATTAGCTTTTTATACTGAATACTTTTTTTTTTTTTTTGCTGCCACACTAGCTTTTATTAACAACCACTGAGTGGAAACTTGTGCGCTCTGAGTCTGAGGCGAGACTGTCAGACTCGTCTGCAGGTAAGTGTGTTAATGAGCAGTGAGAGGCAGATGAAGCGCGCTGAGAGATAAACCTGGTGACCAGTGAGCTCATCTCTCTCTGGGAGGCTCTCCTCAGGCAGCGTGGAGGCTCTGCCAGCCCGGCTGCTGGACGTCCATGCTGCCCGCAGACCGGAATGAAAATTACCCTTCATGGACATCCATGTTGTACACGGTGGTGTCGGATTGATTGAATTACCACCGATCTCTTGGCTGATTTTAATATAACTCATTTGTTGGCATGTGATACCATGTCACTTTTACTGTTTAGACGTCCTCAGGAATTTGTCTTTTAACAGTGGTTGACAAATTGAAATTGATTTCAGTGATTATGAGTGATGATGGCGAGGCTATGATGCCATAGTGTGTGTGTGTGTGTATGTAGTTATTTTAATCAGATATCAAAATGACCACAGTTAATCATCAAACAGGCCTTTTGCTCTAATCTTCCTCCAGTTTTTAAAGATGGCCGCCCCAGGGCATTAGTTTCAGAATAATTTCAGTGAAGACTGATCACCAAGCTTACTTTAGATCTAATGTGATGTTTGTGACAAGCTGACCATATAACCCCCATTTCCACCCATTTTCATCTATTTTACTAAAGCCACATGATGATACCAAACCAGTATCACAATGCTGGAAAAGTGGAATTTGCTGTGGAGGGTTATTATCTCTGAAGTCGTAAAAACAGTCTCTTTCTCTCTCTCTTGCAGAAACACATCAGCACCGAGGGTCTATCAGGATGTTGGACAGATGATGTTTTAAATAAGTAATTCAATTGATATTTCCATCTTGCCTCATGGCCTACACAACATTTGCACTGCATTTATTAATGAAAACACATGTACAACAGCACAAGGAGCCCTCCTGCCTGAATATGTATTTTACTACATATTTTCAGTGTACATAAAACACAACATCTAATAATAATCTAACATTTGCCTGCTTGAAGGAATGCTCGCTGACGTCCCTGTGCTTGTTTTCACACATCATTAAAAGATTTGAATAATGCTCAAAAAAGGATACTCATGATCAGAACAGGAAGCGATTTACAGTTCAAATTAGAGTTTGAAGGATACGTTGGTTCGCCAGTCAGGTAAATACTGAGCCTCAGATGTCGGTCACTCAGTGTCATCCACTGCCAGCAGCTACATATAAAACACTCTGCAGAACCTGCACCGCAATTTTATTTTCTCTGCAAATTATTGTGCTGATAACCTGAGAGGAGTTCCATAAGTCTGAGTTTCAGCGGAGTTTTAGTGTCTCTTGATGGTCTAAATGCTGTTTTCGAGGATTTTTCATCCTGATGTGAACAAAATTCAAGGGGAAACACTGATTCCCTCTGATATTTTTGCATGAATTTTGACGCAACATACAGTATCAGCGACTGCAGTTTGATTGTGAGAATAGTGGTATCAGTACCAGCCTTCAAAAATCTGTCGAAGCCTACACTATGTTGTACCTTGTGTGCTGCAGGGTTCAGTGACGGCATATCTTAGTGTTTGTCTATTTTTGAATGGCTGTAGACGTTAAAAAGGAAACACATTATTGACCCCTCTCCTCATGTTTCTTTACCTGTTAAAAATGAATAGCAAATAGACCGGAGAGGATTCAAGCCAGCCTAATAAACCCCTAGAACAAAACATAATTTGTATTTTTGAAAGTGTTTGAGGTAAATGTAAAATATTTTGGAGATGATAACATGTTTGAGACAGAGGTATAGCTTGATTTTAAATTGGCCGTATTATTTGGAGACATTAAAGCAAGCAGAGCCTGCATATTTTCTCAGATATACATAAAAAGAGAGCGTGAACACAATTACAGTAGATTCACACATCCCACACACCAGGCAAGCCATAACAAGTCGGATTCTGCAGCTCCACTTTAAACACACACACACACACACACACACACGCTGTTTTTCCATAACACTGTATATCAGTGTATGTGTCTGTGTGTATGCATGCACACACACATGTGAGCATGTGACGCGTTGCTGTTCACGTGTGCTGCGTTTTACTGTCTGCACTGATGAATATGTGTGTCTGTCTGCACACATAAATGGATGAGTGTGCGTGCGTGCTTGTGTGTGTGTGCGTGTGTGGTGGAAGTTGCTGATCCAAGCCTTCTGTATCACTGACTGATGGGAGAATTCCTTTGTGAGAATATGGGAGGGGGAGGTGGGCTGCAAATGGACAGCCGCTTCTGGCCAATAGCCTGTGACCGGCCCGCTCCGCCAGCCAATCGCATGTGACCAGCTCTTCCATCGGCCGTCCATCACGGGGTCCTTCTTTCAAGGTCAGCTGATGCTCCCTCCTCTCCTCACTCGCTCTCCGTCCAGCGAAGCAGCCATCAACAAAATTGATCTTATTTCTCGCTAAGCGTGATCCAATAAGAGAGAGTGATGCGGAAGCCAAACCAATTAGGTGTGTTCACAGGCAGGTATGGCACCCTGCGAAGGCATGGCCAGCAACATGCCAGTGCACATGCGCTGTGTGTGTGTGTGTGTGTGTGTGTGGCCGTTAGCTGACAGATAGACCGCGAGGGCAGGAGCACAGTACATTCATAAAATCTACATGCTGCGTGACTCACAAAAGACATGTGAAGCGGTATCTGATGTGTGTGTGTGTGTGTGCCCGTACATTTGTGTTGGTGTGTGTCAGCGTGTGTGTAATAAGTATAGGGGAAGCTGCAAACACGGATAGGGTTTGCCATATGTCTTGCGTGAGTGTGTATGTGCGTTTGTGTGTGTGTGTGTTCATGTATGAAAGAGAGAAGCTCCTCTTCTATCTCATTCTCCGATCAGTGTGATTTCTGCAGCGCACAGCTGTCACCATGGAAACCAGGGAGGGAGCAGGAGAGAGAAAGACACAGAGAGAGAGAGAGAGAGAGAGAGAGAGGGAGGGAGAGAGGATGTAAGGCGGAAAGAGAGGGGAATGTAAGGTAGAGAGACAGTAAGAGAGAGAGAGAGATGCGCATTTGCTGTTGAATGATGGCAGCCACAACAGGCCTTCATATGCTAACCAGCTAACCTCTGCACAGCAGTACAACCCAGCCCAGGGCAACCCTCCACATGTGTGTGTGTGTGTGTGTGTGTGTGTGTGTGCCTGCTGCATTCACATGTTTGGTAAAGAGAATCTCTCAGTGTGTAAGTGTGTACAAATGTGAGTGGATGTGTGTGTGCGTTTGTGAGAGTGAATGTCAATAAATCATTTCTTACCTCCCTTTCTGTTTTTTTGTATACACACACACACACACACACACACACACGCACACACACGCACACACACACATGCACACACTAACTTGACCTTGTCTCTCATCGGCGGTGCTGTGCATTGTTCTGCAAGCTGCAGGGAGCTATTTAGGTATAAATACACCCTTCAGATTCAACTGGAATCAGGTTTTTCAAATACACACACACACACACACACATGCACACACACACACACACACACACACACACACACACACACATGCATGCAGACACAACCTGAGATCTGTCTTCAGCTGTAGATGTACAGTCAAGCCTTTTGTAAGAGAGAGAGAGAGAAGGGAGTGGGTGTGAGAAAGCCAGAGAGAGAGAGAGAGAGAGAGAGAGAGGAGGGGGGCAGAGAGAGAAGGTTGGACTGAGTGAGATGGAAAAATGGAAGGACAGAAATAGAGAAATTGAGCATGTATGGAGTGATGGAGAGGTGAGCGTGGAGGAGAGACGGAGAACAGAATGTATGTTAGGGTAAGTGATAGTTGTATGTCTGGAAAAGAGGTTGATATAGAATAAGAGGGAGAGGAGCAGGATGTGGAGAAAGAGGGAGAGAGAGAGAGAGAGAGAGAGAGAGGGAGAGAGGATGTGCAGCGTTGGTAATGAATAGTTAATGAAGGGCTTGCGGGCAGAACGGTGGGGAAAAGCTATTCTCTCTGTCTCTCTCCCTCCTCTCCTCCTCCTCCTCTTCCTCACCCTCCTCTCCCTCTCAGGGCTGCAAGTCATTCTGCTACCCACCTGTCTTCCATTTATCTCTCTCTCTCTCTCTCTCGCTCCCTCTCTTCACCCACTTCCTATTCTCTCTCTTTCTTTTCTCGCACTCCCTCCACACCTCACTTTCTCTCTGTCACCTCACCCTCCAACCTGATTTTTTCACCTCCCTCTGCTCCTCCTCCCATCCATCCTTGTGCTCCCTCCTCTGTCTCACTTCTGCCTCCTTTCCTTTTTTCATCCATTCCTCTCTCTAGCTTCCCCCCAATAAACACATAATTTCACACACACACACACACACACACACACACACCCTTCATTGCAGGATTGTAGAGCTGACTAACAGACACAATTATCGTGAGGACTGAAGCATTGATTACATCCGTTCTCCATGAGAAGCCAAAGATTCTGTAAAACAACCATCAAAGATGCTGCTGGAGGAAGACGCCCAACCGCACCTCCGAGAGGCAAAATGAAGACGCTGTTAGTGACAGATGCCTTGCTGCACCTGTGAGAGACAGGCAAAGATGCTGTCAGAGAGAGATGCCCTACTGTGCCACTGAGGCTACAATGAAGATGTGGTTGGTGAAAGATGCACTATTACACCTTTGAGAGGCAAAACAAAGACGCTGTTGGAGTAAGACAACCTACTAGACCTTCAGGGGGCAAGGTGCTGTCAGAGGAGGATGCCCTCCTGCACGAAACAAAGATGCTGCTGGGGAAGGAGGCCCTTCAGCGCCTTTAAGACGCCGGCAAATGCCCCAGAGCTTAGAGAAACGTAATCCAGCCTCGCAAAATCTGGGAGACTTGAAAAGCATTTTGGCATCTCAGACACACAAAGTGTTTGGAAGTTCACCGATTCTCTTTAACTTGGACATAGACACAGCTGGTGTGCTACAGTGAAATGCTGCAATCTGTGCAACACTGTTGATGATGCAGCTAGTAATCAGTTGGCTTAAATTGTTAATAAAGCACTGCGCTGGCAACCTGTCTGAGCATGCAGCTCAACGGTACTTTTCATACTTCCAGCGACAGAACTTGAGTGGAGTAAGCCACTTGTTGCACCGAACAAAATGGTGATTATGATTAGTTGCTATGGTGACAAAGCAAGTAAGTAAGTGAGGCTGCTAAGAGTCAAACTTGCTTGAGAACGATAAAGACATGTTGTGCTGTGGCTGCAGCTGAAAAGTAGAAATGAATAAAAGTACTGCTGACATTAGAATGTGTGTGTCCAAGAGTGTCGGCTGAAATCTGACATTAGCAACAAGATTAATGTAACATTATCAAAGGCGGTGCTTTCTTTTACCAGCTCCTATTAGCCTAATACTACTATCAGCTCAACATCTGCAAACTAGCAAACCTAATTGGCAAGCAGCATAAAATATACATGTGTAGTGTTTTTTTTTTTTTTTTTTTTTAATATTAACTGTTTGTTAACTCACCTGTGCAAAGACGTTCAACTCTGTGATCTAACCTACTTAAGCAGCAGCTTGTAAAAGATTCCAGCTTGTGGCAGCAGAAGTGATGACTTAATTGTACGTGTCCACAACTTGCTTTAAATCGGTCTGTGGAAATTAGCCCAACGTTACTAAGGCAACTGTACACACGAAAATGGCCACCACACCAACCATCCCAGGACACTGATTTGGATGTCTGTACCCCTAAAATCTTCATAACAGTATGACTGACAGTATCACCGTAGCAACAGCAAGAAAGCATACATCAAATACAAGGGCAGAAAGCTTATAGATTATATGTTCCCCACTTTTTCTCAAATAAAAATATTACATCCATTTGCAAAATAAAAGAGGATGGTTTGATATTTTAGATAAAATATATCAAATAAGCGTCACTTGTATCGCCCATATCTAACTGGAGTTTTGTAGTAGTAGTAGTAGTAGTTCACAGAGCTTAGGAAGTGTTAGCTCATTGGTTTGGGCCCTACTCTTATCAACACCTGGCTATTGTTACATAAAGCAAATAAACTCGACACACTAAATTAATTTATTCTGTCAGACACAGCTGGAGAATGGCTTTTCCCTACATAAGTGTATGTGGCACAGGAGCTGAGGCGGAGCGCTGAGAGCATTGCGGGTGAAAGCTCCGGTGCTCTGAAACCAGTTTGCTGAAGGTGAATGAAAGGATGCAGTTGTCACAGACCCTGAAATTGTGGCTTTGACAGTTTTAGGGGAACTTGAGGAAGGAAACAGTCCTCATAACGGTTCAAACTGCTGGTGTGTACAGATACAGGGTCTGAGTGACAGACAGTCTGCTCTGCATTTCAGACAGTCAAGTCTTTCCTCGAGACAAACATCAACTAGAAAAATCTAATCTGAACCAGCTTATCGGTTCTTGGCTGGAAAATCTTTTTTTTTTTTTTTTTTTTTTTTTTTTGAGATGGAGGTCAGTTTCCTTCCCATGTGCTTTCTCAAAAATAATCATATGTATGACTCACTGCTTTTGGATGTTGCTATGGTGTCCTGTTTTATTCAGCATTTTAAAATTAACACTCATTCAGCTTACTCCTTTTGTCAACATTTAACATGCTGGATCTCACACAGAGTCTTTGGTAGCTTCATTAGCCTGGTGCAATATTGAGCTGCTTGATAAGCTGCTGAGAGCAAAGTTTGCAGAAAACAACTCGCGTTGCAGATGGCCTCTGCATTTCATAAATAATCAAGGAAATGTTCACTGGATAACTGAGTAAAACCGTAGCAGAGGTCGAACTTTTGAACACTTGATGTCCAATGTGGATTACTTTCCTATCAAATCACAGCTGGAAATCAGGTTAATGTTGGAGTTAAAACTACTATTTTTAGGTAACATTCATATGTGAAATCTTCTTTTGTTGTGGTTACTTTGCCTCATAGGCTGAAACAGAAGGGCCACAGAATTATTATTATATATTAAGTATCAAAATGGTTGAAGGCACCTTGAAACTCATCTGTACATGGCAGAGTGACTTATATGGAAGAAATATGGAAGAAGCTGCCAGAAAAGATGTTTAAAGTTAGAATTTCAACAATAATTTGAAGGTTATGCTTAGTAAAAGTATGTGCAGGATCTGCATCCATCAAAGAGACACTAGACAAGTCATTTCCAACCATCTTTGAGTGTGATCTCTGAATGTGTGGGCTGTTTTGCAGGAATATTCACAGGGTGGACATGCAGATTAGTAAGGGAAGCAAATTGCTAGCTAACTGTTTGTCAGGAGGCTCACCTCAAGTTAAGAAACACAATTAAATGGTTTATGTGGGTGGTGTATGTGTTAGACATATTTCTGGCGTCTCTCTTGTTTACTGAGGCAGAAATATCTCAGGCTGAGCCTCTAAGTATGTCACCAAATTACACGTAAGATTTAGAATTCAGCGAACAATGGAGACCCAGAATATAATGTACCCTGTTTTGTGTCTCTTGGCCTTTTGTTTGACTGGAGCTACGTCGAGATCCCAGGTTTAGCACGTGCACTGCAAAACTTTACCGAGAATTAAAGCTGCTCTGTGAAACTGTGTATGCTGGCAGGGGAAAGAGAGGAAACTGTTGGAGGAGGTTTTTGAATTCCAGTGCACAGAAATTCATGTAAGGTGATGTCAGTAAACTGCACATAGCAAGCTCATGTTTACCAGCCCAGATAGTCTGAGGCGCTTTATACCAAAAGAAACCAGAAAGGTACAAGATCCAGCATTAATGAGTCCAGCGTTCTCTGAGCGCAGCGCTGCTCTCTGCTGCTCAGGAGACAGTTTGGGTTTAAGACTCAGAATTTGTTTATTAGCCAAATATGTTGTACACAAGAAATGTGTCTTCGTGCTTTTTCTTGTTAAACAGGAATAAATTAAAGGAGAGCGCAAAACAGAAATGTGTACTAAACTGGAAATATAAATCCTTTAAAACCTGTGAAGCTCAAATTTACAAAACCTACAAAAACTATAGAGATATGGGCATTGCACTCTGTATTGTATATTGACCAGATAAATATACAGTGTATATTTGGGGCGGTATTGAAAAGGAGCTATAAATATTATACAGCGGAGGAGAACAAAAAGCAAACCTGCAGCGTAAAACCGAAAAATATATAAATCCTAAATTATGATAAATAAAACCTCTGATATAAAACCTAAGTGATAAAAATGCAACACCTATCAAACTAAAACTTGTAAAAATAACAATAGAAAACTAGAGAGAAAAGCATTTAAACACTAGACTGTATATTGCATATTGACCAGATGAATATATAGGCTATATATATCTATTGTGTGCGCAGTAATGAAAGGGAGTTATAAATATTGTACAGTAATCCTCTGTATATTGGCATAATAGACAGAGGACAGTGTTGCAGTGTGACAATGAGCAGGTCTTTGAACGTGCATTCATAGCCCAGAGTTACATCCGTTTAAAGTGCAGCTGAAAGCAAGCATCACTTCCTGTGGGAGGAGGAGTGACCACGCCGACACCACAGTTTCATTTGGGCAAATACAACGAATCTAGGGCACCTTAAATAAGAGGGATGGAGCACTTCTCTCTGCTGGCTGCCCCGCTATGTGATTCAGGCTGATGTTATGTGTGTATTTTTACACAGAAATCGTTCCAGAGCTGTTAGTGCTCAGTCACAGGGACTTCTCTTGTGATGGTGCTTTCTTGGCGAGTCGGAAGCGCGGGCGGGGTGGGGGGTGGGGGGGTGGGTAATCATTTGTGCTTTGTTCCCTCAGCTATACTCCAAAGTGCATGGCAAATAATAACTGTTGTAAGTTCTCAAATTACCAGTTCCTGTACCAGTGCATGAAAGACAGGATGTTAAAGAAAACAAAATGGATGAAAATGGATGATCACTCGCTCAATCTTCCTGCTTCACCACAGAGCAAAGTCACATAAAGCCTTCCACATTACCTTCAGCTTGTCCTATTGCATAATGTAATCATACAACATATAAAAACAATGACATAGTTAAATGACATTTTGGAGTTAAATTGAACCAACACACACCTACACCCGGTGATGAAATGTACACCCTGGCACCCTGGTGACACATGGTAGATAAATGGGTGACATTAATGAAGACAGGCAGCAGACCTCAGTGGATGAGGTTAATAAAGGTATTGACATTCCCAACCACTGAGTAGACGCACCGCCACACCGAAAACAAGAGAATAAACCAACAGATGCACCTCGTGCTGATTTTCACCTGACATTATTTCATCTGATAAATTCTCATATTCTATCTGTAGATAGATAGATATAGATATAGATATAGATATAGATATATTCTGAGCGTTTTTAACAGTTACATTTAATGTACAGGGGCACATTTACATCTGCTTAGATTTTTACAGGCACAATAAATCAGCTAAAAATGATTTGCTTACACTGCAAAGATGTTTTAAAAAAATGTTTTTCTATGTATTACTGTAGGCTGATAGACAGACTTGTCACAGTCCTTCACTACAAAGCCTAACACTCGACTAGATGTACATACAGCAAAGTACAGTTTGATTAAAAAGAATGTCAGCGAAGACTCAGCTCAGCTGAGAGGCTTCATCCCAACTTCCCTGTTTTTCAGTGATTTCAAAGGAGAGGAGGCAAAATCAGTATTAGGAGTGGTAAGACTTTTAGCCAAATAAATTGACTGAATTGAAAAAAAAAAAACACACTAGTAAAAACTCCACTTTAATAAGTCATTTGGTTTCATAATGCATCTTGAAATCTTGTTTTTTCTTCAAACAAGGTAGAAAAATCTGCTTGTGGGATGAGACATTCCCTTTGGTTTCCAATGCAGTTTTTCTTGTTTCAGGGATTTTTTTTCTGGGAACAAAAATAAATATTTTGAAACAAGGCAGAATAAGGCAGATCAGCCCAACAGGATCAAGAAAATGACACTTAATTTCTGGAAACAAGTTGATTAGCAATGGAAACAAGTGGGATTATCTCATCCCACTGGCAGATTTTTTTTTTTTTAACCTTGTTTGGAGATTTTAACACTGAATATGAGACTGAATAACTTGTTAAGATGGAGAGTTTTGCAGTGTATCTTAAAGACAGTTGACGAAGGAAACCAAAATAGAATCGGTCCATTTAAGGCCAGTACCTGCTTGAATAATGGGTTGCATTCCTCTTTAAGAGAATAATGCACTACTACTCAAATGCAAAGATAATATTTCTCTATGGTCAGAGACATACGAAGATACCCTATATATCTACCACCAGATGTAAAGATATCCTACCTATGAGTCCAAGATAACAATTATGAGATGCTGAGGAGGATGATGTGAAGGCAGATGAAGATACTCTACCTTTCACAATCAAAGATCACCACTACAAAGACAGATAAAGATAGCCTACCTTGCTGAGCCAAAGATAGCCTGATAAGACGGCAGGGATTTTTAACCCTTATCTGCACAGGACATGTTTGTGTCTTGGTATGCCCATGCGTCATGTTGGAGTCACTAAACTAAACCACAGCCAACCTCTGAGGGAAATGCCTTGCCCATGGGTACTTGTGATGCTTCATATGGTTCTCTAAGGGTCAAATATGTGTTGCTATTTAACAACTTTGGGAATGTCAGACATTTGTGGGCTGCATGTCAGCATCTCACAGCCTGGCACAGCAGGGAGTTTATTTATTTGTTTATTTTTAAGAAAGGAGCCAGTGCTCACATTGTCTTGCTAATAAAACCTCCCCAAGTAATCAAAAAGTCTTCACTTTTAAGGCAGACTGTCAGAATGCATTCTTCTGCGGTTTTAGGCTTGAATTTTATGCGTAACAATGCCGTTGAGATTGCCATCATTACGCATGATTGCTAGCAGATTTTTTTAAAAAAGAAATTTTGAGAAAGAAATGCCCAAATCTTTTCTGTCTGAAATGGCTCTGTGCTGATGCAGTGAAGGAGGGTGTGTGCAGAGGCAACCGCATGAGTGTGTGGGTGGTGTGTGCAGTACATCTGCATGTGTTCACTTGCGTGTGTTGTGTATGTGTGTGTGTGTGCTTGTGAGAGTGCACTTGTGTGTCTTCATGTGTGCATGTGCTTGCAGTGTGTGTGTGCATGTGTGTGTGTGTGTGAGAGAGAGAGAGAGAGAGAGAGAGAAGTGGGGTTACACAAAGACCTCTCTCATTCACAAAGTGAGCCATGTGGTGCTGGGCCGGTCCCTTTAAGAGGCATGTGTTGGAGTTTTCTACTAAGGCTGACTGCTTGAAAAGATGAGTGCTGATACATTATTCACAAGCAAGGGCACACACACACACACACACACACACACACATGCACACACATGCACACACACTCTACTTAACTGAAGGACATGGACGAGAGGTAGACCGTTGTTGGTGAGCCATACTACACTGAACCACTGGGAGTGACAAATACACACACACACACACACACGAGAAGTAGGACAAAGTTGATCAGTGTAATGTCAGAAGAACACAAATCAGCAAAGACAGTCTATACATCCTCCCTGCAAACGCACACACAAACAAACACACACAGCAGAGGGGAGAAATCCTCAGCCTTCTGTTATTCAGTGTGCATAATTTATAGCAGTCCCAGATCTCCCTGCTAACGACAGCACACTGGGGCATCTGCAGCACAGCAGCAACAGCAACAGCTCACTGCCATGGCTCTGTGTGTGTGTGTGTGTGTGTGTGTGTGTGTGTGTGTGTAGAGGTGTAATGCTCTGTTGAGACAAGGACAGTGTGAGAGGAAGGGAGAGAAAGACAGAAGGTGTCTGAAATAGACACAGATAAAGCAACAAAGAGAGAGAGAGAAAAACGATGAGACAGACAAGTGAGAGACCTCTTGCAACAGACACACATACTCACACACACACACACACACACACATACTTGCACACACACGCAAGCACTCAAATAGACTCTGTTCAAGTCATTGATTCCACCAATGAATCTTCCCTTGATGCGCACTCACATTAACGCATGTACGTTGGGCTGCAAGCTGCCTTTACCCCGGCTTAAAGGGAAATGCTGCTTAATTCAAGAATTCATATGATATTGTTTCCATGACTTTGGAAAGTGCAAACAGCATTTTGAATACAAGCCAGAAACTGTAGACCGAACAGTCTCAACACACACTTCTCTCTCTCGTCTCTGTCTATTATATGAAATAACAGTCAATTGTTCACTAGAGACCAGAACATGTCAGCACACAGAAACGACAAATGTTAAAGCTGAAATTTAGTGGGATTGGGATGAAGGCTGGTTGAACGATGTAGCCTTTAATATGTTAATATGTTTAATATGTTGCTGGACTCATTTTGACTCACACTACAAAAAATCTCCATCTTGTCAAGTTACTTAGTCTCATATTCAGTTATAAAATTTGCACTTTTTTTAAAATAAGTGGAAAAATGTTACAGTGGGATGAAGTAATCCCACTTGTTTGATGAATTTTTTCTCGGAATAATAATACGTATGTTGAAACAAGCTATAACAAAAGGAAGACCACTAGGATCAAGAAAATAACACTTGGCCCAAGAAAATTCTGGAGACAAGTTGATTAGCATTGAAAACAAGTGGGAGTGCCTCATTCCACTGGCATTTTTTTAAAATCTTGTTTGAAGATATTAATATTGAATGTGAGAGTGAACAACTTATTGAGATGCAGATTTTGGCAGTGCAACGTGAAGCCAGTTGACAAAAGAAACTAAAATACAAAATTGGTCCATTTAATGCTGCCATTAATGCTCCATTAATGGGCGACATTCCCCTTTAACAGAATAAACATGGAGGCTGTTTTTGCAGGGTGAACTCTAAAGTCCTGGTTCTGGAGAGCAGTGCCTTCTAGCTGCTGTATATGCCAGCCCTTAGAAATGATACTGCTTGGTCAGTGCAGTGCTGATGTAATCTGAGCACCATGTTACACACACATGCTCAGACATTCACATGTGCACAGGCACACACACACACACACACACAAACATGCACACACTCACACAATCACATGTAGACCAACTTAGAGATAGATACAGTAACAAATGAATCATACACAGCTGAGTGAATATTGATTTACAGTGTATAGCATCTATCTATCTATCTATCTATACTTGTTACCTGTTAACCACAGGTGCCTGAAAAGACCCATGTGAATGGAGGGACGTAGCTTGTGAGAAAAGGTTTGAAAATAGCCTCAGTTCGACATTTGTGAACATACTCCCAATAAAGAGCGGGTCTCATATAGTTGCTACATCTCTGACAAAACACAGGGAGCATTGTATAACTGCATAAATAAAGGTGGATCTGCAACAATAGCTAGGTAAAATACTAGTAATAGTCAGAATATCAGAAATGCTTCTAAATTCATAGAATATTTATAGCCTAAATGGATCATTAACAAACATGTCAGCAAATTCCACCGCATTCAACATCGCTTTCTGCTATTACTTTGGAATATGAGCTAACAGATTCCTGGAATGTGTTTCTCTGATGATTTAATCTTGAATTTATTACCAATATATTACCAAAAAGCAATGTTGAATGTGGTGGGATACGCTGACATGTTTGTCTAGTTTCCATGGATACAGGTAGTGGCACAAAGCCTTGATATTCATTACTAAACATACTGCTTGGATTGCTATACATCATTGCTCCCATTTGTCAGTCAACACATGACAGAGCTTTTTTGGATTCACTTTTGTGGCTTTTGGCAGTTTTTGTTTCATCCTGGTTTTGATGCTGCAAGACCCAAATGTTCTGATCGTCTACCAGCATGTTACCAATGATAAATCTTCTTTTGTTTGTTTGTTTGTGTGATTATTTCAGCCAGCTATTTTGTTATTATTACTAGCCGCAGTTGATGCACTAGTTTTTGACATCATCTCCCTACGCCAGTGTTATTTTTAAGCTATAATAAGGCATTTGTATAAATCTGAACAGCACAATTCCTTACATAGTAGTGGCAAATTCTCTCAATTTTAGACATTTTCTTATGTCTGTGGCGCTATGGATAAAACAAAGAATGGCCTGGCTCTCATTGGTCTCTCATTACTGGAAGCTTCACAGTATGCAGTATTATTACGGCACAGTCAGTCTGTTGCTAATGTCAAAGCAAAAGATCTCTCCCTCCCTCTCTCCCTGTATCTGTCTCCTGCTCTGTGTGGCTGACTGACACGAGGGCAGGCATAAGCTGAACCATACACTGTAGCTACAGTCAGCCACAGAGAGAGAGAGAGAGAGAGAGAGAGAGAGAGAGAGAGAGAGAGAGAGAGAGAGAGAGCATGAGTCTTGAGTTATGCAGAGCTAGATACAGAATCAGCGACAGGAGCATGTTTGGGCATCAGATAAGGCTATTTTAGGAAGAAGCCGTCAATGCATCTCAAAAGGAATGCCAACAGCAGTGATCAGAGCAGACCTACATTATGCCTAGCCTGCCTAGAATGCAAGATAGGCGGGGTTTGTACTTTTTTTCCCTAAAGGTAGCATGGGCAGTCCATGTGACTTTAATATTTTTATTATATATCTAGAAAGGTAGAAAGAGGTCACAGCAGAGAAAACTGTATCCAGTCCCTGGCCAGGGGGGGAACCTGTGATTTCTGAGGTGGGAGGTTGAATCCATCACTTCTAGAGTTTCTCTAGATATGGGTTACGCACTATTGGGATAATGTGATTGGTCACAGTGTGGCAGACAAAACCGATCAATCCCAGGAAGAGAGAGAACATGGGTTTAGCCACCTGACATTGGTCATAGGATCAGAGGCTTTGGGTCACCCCATCAAGAATCTGAAGTGTCTAAAATGTCAAACATGTTTGAAAATGATCAGGGAGGCCCTGATGAGTATGCAAACTGTTGGGAGGTGCAAGATTGGATCTGTAAACCCCTCACATTACCAGATAATCTGGGCCGCGCATCGGTACCGAACCAAGGTCCCAGACAAGATTTCTCCTCCGATTGTCGGGAGAGTTGAATTGGGGATAAATCGGCTCCAAAACTCCTGTAGTCTGAGCCCGACTTACATGAGGGTGCATTTCTCCCTCTACATTTTGTCTTTTGCTCTCTGTGTGTATGTGGGGAGGGGGTGGGGGGTTAAATCACTTCACAAGTGGCATAAGTGGGCACCCCCTCTCATGAGCCTTTCCCTGCCTGGTTTACACTGAAGCCTGATTGTTACAGCAGTGACATAAATAAATCGCTTGATAATATTGCATGTTACTAAAGCAAAAATAGAACATCACATTGTTACCTCAAATATTAGAGAGGCCCAATATTAAGACTTCAAAGTTACCTCATATTTAGGTCTAACACTTTGTAGACACTTTATTTGAATATATGGCTTGTATTTGCAGGGATGATACTGCTCTGTGATTAGCAGGACTTACAGACAGAAAACTAGCTGATTTTGACTTCCTTATGCCATTGCATTTCAAGGCAAAGGTCAGTTTCACTGCAGTGCTTACAGAAAATGCATGTGTATTGATCTGTTGTCACATTGTCACATTTTCTTTCAAAGATTCCTGACATGACATATTGAATGTACAAAAATGACAACCCCCACAATGATTTTCAGTGCTCAGCCTTAAAGAAATACGTGTTGTTTTTGTAATTAAGTAGTGATTAACCTCAGTTTAGTGCAGCAAGGGCACTGGCAGCAGTTTCCCCTCTGTGTCTACTTTTGCAGTGAAGTTCACCACAGGACAGGCGAATGCTTTAGTACAATGAGTATGTTTAGTGGGAGGTACGACCTGGAGTGGCATCACCTCAAAAACACTGGACTGTGCTAAATACTGAAAACACAGAGGTGACCGATGCTAAGTGGATCAGTGAGATTATTTTCCAAAAAGTCAGTGTAGTCCTTTAGGGATTGGGCATTTAATGCAGTCTGTGTACAGTCAGAGTCAGAGAGTCAGGGAGTCTGCGAGACACTGTGACTGGCTGATTGAGCTGAATACCATACAACACACACATTGTCCAGCTGTAAACCACCAGGCTGGCAGGACCTTCCCATGATTCATTAGTTCAGGTGTATTATTTAGGCAAAGCCTGTGCTGAGGAGCTGACCCCGGTTCTGCCAGGCCTTTGGTTAAAAAATGGTCTAATTCCAGTCTTTTCCTCACCCTGAGGACAAGAAGAGTGGATAAAACACAGATGAAGACCACTTTTGTCTTTCATTATTCTTGCTACTGTCTTGGGTATCAAACCTCTTCTCTTGAATAGTATTCAGATTGTTGCATTTAAAGTAAAGCCATGCTGCTGAGTTACATTAGTTTTCTCACAGGTCTGCCTGGCTAAAACTTCTACATTGGCCAACATATCTTGTTAAAAGGCTGTAGTTTTTAGCATAAAGCAACATGAGTATAATTTTGACTGTGTGGTTTGGAAATCCACAACGGAAGGTGGCAACAAGTTGAAATATTTGAAGTTTTACCACAATCCACAGACCGCCATTGCAGTCTACATGGCACTAGCAGAATTTTACCATCGTTTCTCTTAGAAAACAGCATCACATTGGTCATCTTACACCAGCCTAATTTTGCATTGCACAGTCTGAAAAGGAGGTTACTAAAAGGCCAAGCCACTGGTCCTGATTCCCTTCATAAGCTCACTCTCTCTCTTCCTCTATTTCTTCTTCTTCTCTCCCTCACTCACTCACTCAGACACACACACACACACACACACACACACACACACACACACACACACACACACAGGACCTGCTGCCACTGGCTTTGCGCCCTGCCCGTATGTTCCACCTTAAGACACCTCACACAGGCCATTTCACTGTAATGAACACGGTGATGCAGATCCTGCTGGAATCCAGTTTGTACTGAAGTTTCTGATCACTGCTGCTGGTCTGATCAGTTGTACCAGCCTGCCTTGTGTGGCTTAAACTTCCTGTATCTTTCTGTCTGTCTGTCTGTCTGTCTCTCTCTCTCTCTCTCTCTCTCACACACACACACACACACACACACACACACACACACACACACACACACACGCCATACACACACATCCCCCACCATGCTTCTCATTTCATTATGGGTGACCGGGTTATGGAGGATTGAAGCGTCGATCGGCACACGCACGTGCACCACACGCGCATTCATGTATGCACACACACACACACACACACACACACACACACACACACACACACACACACGCATACGGTAGGCTATACGTATACGCGCATACACGCGCACTCAAGGAACGGTGACTGTCTCCTTACATCACCATGGCAGCTCCAGTGGCCCTTATAGCGCGCTGTAACTGTACGACAGGTAAAAGAGAAAAGCCTTAAACTTACCGCAGTCCTCGCACAACACTCTCTCCACATCCTTCTTCAGCTCCGGCTCGCTGGCGTCCAGAGGGGCGTACGATGCCTTGAATACCAAGGGCTCGGCCGTCGGGTCCATGAAAAAGATATATCTGTGGTCCTTCTCCACCGTGGTGCACGGGGCCTCGGAGCCGAAGTCCCCGACGGTCACGAGCTGCTCCCTCTCGAGGCCGCCGCTGTTGACGGGCCACACGTCCAGCACTTTGACATTCACACTGTAGGGCTCCCGGGAGGAGACATTCTCCGGGGAGGAGCGCACCTCGCCCTCGATGACCACGGCGGATCGGTACGCCTGGTCCTGGAGGGAGTTGAGACTCGGGGCGTAGCAGGCGAAGGAGACCCCGATGACCAGCATGGAGAAATGCACTGGATCAAGCCTCATGCCGTCAGCCTGTGCTGTGCTGCAGTGCTGCTGGGCGGCGGAGCGAGCTGGGAGAGAGAGACGGCGGCGAACGGGCTCCGGCAGAGCAGGCAGGGCAGAGCGGCAGACCTTGCGGAAGTGTCCATGCCATCTGTGTCTGCCGCTGCTTTCCCCATACGGTTGCTGGCCTCGGATGGGGGGGACACACCAGCCTAGGAACCGGAAACGGCCCGCTTCTGCATGCTTAAAAATGTGATTGCTGCATTCTCCTTCACCAACCACCCTCCCCCCTCTTTTCTCCCCTTTTCCTGAAACGCAAAACAAGACTCGTAAATTAGCCTCCGCTCGAATCCAGGGCTCTACATGAAACCTCTCTCTCTCTCTCTCTCTCTCTCTCTCTCTCTCTCTCTCTCTCTCTCTCTCTCTCTCTCTCTTCAACTAATAGGCTAGCATCGCATGGGTGGGCGCATTGCCTCTCTGGAAAGAAAAAAGCAGCTACAGATTGCGCGTACAGGGGAATCACAAGGAACGATACGCACGCCACGCACACGCAAGGTCGGGTCCTTCATCCACCCAATTCGATCATCAAAGAAGTCCAACTCCCCACAAATCCGTTTCTCCGTAACCGAAAACAGAAAAGAAAACGGGGGACGAACAGACAGACAGGATGAGATAGCAGCGGTTATCCGGTGAGGCGATGCAACAGCGCGCACCCTCCAGCCGCGTCCCCTGCGCCCCTCATCAAACGCGAGCGGCTTACGTGAGCAAACATCACCTGCCCGGTCACTGGCGTCGGCTCGCCACGTCCTGCGCAAACACCCTAATGACCCAGGCACCCATCGGTACGCCAACACCGATCCAACCGGCATGTGACCATACCGGTCGACTGTGTAAAAGAACGCACCTCTGCGGCGGGTGCAGGCGAAAACACACACGCAGCAGCTACACAGACACACACAGCACAGAGTGCGTCTGTAGCCAAGCCCTGCACGTCTCCCTGTGTGGGTCTCCAGTGCAAGAGGTGCAAGAGAGGCTATAGGCGACTACTACACACACTGCGGATAGTTGTTGCGATGACTAACGCTGCGAAATTCTCTCAATGGATTCCTCGGCATGGCTAGGCAAGCTGGGAGTTTGGACACTTGAGCATGTAAAAGCACTCAAACATATGATCCGCTCACGACACCCTATAGGCGAGCACACCCAAAACCTGCCATTTTCCACACAGGCATCACATGCGGGTGGTTGCAGTTCACTAATGTTGTGCTTGGGTATTGTGCACAGCCTAATGGCCATGTGGCAACACGTGGAAATATAAAGTACCCCAACCTGATGGTGTTATGGTGTGAAGAAATTCTACTTTTCCTATCCTGCTCAGCTACAGCTAATAAAATACCATTTCCCCCCCACTGAATATACTTCCACCAATGAAACGAGAGCTCTACACAGTATGCTCAGGCTTTTTTACGGTAGCCACAAGTATCCCCCTCCTCCGCTCCTCCATCAGCACACCAGTCCCTCCCTCCATCCTTCTATCCATCAATCAAGTCATTCATAAGAATCACCTTCCCCTCTTTTTCAGGAGCCGGGCGCCCTTCGGTAGAGGTCAGAAAGCCTTTCATGTCCACCCTGCGAAAGGAATGAAATGAAGTGTCATTTATGGGACATATAGCAGAAGTCCTTTTATCATAAAGCATTGGGGTGATAAGGAAAATGTATGAGACCTTATTTCATCACGGTACATCATTTTAAGGTCGCATATTTGGACTGACCTCAAAGTTACGCACATTACACTTATTTTTTTCTATCTTAAACCTAGAAATCAATCGGCTCTGTTACATCAGCTATCAGGGCAGTGTCTCTGTCCGTGGTGCTGAAAGGTCAGGGTGACAGGTTTAGTAGGCTATACTTTTCAAACAAGCCAATCAGATGCTACCTCGTGCTATGGACTGAAGGCCAATCTGCTGCAATGAAGGGTCTCTTCCTCTCTCCCCCTCACTCCTTATCCATCCAGTCACATTGATTAATTTAAGAACCAAAGAGTCCAACCTCATTTGCGAGGGAGCAGAGTGCTAACCCTGCGCTGACCGCGGCGCTGAATGCCACCAAATCTACAGGTTGTTAAGGCAGATTTTAAATGATGATTAGGCTCGGCTTATCATAGCAGGCTATACTGCCCCAAGCCTGTGAATTACTACTGTGAAAGCGCACTTCAAGAGGGAAACGTACCGTCCAAAGTCTGTGATCACTCAAATGACCCGCCCCCCTACCCCCTTACATCTCCGCCCACTACCCACCCATTCACCGATCTGCCGCTCCTTCATTCATTCAACCACTACATTCATTAGAGCCCCCATTCAGAGAGCCAGCAAACAATTTCAGAATTTTAAAATGGGACTTGAAAGCAAATCATGTGTTAACAAAGCGGAAAGGAGTAAAAGCTGATTTCGCTGACTGACACACAGCTGCGCCTCAGACTGTTTTAGCGAAAGCTGCACATTTCGACAGGGCGATGAGGTCACATGAATTGGCCTGTAATGATACACTCTTTCCGCAATCTGTTGCCAAGGTCAGGCCGATTTCTCTGTCCACAGTGCTGAAATGTACTGGTTTTAAAAGGCCTATATCGGTCTTTTGTGATCTAGTAATAAAATAAAATATATCTGTCATAGATTTACTCTCTATTCTTCTTCTTTTTGTCCGCCAGACCTTAAACTGTTTTTTCACCTGCAATACAACATCAACAAAGTCAAATCCCATCTGTTTCTCTGCCAATTCTCCGTCCGCTGTCCGTGGTGCTGAAAGCGGGGACCCGTGGATCCGCCAGCAACGCTGGAAATGAATATTAGCCTACTTGAAACATTTAGGCCAACCTTCCCATTCCCTTTCAAATAACCTTTATCTAATAACTCGTCAATCAGTCAGTCGTTCACAGGAGATCAAACTTTTATTCAGTCTGATAATTGATAATCATTTACATACACGGCCTAACGTTAACTTACAAGTTATTACAATTCTAATAAGCGTTTTACACAGTCTAATATTTCTTTCTAATATACATTCTAATAAATGTCCTTTTTTCTTTTCCTTTCTTTTCTTTTTCTTTTCGTAAATGAATGAATCATTTTACCCAGTCACAGACCTAAGTACAACTAGAAACATAGGGCTTACTGAAAGTATTCAGTTAGTCACATTCACTAAAAATTCAGGCCCGCAAACTACATAAACGTAAACAAATAGTTTATAGCTTCAAATAATAAGATAGTCTGGCAGGCTTTACAGCGTAAGTGGCGCTGTACGCCTATTCCGGATTGAGTCCATTATTATTAACAATATTCCACCGCCCCCTAGTCCCATCCACCTTTTATTCGTATCGGCATCCATCAAGGCCCCAACACATTATTCTACTTGTTGTCTGCCCCGCCCCTCCGGCCCACGCAAGCTGCAGGAAAACCTCGCATCTTCACCTTGAAGGTATGGAAAACTGGGGTGTAAACTGAACATTCACACCACGGTTCAGTCAACTTATTTATTTTGATTAAATGAAATTTCAAAAATAAATACCTTTAATTGAAAAATAACATTTTAAAATATTTCAGCCTCAAATATTAGTATGCTGATACTGTTGAACTTAGGTAGGCCTACTAAAATGAAATATGCTATAGGCCTATATACTATATGAAGTATTAAGTCTTTAATTAAATGACTGAGGACGTATATTATAGGCTACTATATTGTAGCCTACTACATAAAACAACGAAAAAACAAAAGCTGCCCTCTCGTTTAACTCCAAAGCCAGGCTACAAGGATATCTCCCGTAAAAGTTTTATGGCCCTTGGTCCAATGAAACCCATTAATCAGATGATTTATTTAATTTCAAAGATTTATATTCATTTATCTGAAAATAGAAAGCTTTTACTTTATCACCTTAAAGGTCACGTTTGAACATACGAGGTTTTTATCCAATAGTCAGAGGTTTTGCCGCTTTCTGTTGACGGTCGTGGAACGCCCTTAAGGCCGTCAGTAGTTTCCCATTGAGAAATAGTGACACATAGGCAAGTCCAATCACAGGGTAATGATTCATGATGCTTCACAATGTATCATCAGCCCCCTCTCTCAGACACCCACGCAACTATCATCCAACATTCATTCACAAATCCTTCTTTCGCCCCAGGCCTGCTCTTTCAGGGAACTTTCTGTGGTCGCTGTCCATGGTGCTGAAACGCCCAAATTTAAATTATTTAAAAAAAAAAAAAAAAAAAAAAAGGACTTTCCATCGAGCGCTTGTGTTTTTCCTGCTCTTATTGGTTTGTTGGTTTGTTTATTGTTTTTCATTAGACAGTGTACAATTAGGTGTGGTATTCATAAACACTGGCTACCATTCCCTTCGTCATGTTAACTCTAACTTTTTTAATATTTCCATGTATGAGTTCATCTTTCTATCTATCTATCTATCTATCTATCTATCTATCTGTCTGTCTGTCTGTCTGTCTGTCTGTCTGTCTGTCTGTCTGTCTGTCTTTCTTTCTTTCTTTCTTTGCTTGTTTCTTTCTCTTTCTGTCTGTCTGTCTGTCTGTCTGTCTGTCTGTCTGTCTGTCTGTCTGCCCGCCCGCCTTGCCTGTCCGCCCGTCTGTCTATGCTGATTTTAGTACTGCAGTGCTTTGGGCTCACATGGGTGGGGGTAAACTTTCGGTTGCAATATAGGCCTATACTAAAGGCTGAGTTGGATATTCTGCGAAACGTTGCAAAAACAACGTGCGCGTCTTGAACACAGCCCGCTGCTCCAGAGGACTACAGTAACACAAACTACAGTACTTTCATTCCCCCTCCCCATCCCCTCTCACGCTGAGCTCCTCTCGCGATAGAGCGGCGGAGTGGTTTGACGGGCAGTCGAGGTTGCAGCAGGCAGAGGGAGACGGTGGAAGGTAAAGCAGGGAGGCAGCATCATGGCGGACAGAGACAGTGGCAGTGACCACGGTGGGCCCACCGCAGGCCCCGGCTCGCTGCCCCCGGGCGCGATGGGCGCCGCGTCTCGGCTGCAACACGACACCGAGGAGCTCGCCTCCAAGCGCGTCGACATTCAGAACAAGCGCTTCTACCTTGACGTGAAGCAGAATGCTAAAGGCCGCTTCCTAAAGATAGCCGAGGTCGGGGCTGGGGGAAACAAGAGCCGCCTCACTCTCTCCATGTCGGTCGCCGTGGAGTTCCGCGATTATCTTGGGGACTTTATCGAACATTACGCCCAACTGGGCCCGACCAATCCGGACATTGTGCAGGATGAGCCCCGCCGGGCGCTCAAGAGCGAATTCCTGGTGCGGGAGAATCGGAAATATTACATGGATCTGAAAGAGAACCAGAGGGGGCGGTTCCTGAGGATCCGACAGACCGTTAATCGGGGGCCCGGATTGGGAAGCGCGCAAGGCCAGACCATCGCTCTGCCGGCGCAGGGTCTCATCGAGTTCCGTGACGCTCTGGCCAAACTCATTGACGACTACGGGGTGGATGAGGAGCCGGCGGAGCTCCCTGAGGGCACCTCGCTGACGGTCGACAACAAGCGCTTCTTCTTCGATGTGGGCTCCAATAAGTACGGTGTCTTTATGCGGGTCAGCGAGGTGAAGCCCACCTACCGCAACTCCATCACGGTTCCGTGCAAAGTGTGGTCCAAATTTGGCAACACCTTCTGTAAATACGCGGAGGAGATGAGGAAGATCCAGGAGAGGAGTAGAGAGAAACGGGCCTCAGAACTGCTACCTGAGGGCCCGCACGGCGCAGACGACGGAGACGATGATTGACGCGGATTTTGGAAAGCAGAGATGAAATAACAAAGACAAAACTGAACTTTGAGAGAAAACCAGACTTTTAACTGTAAAATAGAAAGAGAGAATTTCCAAGGGAATCACCCCCCACACAACCTCCACAGACATGGCAGCACCTCTGCTGTCTCCTGGCTCATTTTACTGGATGTCACCCCACTTACCAACCATGTTAACAGTAAGCCGCTGCTATCAAGAACTGAACTGTAAGATATGAACTGTTTCCTACTTGATTTAAATGACAATGAACAGAGTGTTTATATCTCTATCAAACGACAGATTTTGCACACATCAAAGCTATTTCGAAAAAATGTTTAAATGTTTTCAAAATGGTAATATACTAAGATTTAATCAAAATCAACACCAGAGGTCTATTATGTAAAATGACGGTCTTCATGTAGAACCAATATTTGACATCAGCACAAAGAGAATATATTATGGACTTTATGAAACCAAAATCTGATTCCAGATGTATAGTTTATTATAAAGGTACGCAGAATAAATATGAAAGCGCTCTAAAAGTGTATGAATCGCAGAACGCACGACAGGCTTGTAAACACCTGTCAGCATGCGTATAGGCTCATGTTTTGAAAAGAAGTTTGGCAAAGTAGGCTATAGTCTTTAATTTGGCCTAAAATGTAGTAGGCTAATGAAAGCATTTGTTCATGCCATTATGGAAAGGTTAGAACTCAAATAGCCTAAATAGCCTATTTTGTGCGCCTCAAACAAACGGGATAAAATTATCTCTAGCTACTATATTGAATATCAACCCTCTTGCACCATGTCCATATAAACTTAAATGAAAAAAAGTGCTAACTTAGATGTACTAATTATGATTTTGTGAATCAGCTGTAAAAATCCTTTTTAAGATGCCCACGTTTTCTGTGGGTTAAGTTTTTTCTTTGTTATTTTGTTGTTTTTCCTCTGGGGGGTGGGAGATGCAAAAGGATGAGGTCCACTTTATGGGAGCGCAAGGCGCGGAAAACTACAAACAAAAAAAGAAAAAGAAAAAAAAAACAAACGGACGCGTCGGCGCAGTGCGCGGCGAGGCGACGCATCCTCTCTGACGTCATTACGACCCGGTGCCTTAAACACTCCACTCGTTTACGTGTTCTCACGTGGATGGTCTGTGACCTCGACCGCTGTACGTTTTCATTTACGAGTGCTGTTATGTAGGCAGAAATAAATCCTCGCCAGGGCCACAGGATTCGCAGCCCAATCGGTGCGCGGAGCACGGGTGACAACACCAAAAACGAGCCGAGCGGGCTGCTGGGATCTGGGCGGGCGGGCGTGGGGGGGACAGTGGTTACAGGTGGAAACAGGGAGTGCTTGGGCCCCAAGAGAGCGAGGGGGCCTTCAGAGAGGTGAGGTGCTGCTACACTAACCAAGGTGGCTCAGAGTGTGGCACGGGGGGGGGCGGGGGGGGGGGGCGGGGGGGGGGGGGGGGGGGGGGGGGCGGAGGGATGTCTTTTACCTTGGAGCCCAGATTTCCTAGCAGCACCCCTGGCTGGGAGGCTTCAGAGCAGAGATGTGTCTCCCTGGTAGAGGTGAGCTGAGGAGAGCAGATATAGCTGTACAGCCTGTGGCAGCACTGAGAGTCAGCATGGAGAATCATCTGGACAAGTTACGGGTGGCGCTGCACACCGTATGCACCAATGTAAAAAACAAACAAACAAACAAACAAACAAACAAACAAAAAACACCACATATAAATAAATCAAGAAAAAAACAACAGAAAAAAACAACAGAAGTATCTGGATGAGGCTGTTGGTCTGAGCCGAGGTGAGCCAGGCAGTCAGCCAGCCAGGGGGGCCGGCCGGTCGCTCAGCCCCATGCAGTCAGAGTGCAGTCCAGTGGATGTAGAGGCCTGTCAGTGCAGGGCCAAGGCAGTATCTATCTCTTTATGGTGCTACAGCCCCTTGATCACTCCCGTGGGGCCTCGCCGCTCAGAATATGTCATTTTTGCATTATTGTTATTCTGATGCTATATTGTTTTTTCCTTCAAAGTTCTTTACTCCACTTTATGTTGTCCAAAACGTGTCAGGTTTCCCCCTCCCAGGCAGAGAGAGGGATCTACTGACAAGCGTAGGATGTTTCATACTAGTGTGCAATATTGTGTACGTGCCAATCGCGGCATTGTATCACGTGTATAGACTATTAAAAGACGAAAAAATGTATAGGCTATGTGATCAATAGATATTTGAAAGCATGACGATGAGGTTGATAAATCTGCATTATATTACCGAAATGTGAAGTCTTTCTTCTGAAGCACTTGCTCTGAGTGGAAAAAAAATCCAACTAGTTGTGAGGTATTTTCCTGTCATGTTCTGTAAACCAGTAGGCCGCCTTGTCTGTCTCAGTGTGCGTAGACTAGCTCGGGTGTTTTACGTCCCCCAGAGAAAAACCCTTTCCCTCCTCGTCCTGCCGCAGACAGTCATCAACCAGCGATTGTCTCCATGTCAGCCCCTCTGCACGGGCCTATCCTGAAGCTGAATAGTATCTTGAGGCTAAGGGTCCAGGGGTGGCTGACACACACACACACACACACACACACACACAGACACACAGACACACACACACACACATGCACATACACGTACACACACAGAGACAGTCTCACAAACAGAGCGTCTCCCCCTGTCGAGGCCTCTTGTTGCTATCTGAGTGCTTTGGAGGCCCCTAAAGTATTTTGAATAGTGTCTAGAACTGCACAAGGCCTCCTGTCATTTGAAGCCAGGAAACTGTGTGTTCGGAGCCTGTGTGTCACCCCTCTCTCGCCTGGGATGGGCGATCGCAAAACAGGTGAACGACTGAGATTTGACTTTGTGCTCTCGACGCCAAGCCATGCTCGTCTTCTGTGGTTCTAGTTTGAGCTCGCAGATAGTGATCAGCCACGCCAAGTCTAAAGGACAGAGGAGTTTGTTGTTGTTGTTTTTTTTTTTTTTTTTTTTTTTTGCTGTTGTTTTTTTTTTTTTTTTTTTTTTTTTTTACAATGACGATCACAAACCCTCCCTAACGTGGACAGACGCTGAGCTCAGGTCTGCTCCTCTTTCCCATCTGTGAGATCAGAAGCGTAAAAACTGGCCCTGGTTTCATTTCTCAGCCAAATGCCCGGGTAAATTCTCCCACACGTTCTTTTCAGACACGCAGGCCATTCCTTCTTTTTGACCTGATCGACCTCAAGGCTTTCATTGACGCGTTAGTTAACAATCAATAAGCCCCAAGTGGTTAGTTCACCTATCAGCTTTATTTAAAGCACTTCGGCCTAGACAAGCTTATATGACCAAACTCAGTCCCAGGCCCTGTCAGGGTGCCGTGCCACCTAGCTGGCATGAAGGGGAAAGGCAGGCCGTGGATTGCAGCTTTAGATAAGGCCTCAGCTGGATAAGGACAGTTAATGTAGTTACAGTCTGGGCCTGCTACGCATGTGGGATAGCTAAAGTAGGCTAGGCTAAAGTTGAGCTCCCCGAAGCACACCTGGCCTGAAATGGCAGCAGTAGCCCTATCGAATCCTTGCTTTGAAAACATGATTTGTGTTTGATTGGTGTCACCTCTGGCAGCAAAGCCAAGAAAAATGTTCCAAAAAATCCCATCTGTTCCAAGCAGGACTTTTTGGCCCAGGTTTGTGTGAGTGCTGGTGAACGGCCTGATGAAGCCTGGCACTGCACTGTAGGGGCTTACCGACAGCAGCCTCCTGACTTAGCTGTTGCACAGACCCAGTAAGGAAATTTCTCTCTGTTTTGGAGAGTAACAGGAAATCTCTTTTCTCCCTGTGTGGAGATCAGTATATTTCCTTGCACTGCCCTGTGGATTGTCAAACGCCCATTTCCATTAAACAAAACGTACAAGCCACCTATGACTGTGTGCCCAGCAAAGCACATTTAAGGTCAGTGTGAGTTCAACCAGAGTTCAACATGAGTCTGTACTTTCTGTTGTGATACAGCACTTATTCCCCCAAGTGTTCTGGCTTTAGCTTGATTGAAATGAGGCCTCTAGCTGACATATATGCTACATGAAGACTGGAAATACAACACTTCCTTTTTTCTCTTTCTCTAATGGCCAAATATAAAGAGAGCCTAAACCTGCTCATAGAGTTCACTTTGTGAATGCCTCACTCTGTGAAATGCACAGCTTTTTTCTTTTCTTTTCTTTTCCTTTGTTTTTTTTTTTTGTTTTTTTTTTTAGATTTAAAAGACATGTTGTCTGGTTTTGTTACAGACCACAATCGCAAAGTGCAACTGGGCCGCTTATGTTTTCGGTGTGGAATGATCCAGTGTGGTGAAACATGGGGTCACGGCCCAGTTGGCGTTACACAGGAGGGGGCACTTGTGATTTTACTTGAAAATCCTGAGAGGGTGGTGTGATTAGACCCAATATCTCATTTTGTGAGAGCTCACCCAATGCCACAATATAAACTGGAGTGACCTTGCAGCTACGTTGTACCCACATTACAAGGTGATCCATGTCCGGGACGCAAATGCAAAATAGTAAGCAGGTGGGTTTTTTTTTTTTTTTTTTTTTTTGTCTCGTTTTCTGTCAAGCGTCGGTGGTCAAGCTGTGTGCCGTGATGAGGGGCTGTGGTTCAGTTCAGTTCAGTGTATGTGGCTGATGGTTCACCGAAGCGGTTTGCATTGACAAGAGAGATGTTTTGATTTCCCAAGCATATGAAGCAGATTATACAGTGGCAGCCATCACAGGAGTCCCCAATCATCTGTTGTCCAGTGTCACTGCAGTGTTCATTTTTCTCTCACACAGTGTAAAGTCAAACTTGAATGTTGTTACACTAAACTCAAACAACCGGTTACCTGATCATTCCTTGCACTTGTCACAAAAAAAGGATTCTCAGCTCAGACGTGCAGCAGTTGTTGCATGTAACTCACAAGCGGGATTGCTACGGTGGCTGCAGCTGTAGATGCTTCGTCTGCTTGGCCCTCCCGTCTCGCACGGGAGAGATTATTCACATATCTGAGTGCAATGAAACAGCCGCATGTGTATGACTTACAAAAGGCAAACTTCCACAAATGATAAAAAAAGGGGATGATGGCTACATTGCTTCTGCCAAACAGCAGAGGCAGTTGAACAGACTTAACTTCCATAAGGTGTTCCAGACTCGCAAATCCGCTCTTGTGTCTGGTCTCAGTGTTGTAGTTTTTCATTGGCCATTCAGAGTTCCTGGTTAATCACACAGCCAATCGCAGCCTCTGGTCAAAGCCAAGCGCTATATGACTCATCACAACCCATCGACAGAGGAGCTCATTCAGCACGTCTTCTGTTTGCACACGTTACAAAGTAGGGTCCATCATGTTCGCAGACTGTATAGGCTACTGTTGTGTATAGCTACAAAGAGGTTCTTTAAAATGTTTTGAAGATGTTGGGAAATGGATCCTGGATTTTAAGGGGTGGGGGTCAATGCACAATGAACATATCCCATGTCACCGTTTGGTCTAAAATCCCTTTACCATCCCCATATGAGATAATATGTTGTATCTTTCAAAACTATTTTATCTGTGGCGTGTGTGTGTGTGTATATATATATGGTTTGTTATATATGATGCTCCTCCTTTCAGAAAAATATAACATGTAAACAGGAAAAACATATTGCTGTTTTTTTCCTTTGTATTTTATACTTACAGAAAGCATTGAATAAAAATGGATAAATACTTGCACTTTAGATATATTAAGAAAAATAAAAAATCTGCATATTATTTTTGATAGGGATCTCACATTCAAAGAGTATAAATTGCAGGCTTTGTGACTATTGCTGGACAGAGATGTATTGAGTTCTACTTATTGAAGTATATTTTGTCTGTGTGTCAGAAGGTTTACTAAAGTAAATTGCATGATAAAGTAGTGCTACACCGATATTGTTCTTTTTTTTTTCTTTTTTTAGTTGGTAAAAATGTCTGAAAACTGTGATAACAATCCTCTTGTATCATGTTTAACCTCTCCTCACCCCTTATAGAATATTTCTTACTGAAATATGGCCTTTCCTGACTACATGACGATGGTGCTTACTTTGGCTTTGACATCAAGCTCATCCTCTACATCTCAACATCACCATTACTCGCGTCCTTACACTTCATTACTTTCTGTTTATGTACTCTCACTACCTTATTAAATTTCCGTTGATGGCAAAAAAAACAAAACAAAAAGGTGTGCTGTTTTGTACATTGTTGTTTGTTTTAATGTTGGGGGAGCCTTGTCGTCTGAAAAATGACTAATCGCGCAATAAAAAGTCATTCCACATGTCCCCGTCTCTGCATGGCTGTCTGAATGCTGGAGCTACAGTCATCCATTACAACAGGGCAGGCCGCTGCTCACTTGCAATTCCACCTGTTCAATGAGTCAACCGAAACAGAAACTCAAAAAAAAAAAAAAAAAAAAACAGAAAAAACAGAGGCAGTCAACGTGACAGTCACAATGTTACGACAGCCGTGTTAAATGTTTTCCTCGTAACTGACCGCTATTCTGATCCATGTACAGATATTGTACATAATGCAGCTGCAGCCGTTATTATAGCTAGAGACTGATGTTATCCTTTATTATTGGAGTTGTTTTCTGCTGTGTTTCTCTTTCATCTCTCCAGTAATCATTTAAAGCTTCAGTGGAAGTGGCCTCTCTCAGCTGTACTTACTGAATAAAGAGTAATATTCAATCCAGAAACTTCTTCATTGAGATGGAGCCACAGAAGCCGCCCTAACAGGGAGGTAACTGACGACGTCTGATGGAGCCTCTCTGGTCAGGCAGGATCCAGTTTATTTATTAATATTGTTCATTTATTTTTTTGTAGTGCTTCAGATTCGTGCTTTAGCCTTTCATGTGGTTATGAACGGATGTGAGGAGGAGAGGGCGTGGATTTGGCAGGAGGCCGAGTCACTCTCGCACGGATCACCACAGTTTTTGTTCTGCTGTAATGAAACTTAACCTGCACTGAGTTCATGTACCAAACAAAACAAAACCAAGCAAAACAATGAAGTCAATGTCACTTTGCAGTCCACCTGCTCCTGACCCAAACTGTTCAAGTGCAGATCCTGCGATGCAGTTGTGGCGATGACGCACAAGAGGATTGTGGGAGTTGTGTGAGAGTTTGCAGCTGAGGTGTGAACGTTCGTAGCCAAAGTTACATTTTCATTTTGCTTCCTTTAATTAATCAGATGGTGCTATAATAAGAAGATATACGTGGTAGAGATGGGTCGCTGAAGTGCTGCAACGTGAAGAGGTTTCATGTAGAGGAGGAAAATGTCTGATTTTGATTTGCGTCTTGTTGACACAGCGGCAGGATATAACCTCTGACCTGCAGTATGACTTTAAAATCCACGTCAGCTGTGAGGACATTTTGACCGGATCACCCCACATAAACATTGTTAATTGTATGACAACAAGTCATACAATTAACTGAAGTTACTCAAAAGAAGGTTACTCAGCCTTCTTTTGAGTAACCCCCACTTGTACTTCTTTTGAGTAATCCCACTTGTTTTCAAAGTAATATCTTTTATTTCAGGATTTTTTTTGGGAACAAGAATAATTGGAGCAAGGCAGAATAAGGCAGATCAGCCCACTAATATCAAGAAAATGACACTTGATTCAAGAGAATTCTGGAAACAAAGTGATCATTATTGGAAACGAGTGGGATTATCTCATCCCACATGCAGATTTTTTCACTTGTTTTAAGAAAAATAAAATTTTAACATAGAATCTGAGACTAAATTACTTAAGATGGATATTTTTCGTGTGTAAATGCACAATAATAAATAAATAAGTAAACTAAATGTAGCACCAGCCTGATAAAATGCCAGAGGCAGATCTAGAGATTTTTACGTGGGGTGGCACGGAGTCTTGGCAGGGCGAGGTGGGTAGTTCAGGCAACCCTAATGTAAATTAGTTTAATTAATTGAGATTGGAGGTGCAATAATAATGATTGCTTACAGCTTGTCACAAAAAAAAAAAAAAAATCCCCTCGATGAAAGAGACAGACTACTCAGAGATCCTCGACAGAAATGTCAAGGCACAGCGAGTTCAGACCAGGACCGAGAGCTGCTGCTGTAAAGAGTAACAGAACAACGGGTTACACAAAGAATGCTGCTGAATTATGTAATTTATATTCTGTTACATACTAATCTAACCCTGTAATGCTCACTATGTGCAACGCAAAACTTCCTCTTCTTAACATCAGATCGCTTACAATTCAGTCATATTTGATTAATCCAATTTCTATGCATAATATTGATCTCCAGCTTTGCCATGCCAGTGAAAACCAATAACAGATAGCAATAAGAAAATACTATTAACAATAAAAATTGACATGTATGATAATCAGATTGGTAGTCTAATTAATATATTGGTAATGTATATTATATATACATGCACATAGATACAGATTGATATATAAAGATAGATAGATATGTTAGCTCGGAGTTTGTGACACTAATACATTGAGTTTACGGCCATGTCGGAGTTGTGGCTGTCCTTTCGACGTGCGCTGTCGCTCTGTGACAGCGCACGTCTTTCATTTGGCTCTAAAATCAGTGGAACTGAAACACGACGAGAATACCTGCGGTCACCTCCAGGGGGCGACATCAAAATATGGAACCATCTGAGGAAAAAAGTTATTTTTTTTCCCTCTGGTTATGCCGTTTGTGAGCAGCACGTATCCTCAGCGCTGGTGGAAATCTTCTGAAACTGCTCTGATTTTACAACCACTACTTCACGTCAGCGCATGTTTATATCTTCATTATAAATATTGAGCTGTGTGATAATAACAGTAATAGCTCAGTTTCTTGTAAATATTTGGAATCAGCTGCAGCATTTAGCCCCACTGACTGCCGTATATTAAATAGTGCTCAGCACTGCCCCCGATGTCCAAAAGACTGTACTGCACTCTTTTTTGTGTCTCACAGCAGCCTTGTCAGGGCTTCCTCTCTCTACAGGCTTTGCAGGAAGTGAAACATCGTACACAGAGCTGCACAGAGTATCAGTTCATGTGTTCTGCGCTCCGTTCTAATGATACAGTGAACCCGTTCCTGAGGGAAAGCCCAACCGAGGCCACCGACTGCCGTGAGACAGAGAACAAATGCAGCATATCACACAGTCTCATCCCTCTTGAACTTGTGCACAGGTGTCCACACACACACAACGCTGCCTTCACCTGCACTCAGACGTTGGACTTTTAATATTTGACCGGCAACATTTGACTGCCAAACACTGGGGTGGCCAAACCTTCTTTAAGGTGGCAGCTGCCAACCCACTCCACCCCTCAGTTTCGCCACTGTACACACTCTGCATGATTTTACAAAGTTTTATACAGTGTGGACTGTGACCTCGGCCAAGTAACGTGACTGACTGAAGACACGTGCTAATAATATTAATAATAATACCCGTGCTCATTCGCTAATTCCCATCCAGGGAGCCAGCAGAGGCTTTCCTGAGAGGAGGCCGGTCTCTCCTCTGATTTCAGGAAACAGAAACTCAAACAGCAGCGTCTGTACAACACTGATGAGCCTTGTCTGGTCATTCTGGCCACGGTAATGATGATGATGATGATGATGACGATGATGATGATGCAGCAACTACCGTGCAAGAATGTCACACTTGCAGAATGGCAGCTTGCCAAAAATTACAAGTAAGCCGTGTTCATTGCAGATTTTTCAATATCTGAAACAAATTTTCCAGCACAAACTCCTTGGTAAGACAGACTGAATGTCAGTGGACAGCCGTATTACACAAGAATGTAAATCTGCTGCATGTAAATTTATGATTCATGTTTGAATTAAAGTTTGTCAGAAATGTTGATCACATTTGCAGCTGTCCAGTGTTTCAGAAACAGCGCAAATGATCAAACTGACTAATAAATAAATAGATAAATTCTTGACATTAACACTAAACTAGATTTGAATGGTTTGTTTAACTGTAAATTATTTCGTGAGGTTATAGCACTTTTTATGTTCAGATGTTGACACAAAAAATCAGTTTTTGTGTGTGTGTGTGTGTGTGTGTGTGTGTGTGTTTTTTTTGTTTGTTTGTTTTTTTTAATTATTTTTCAGTACTCATGTAGTGGCGCAGAAAGTTAAAAAAATATGTGTTCCGACAGCTTTGTCCGTCAAATAAATAACAATTAATTAATTAATTAACGAATAAATAAAGTAGAAATAAAATTTAAAAATAATAAATATAATAATAATAACATTGTACACAACTGAATCGCCGGTGCTGGAGTCGCTTCACTGATTAGATTACTTTTCCCAGCGGGTTTGAATTTTCGGCAGTGAGATTACAGTTGTTTTTCTAATCTCGACTCTTGCGTTACTGGGGCACGGGGCTTCAGAGGAGTTTTGGCAAATTCGTCTGGTCAAAAAACACAAAAATCACTTCAAAAAGCGATCAAACCCCCCGGCCCGCCTGCTGTCCTGCGGTCCGGAGCGGCGGGTCGGAGCAGAGAGCGGCGAGGCGGACCGGCAGAGATCATTCAAGATCATCCGGTAACCAGGGAAATCTGCCGGTACCTTTGAAAGATACGAATTAAATTACAGCAACTAAGAATAATCCTTATCGTGTTTATCGCTCATGATATTCACCCACAAAACCAGCGGAGGATGAGGAGAAACCAGCAGCATGCGCACACACGGACGACAGGGAGACACGGAGCGCCACAGGTCGGTGAAGGATGTGAAGCTGTGGAGATAAACCTTCACTTAAGAAGATGTAAAAGGCCAAACTCACAGGATTTGGTGTTTTGTCCTCTGATAAGGGCTGATTTGGGTTTAACACAGAGGTAACGTAATTCTAATTACTTTTTATAAAGAGAAATTAGCAATGTGATCACAATTTGTAGAAAGTAAAGAGTAACTTTACTGTATTATTATCATTATCATTACTATTATTGTTGTTGTTGTTATCATTATCATTATTATTATTATTGTTGTTATTATTATTTTGTAATTTTCCCAACAGTTATGCACATGGATATTGCTGTGCCTTAAATTCATGGTCCTGGAAGGCTAAATTCAAGTTCCAGCACTAAGAGCAGTTAAATAAGAAGATGGTTTTGTTAAAATTATATAAAAATATGTGAACTTTGTTGTGGCTCTTTGGGGAAAAAATGTGATGAAAAGAAAAACAAAAAGGGCGCTTCAGGATAAAAGGTTCCCGACCCTTGATCTGAAAAAGTTTCAGTTTGGTACAATTTTGTAGCTTAAAAAAAAAAAAAAAAAAAAAAAATCAGAATTGCAATAAGAATTTTTTTAGCCAATATGGCTGCCAGAGTTTTGTCACATCACATTCAAGTTTGCAATAGATCTTTTTCCCAGCAGCCAATTTTGATGTGAAATAGCAGGGGAAACAGGAGTTACTGAGGACGTTAATGAAGATTCAGTTCCATGTAGGTGTGACAGAGCAGTGCTGACTCCCTGGAAAGACTCACACTTACATGGTGCAGAACCTTAATTAATTAATTAACACCTGTTTACCCTGCTATGTCAGGTCAAAATGGCTTCCGTCAAAAAGGTCTATTCACTCTGAATGGGGTCAGAGATCTTTTGGCTCAGTCCATCAATATTTTTTTGCTTCGCTGAAGGAATCCAACATGTGCAGTCACTGTCGAGTCACTGTAGAGTGGACAAATTTAGTTTAACGAGAAAAACCCAAAGATCTCTTAACCATGTTCCGGTGCTTGTCTACGCAGAGGCACTGTGGTTGATGTGATCTACTGGAAACTGCAGAGATCTCTGTTGAAATGCTCTGTTATTAAACTAGTGCAGTTGTGGTCGGGTGGTGTGTGCTACCACACAGATTTACTGTAAGCCCCATTATTAGTCATTTTTATTTATTTATTTGTGTTCTGTGACTCAGGATAATGTGTTTCATTATACTTTGCAAATAAATCTTATTTAGTTAGTGTAGTAGCTCTGAATGAAATTCAGGAGTCAGTTTGCATGCCCACAGCAGTCACAGGCAGTTACTGGACCTTGATTGGCAGATAGCTACCTACTCCCCTGATTCAGCTGATGCAGACTGGCTGGATGGAGGCGTCCAGGAGGAGTGTCACACCGAGGACTGTGACCTGCCTGAGGGACTGAAGCAGATAGATAGGGCTGCCAGTCAGCACCAGCTCTAGTTTTGGTGCATTAAACTGAAGCTAATATGCAACAGCAAGGAAAATGTTTTGGATTTTTGAATATGCACTCCCTTTAATGTCACTGTCACATTTTTGACAGTGTCCATATTCAGTATCAATAAATATTGGACATTGTCTGTCCTCCCCGTTCTGAAGCACTTCATCATTACAGGTGAGCAGTCAAGTCATGTAGGTGTTCATGCAATTGAGTCCAACTTCTTTTATTGTTCATTCTTCAGCAGCTCGATCACCAGCAGAATCCATAGCATCCCTGCAGTTCGTCAGAGGTTTTATGCAGAATCCAGTTTGCAGTAATGAAGAAGTGAGTGGGAGAGATACAGTACAGTCCTGTCTGCGAGCCGCTCTCTGCAGCCCAGATTTACCAAAGCTTTAAATGCAGCCATGCGGCACTCAAGGCTTTCTATCAGTTTTCTTAATGTGATTACATTAGACGGCACAGCTTCCATAGGCTACGTTTGTTTTTTAAGACGACGGCATGTACTTGCAGGCTCTGTTGGATAATGGTCTAACATTTCCTGAATCTGATTTGTTCCTGCCTCAGCTTGCTGTCAACATTTGAACCAAAGAGCTCTGCCAAATACCTGGTCCAGGATGAATAAGAGTCTGCTGGCACAGCCCTGGAGTTGAGATTATTACTTCTTTGGTCCAGTTGCAAACGCTTTTATATTGGAAGTGGCTAATGTGCTAGCCTTCCAAATTACCTCTAAACTGCACGCTAAACAAAATTAATAAAGATCCTCCAGAAAACCTGTGTATGTCCCATGGTCGACAGGGGTATAGACAGAAATGCCAAAGTTTAAATAAGTTTTAAAAAACAAGATGAAAATGGTAAATCCAGTTCAGTAGGTGGGGTGTTACTGATTCCCCACTTACACAAGTTTTGATTCTCTGTTTTGAGATGGCACTATGGTGCCAGAAGAAGCTCACTGCCTAGACTCCAAACTGTCAGCAAACTTGTCAAGATGAAGGGTGTCTGAGTAAAAAAACATGACTTTTAAATCCCGCGTTTCATATTTTGCATGGAGATGGGATGAAAACTGTTCTAAATTTTGCGCCAAGCATATTTCTGTTATACTGACATAACATCAACCACATAAAGGGCACCGAGAGCAAAACAATCCTGACTGTTTTAGTGCAGAATTCATCACAATCACGATAATCTGTATAAAAGCTTACTTTATGAAGCACAGACTAAATATTCAGTAAATATGTCCTTTACATAGTATGAGCATCCTGTCAAAAAACAGTTCAGATATACAAAAAAAATCCAGATACAATGCTGACATCAAAGTGCCGAAATTGTATTTTCTTTTTTTTTTTTTAAATAAAACAAAACAATGAACAATTATTTTTTTCTTTCACAATCCTATATTACAGCACAGGCCTATCCTAGAACATTGGGAAACTATGGTTAGCACAACAGCCAAAGTGACTATAAGGGGAAGTCTCCCAGTAAGAAAGCAGTTATTTAATCCTAACATTACAGCTTTATAAAATGGTAGCTCCTCTCTGAAAATTCAACTCATTTCCAGGATTTTGGTCTGTACAAGGATTCGACTCCAGAGTTCCAGCTGTGATTCCAGGTTTCCAGCCCAGTCCCAAAGGATCTCAGATCCTGTCAGTCAGTGTTGGGTGATACAGGGAGCAGCAGTGCTGTGTCCAGAGCAGATATGATTATTAATACCCTAGATACGCTCAGCTCTGGTTGTGTCCACAGGAACGCATGCTGCTGAGGGGCCGCTAGCTCTCTGATCTACAGTTGTGTCAAAAGCACATTAGGTAGGAAGAGGAAATATGTGTATTTATGTGTAGAACTGGGTTGGGTAGGGATCAATTAAGGTGCTCAAAAACAGCGGTACCAGTGCCCCTCCCACCTCCTCACACACAATCCTTCCATGAAAAAGTCTCAACATGTCACATTCCTCTTCTTGCAAAGGACATCAGTTTTCCGTTTTATTTAGCTGTCCTCTTAGTCAGCAGAGACAGCCTCCTGTTTGGAAAACCAAAGCCAGTCTTTACTGAACAAAGTCCATCCTCCTCCTCCTCATAACCCATATGGAGGATGTGTTGACACCTACTCTGCTGGTGGAGCCGTCCTGCCCTCTCCATTCCAGGATCCTAGCAGTGTTCGTGGCTTTAGCATGCTCAGCTGGAGCAGTCCTGCTGCTGTGCTCTCCAACCAGCCAGTCTCTCTGCTGTCCCCCAAAAACATCTTGCTTGTCTTCATGTTTTATCCACTTTTGGGAATGATGCCAGTAATACAGAAACAACAGTACTGTTAAATGTCCATTACAAGTCTTAATACGGTATTAGTATTAGTGAATTCCTCCAGTATTAAGATAGGACACCAAGAGGCCTATGTAGTGTGTTACAGATCAAAGCAGAGTGACTTGATTTTTTTGTATTGGAGATGGTATGGGCAGTGACAAAGAGGTATTGGTCCATCCCTAGTCAACAGGATGACAGCTGTCTTTGTGCTGAGGTACTTTTGAGGAGCCAGAGCCTGATTGTGACGCCGGTCTTACTCAACAGAAGGCCGTGGCATTGTTTCTCAGCAAGCACGCCAAATAGCACTTTTGAAACCTTAATACAAAACATGACCCTGCTTTAATGACTTATTTCTGTTGCCTACAGCTTCAACGTCTCAACTGCAAGCACTTAAACACGTCAATTCACACAACCGCACGTATTTGCTTGATCGAAACACACACCAGCAGATTCTTTCATGTGCCTCCCACCCGTACTTTCCTGTTCCTGTCCTTCATTTCCATCTTCAGAAACCTACCAGTCGACCATCTCTAGTTTGAAATCAGCTCCAGCAAACAGTCAGTGGACTTGTCATGACATTAAAAGAGCAGTGAGGAGGAACCGTAGGAACAGAACATGGCACAGTGCTTTCATTCAGTCACTTATCCTTATCAAGTTCAGCCTTAAGTTGGAGGGAAACCAAACACATAATAATTAAATACATGTCAGTATTAAGGGCTGCGGTGCCCCAAATATCAGAGAAAATGGCTTGTGACGCAAAGCTCACTGGTTCAAATCCCTGCATCTGTTGGGGAATATCTGACACCTGAATGAGTAACTCTAGTGTCAAGGTGCCCTTGAGCAAGGTAGGCAACTTCCATCAAAAAGTGGATGTACTGGGCAGCTCACACAGATGAGGCGGTGTGTAATTACATGACCATGAAGCGGGGCGCTGCTGAAAAAGAGCATGTGTGCTCTGCAAAACTCTCTGACTGTAAATTAAAGTTTTAAAAATTAAATAAATAAATAAATAGACTCCACATACAGGGACTCGATCCTTCCACAAGTTCATCTGAGTTCATGGCTGTGAGCGTTCAAGAGTACAATTTTTGTAACACTGGGACAGATATGCTGTATCTGCACACACAGGCCTGTGAGGAACAGTGTGACTGAGAGCAAGTGAGAAAGTAAAATGCTACAGTAGTACCACCTCCCGCCCCAGAACTGTCACCGCCCCACCTCGGGACTGAAGGACAAGGACAGGACAGAGCCCCCCAATGGCGTGCAGGACGTAACATTAGCCTGACAGCTGTAAGGAATCTGCTCCACATTTTTCATGACAGTGGATTAAACACATATACTGTCCTCTCCTTGTTCTTCTTTCTAACCTCAAACAAACAAACAAAAAAAAAAACTATGATTTCCTCAATCTGCTCATAACTATAAACATTTCAACAAAAGACAACTGACAATTTCATCGATCTTACTTGCACTTCAAAATAATACTGATAATATCATGATAAATAGTGATCACAATTATGATCAATTTAATGTGCAATAAAAAGAACTGAGGTTTGGCAGGATCAGTTGTCAAGGATGGAGGGTAGGTCCTTCATCTATTGCTCAGGGCCACAGATTTCTAACAAGCGCTGATAATTTCTAGGGAGGAAGGTGACGTCATCTGTCCTGTAACTGCCCCCCCTCCCCCCACCACTACTACCACCAAGTGCAACAGATACAACTGTCCATCAGCCCAGGAGCAGAGCCAAGAAGAACAGAGGACCCAAAAAACAAAAACAAAGGAAAAACCCAATCAAGATGATGATGTAGGATCAAGCTAGTTTGGCTTGGAGGGTTGTTGCTTTATGGGTCGCGGTCTCTGCCTCCCCCCCCCCTCAGCTCCTCTGTCCTGGGGCAGTGCGTCCGGTGCTTCTCCCATTGAGCCCGCTGTGAGCCTGGCTGATGGACGGGGAGGACTGCGTCTTACGGAGGTGGCCCTCGCGGCCGGGCCGACCACCCTCCCCCATCAGGCCGCTCATCACGCTGCTTTCGATCTTCTCCAGGTCGTCTGTCTCAGCGCGCAGCTTGGCCTGCAGCAGGCTGATGTACGTCTCATACCGGCTTTTCTGCTCATGGAGAGAGGGGAGGAGAGACACCAAGACAGCATGAAACACAAACAAAAAAAGACAAAAAGGAAAAGGAAAAAGAGATAAATTCTGGACCTCTGTTGCCTCACTACCGGCTTTGTTAATGGTGGAGTGTTTTTGTATTTAATTTTATTTTACTGAGGTACTGTTCATCATTTGTTTGACTGAGGTATTGATATAAAAATTTACATTTTCAATCAATTAAAACCATGAGACTTACATGGTTGCCATGTTTACAACTGTATCATTAATAAATGTTAAAGTGAACCAACCATTTAAACTGGACCAACACTTTGAGTTATTATGAGATTTTGTGACACTTTTAAAAAATATGATGTGAAAAATTAATATTTGATATAATCACAAATTAATACAGACTGGGGCTTAAACTCACCTTAAAGCAAATACAAAAGAAATAAAAAGAGAAAACAGTATAAAAGTGACATCTACTCTCACTTTCTTCATCTCTCAGTTTTTTGTTTTTTTTTTCTTGGGTAAAACTAATGAAATAAATAATTTTTTAAAATGAACAAGTCTCTGCCCAGAGGACTGTACCTCGTACGTGAGGTAGTGCTCTTTGAGGCGGTACTCCTCCCACTCGCGGCTCTTGGGGTCGGGCGAGGGCGGGTTTTTCCGGTGCTCCTCCACCTCCAGGCTCATCTGCTTCAGCTTGCTCTCATGACTCAGCAGCTGCTCCTCCTGAACCAATCACAGCCCCGAGAAACACCAGAAGACCCCCAAAACAGCCAATCAGAGATACACACAAATAGAACTGTGTAGAGAACAAATGTTTGTGTGGAAGACTGTAGCTGTTCGTGCATAAGTTGGTAAAATACATAATGCAAATAATATCTATCTTAACAAGTCATTTAGTCTACTAATAGCCTAAAATATATTTTTTCCCCCTGGAAAACAGTAAAAATACTTTCACTTGCTCCCAGTGTAAACTATTTCAAGATTTTTCTTTAATCAGAAACTGATTTTTTGCTGTGTAGGTGTCTATAAGTCTATAAGCCTATGTCTTAAGTGTGTTTGTGTGAGTGTGTGTGTGTGCGCTTTATCAAATCTGATGAAGAAAGAGGTTAAGGTGGGTGTGGGTGTGTGTGTGTGTGTGTGCATAGCACTATGTACCTGGTTGAGTCTGGTGGTTGAGGACGGCAGGAGGGGCCGACAAAACTTCTTCATAGAGCCGATGGCAGCAGGGAACGCTGGGGCGGAGAACAGCGCCGCCACAAGATTTATCCGGAAAATCCACGACATCATTTCCTCCTCGCTCCTGGAGAGACAGAGAGAGAGTAACGACTGCTGAGTCGTGTTTCTCTGTCTATTTATTTTAGTTCACATTCACACCTATGCTCCTCCGGAAGGAAGTCTGGTACATTTAACTGTCTGAGAAAAGGTGAGTGAGAAACAGACAGTTACTACAATTAACAGACTGTAATTTTAATTATATTATTATCGACCAGCATTTCTTTCATTTAAATACCAGTGTCTATTATCTGCTGTTAAAACATTATTCTACATCCAACATGTGTTTCTAATGACATTTCTAATGACGCAGGTGTTTCTAATGACATTAATTAAGGTTCTGTAGCAGAGTCTTTCCAATGAGCCAGCATGAACACCAGGACCCCAACTCTGTTAGACCTGCATGGAACAGGACCTTCATTAATGTCATTAGTACCTCTTGTGTTTACCTGCTATTTCATGTCAAAATGGCTGCTGTGAAAAAGGTCTATTCCTGTATCACTGACTGACTGACTTTTAGGAGAATCTGCATTTTTACAAGTGTGACACAACATCCTGTCAGCATGCATAACAAGCGAGCTTGACAAAAAAAAGAATAAATAAATAAATACAGAAGTAAAAAAAAAACGCTCCCATTATTATCTGAGTTTGTCTTGATAGGCTGCAAGCAAGGCAAGCCTCCTTTCCCCAAAGCATCAACAGACATTCTGTCTTTATTTTTGTTGCACCACATTAACTTTTCTGCTACGACTCAGCCATTTTGTCACATAAAGTGAGTCCGCGGTTTGTTTACATCTGACTCTGTGTTTGCAGCGCAGAAGGCATCCGCTGTGGCAACGTGCTGCTTAGAAGCACAGATGCAGTCAGGACAAGGCAACATGCAAAAATGAGCTTGCAGCGTGTGACTCACGGGGCCTGCAGCAGGAACACCCTCCAGTCTGAGGTCTTCAGCTTCAACACGTTGGCACGCTTGCTGTAGTCGGTGGCGCGGGTGGCTAAGGCGTGGTGGATGCGCACAGCATTCTTCAGGTCCACCTCCGACAGGTCTGCATCCGGCTTATACTCGTCCTGGGGAGGAGAAGAAAAACAAGCAGCACTCAACAACAGAGGATCATTTTTTTATTACAGAGGAAAGTTTTTGCCAGTACGTGTTGTTTTGCATGGGTTAGTTTAGTTATTTCCTCTCTTAGGAAGCTGATACCTGGAGTGTCAAATGTATGTGTACATTGGTTAAGGTTAACACTCATGGGCAACTTCACCTTAGGGCGCACAGAACAGTCGCCATTAAATGAGAGGCCTGGAACATAACTTCTCTCTTCCCGACACTAATGCCCATGCTCACAAAAACAATATAAAATACTGTGACCCTGAAATATCACACTGCTGATGACAGTTTCATTTTGCAGCTCCACCTCGATGACTTCATAGACACACATATGGCCAGTACAGCTTTACTACCAGCAGGGGGAGACAAACATACACTACAGCAGCCATGCCTCATCCTCGCTCTCTCTCACGCGCACACACACACACACACACACACACACACACACACACACACAGCAGAGCAGCTAGCAGCAACCAGCACCGCTGTCACTGCGGTGGTGGATGTGTGTTGCTATGGCAACGGAGCAGAGAGTGAGATGCGGTACCTTCTGGAGATACAAGATCATCCCCTTCAGAACCGCATAAAACTTCTTCCAGCCACGGCGACCCCGTGGGGCTGAGAGATGCAGAGTCAGAAACAGATGGAGGAAAAGGGAGGGAGACAGAGAGAGAGAGACCGAGGGAGACAGAGGGAGGGAGAGAGAGAGAGAGAGAGGACAAGAAAGACAGAGAAAGAAGCAGTGACAGATTAAAATATACCAAAACACAGACACAGAACGAGGAGAAAAAACAACTTATCACAATAACAGTATTGTACAGTACAATTATTGAGAAGGTATTTGAGAACATCAATCAAATTTGTGTGTATGTGTGTGTGTGTGTGTGTATGTGTATGTCTGCACATGCACTCACTGCGTTTTCCATCCATGTCTGCGTGACTCTTGCGGTTCAGTACTCCGTGTTTGTAGGTGACGGCGTTGAGGAGGATGGGGATGGCGATGAAAGGGTTACTGCCGTCTGTTACCCTGGCAACACGTTTACTCCCGCCCTCACACTGCTCCTCCACCAGCTCCGACAGACTCTTCCTCAGCTCCTCCTCCTCACTGCACACACACACACACACACACACACACACACACACACACACACACACACACAACCATATACATAACCTGAAGTAGGAGGCATTTAAGTTGACATACTTCTGAAGAGCTTGCATACTCTAAACACTTTTCCTGTGGTAAATACAGAATGCATACTCACATTGCCCACTCGAGCTTCTCATTCTTGATTGAGTTATACAAGACCTGTGTAGGCAAAAGAGACGAGAGATTTTATAGAAATGTTTTGAAGATGTTTTTGATTTGCTTACAGAGTTGGAATGTGAGAAGAAGTCCCTGTCTAAGAGAAAATGACGACCAAGCAGGCAAACAGTAAGCACTTTTTGGTGGCTGTACTGTCTCAGGAGCAGATCTGTACCTTTAATAAGTCTTTGGGGAAGTCTTTGCCATTATTGAGGCCATCCAGGTTACTGATGAACTGCTGGCAGGACATTTTCTTCCCGATATTCTGAGGGGAGGAGAACAAAGCCAGTTCACACTTCTGAAGAAATATGACCTCCCTTAAATATTCTTCTTGGAAAGGGTTGCATATTCATCCGCATCAACCTGAGTGCACTTCATGAATCTTCCACTGGGTGGCAGTGTTATGCTGCTGGAGCTCTGCTTGGATTAGCAGATGGAGGGGGGTTGTTTGGGGGCAGGGAGTCTCACTGATCTAGAATCAGCTTTGCCTTGCCTGTTTTTTTATAGTAAGAAGCATTAGGCCACCAAAGCAGGTGAACCACCACCAATGAAAAAGGTGGTATTAAAAGAACGTTGTAATTTGGGCCCGTTTTGGGACAGCAGCTTGTCCTTGTGGTTTGACAGCCCATCCCTCATCTCAAGGAGCAGCATTTTAGGCTCCTGTGTTGCCCAGTTAGTGCTGCTCTTAATCCAACCCTGACCTCTGACCTCTGACCTCTAACCTTCCCAGGGATGGCGGCACAAGAAAAGCAGATTTCCATCCTGGGATTTGTTTTTCCATGCGTAAGGCCAGTGTTTAGAATTAGTGCATGTATGCTGGTTTATATATGAACCTAAACTGTAGTCTAGATCAGAAGACACACACACTGACACACCACTGCTACAGCAAAGTTTACATGAGAACTGTGACTGTAGTGACTAATGTGGTGAAAATGGAGGAGGCCTCACAACTGATGGCCCTGTGCACTTTTCTGGGAGAAGTAGCATCACCGAAGCTGGGATACTCAGGATGAGAAGTAACATTTTTAACAAAATGATATTACACTTTATTCATTCAAAATATCCACTGTTTTTGGTGACAAAAGGGTATTGTGACATAATTCAAGGCCATAATCCAATTAGATTAACTACTCAAAGTTCACAAATCTACTTACTTTTATGCAAAGCTAGCAGGTCACAAACCTTTATTATTTTAAGTCATGTAGCCTAACTGAAGTAGACTCTTTTCACAACATCCATTTTGACATGAAAAAGCAGGATAAATGCAAACTGCATAAAATCAAGTTGCCATACATTTTCACCTGGATCTCTAAAATTTTATTATTTCAGCAAGTTTCTAATACATTACCCAGTTTTAGCTTCATATTGGCCTGATTACTAACTGTATTAACATTGGTGTATCCTCTATTATGGACATAATTTGAATATTAATTTTAATATTAACAATATGAATCACATTGTCAGCTGCCCAGACATAAACAAATGAGGGACAGGGCTTGTGTTAGGACTATAAACATACTTACCACCTGCAGGGGCAGAGAGAGACCAGGGTACCAGTTATGGTTAGAGGGGGAAGGATTTGAAAGGGAGCAAAAGCCACGGAAAAAAGAGAAAAAGGAAGGATATTTGTTAGAGAAAGGGTATTCACTAAAATTGTTAACTTATGACGAGTCGTGTTAAAAGAGCAGAGCAAGACAGCCTAGGACCTATGATCGAGTTCTGTCGCCCAGACCTTGGCGCTCCAGTTAAAAAATGAACGGATGAGACTATTAGAACAGAGGAGAGACAGAAACAGGTCAGAAAGTAGGCCGGGGAGGGAAGAGAGAGATGGAAAGGGATGAAGGGAGACAGAGAGAGAAAGAGACGGGCAGGCAGACAAACAAAGACAGAAGAAGAAAGAGATGGAAAAAGAGGAAGTGGACGTATGCCACTGCTGACAATGGACTGTTTACACTCTTTTGCCAGCTTTGCAAGAGGAATTTGTTTGGTCGGTGGACTTTAATTGACTCCTATGATACCAGTGTAATTGAAAACTTAGAAAAACTCAGTCCATACGTGTCCATGTAGATCAGTGTTGAGCAGCATGAGGGCACAGGTTAATGTGTGGGCTCCATCTGCAGGGGAACAACACACAATGTTAAGGTCACCTGAATGTCATGCTGCTCTGCTACACACATACACACAAACAAAGACACATGCCCTACCACACACTCACATACTCTACTGTACATGCATAGACAAATCAAGGACGGCAAAATCATTTTTTTATTTTTATTTTGAGTGATCATTTTGGCTTACTGGTTAAGGTTAGGATTAGGCATAAATTGGTTATGGCTAACTTTAGGGAAAGGCTGTAGAGAATGAATGTAAATAAATTAGCTCATACCTTTGCCATCCCAGGAAAAAAACATCGCTCAGTAAGACACATATCTACAGAGAGGGCCCTGAGTTTTCCTGGTTTAAAGGTCACATTACAGTAAAAAGATGACATGTTCTTAACTTGTTAGATATAGCTGTTTTATTATTTGTCTCAATCTGTTTGGTCATCGTGTCTACATTACTAATGATGGTTTGTCATAAGTTTCTTGTGAGCAAATATCATATGAAAGTGCCATCATCACTAAAATATTATCACAATATTGATATTTACATATTTGGTCAAAAATATTTGATTTTGTCCATATCTTCCATCTCCACGTACATTTTTATAGATCACCTTTCTTGCCAATGTTTTGTGTAGTTCAGACAAAAAAACTGCTTGATTTAATTTTCAGCACTGTTTTTGTGTCAGTAAGAAGCTATTAACATTTTTTTTCTGTTCATTATAATCATCCTCATCATCATCACCAGTATCATCAGCATCATCACCCTCATGACCTAACCTTCAGAGGTGGGTGTCTGTGGGCTGCAGTGGCAGAAGCGTTTTGAGAAATGTACAAGGACCCTCTCTCTCTCCTGGGTCTCCCCCATCAGCGGAAAGGCCTTCAAGAAGTTCCTGCCACACGCAGATGACATTACAAGGTCAACAGTGGGTCAAAGTGTTGCAATCATTGTTGAAAAAGGCATACCGTATTTCCCCAATTAATCGCCCGGGCGTTTAATACGCAAAATCAACTTGGACCCCAGGCGTTTAAAAGAACCAGGCGGGTATTCGCTGCAGGCCTTTATTTATTTTTACACAGACCTACACCAGGCCATTATTGTGATGACAGTTACCGTCCAACATATTTTTTAGTACAAAAGTACTGTAAGGCATAAGGTAAACATATCTGTACATACAAACATAGTGCAAACGCCTCGCGCTGCGAATCGTTCCCTCTGACACTTCCGTTTTCTGTCAAAATAAGAGTTAGTAGGTCATTTAAGATTACGGTACACCCTTTTTTTCTAACGTTAGCTAGCTCTCTTATTTTGACAGAAAACGGAAGTTTTCAGAAACAGTTAGCCGCACAGTAACTGTGCGGCTATAATACACAAAATGGGTGCAGACCTGAGGCGTTTAAAAGAACCAGGCGGCTATTTGCGGCCCGGCGATTAATTGGTGAAATACGGTAATTAGTTCTGGCATTAAAGAACTTTTGACATCTGTGCATAACGTAACCTTAAAAAATAAAACACTACTATACTTTAGTATCATGTATGGACAGTTTGTCTTTTCTAAAGTTGACGATGCTTTTTAAAGCTGAGCTCCTAAAGTAAAGCTGAGGAAACGAATACAATTTACAAGAAAAAACGTTTAATTTCAGTGCCAGCAACTACATTTCTGCATTACCCAATTTAGATGCATTTGTTATGAACATGAAATACAAAATGCTTATTATGCTAAAAATAAAAGGGTTCCTCGCTTCCTCCAGATATTACTATTGTAAAAATCATTATCAAAAACTAACACATCAAATTGATAAGAAAAAAAATCCAACCCAAATTAATGCAGGAGTGTGCTACAAGTAATTTTTGGACAACAGCACATCTCAGCATGTGGTATCACTCCAGTGTGAAGTGCACACATCAGGCCTTCTGAGCTGAAGGCAGCAGTTTAGACAACAACATGTCAGGTACAAGGCAGTGACGTGCTGCACAGCCTGCAGCTGGATGCAACATGACAGCTTGATTAGCACACAGCTAATGCCTTGTGAAGAGGCAATGTGGGGAAGAATACACATGTACGACACACACACCCACACACACTCACACGTAACTACTGAGTGCTGACAGTGCATTACCTCAGGGCTCGATCCAGTGACAGGCCAGAGAAGTCGAAGAAACTCAGATACTCTGACGCCACCAACTGGCTAAACTCATTACTGCAGGAAGAAGAGAGAGAGCAGTCTGTTAATGTTCAGAGCATGTGGTGACCTTGTGTTGTTTTGGAATGTGATTTTTGTCAGTTTGTAAATCAATCTGTGCTGTTTTCACATGTGCATAGAGGAATACTTTATGTCTGTTTATCTTGTCTGAATACGTATGTGCATGTAAGTATCTCTGTATATGTTGTTCTCTGTTTCTGCTGTTTTATCAGTCCATCTGTGTGTGTGTGTGTGTGTTTGTGTGTGTGTGTGTTTGTGTGCGTGCTCACTTCTTGCCCAGGTGTCTGGCTACGTCGCAGCGTTTGAAGCCCTCGAGGTGGTAGAGGCGTTTGGCAAGCCTCTTGGCGGCCTCACAGTCGGCTCGGCAGCCGTTGGCCAGAGTGTCGGTGCTGCCACGCTCCAAACGCTCCAGACTGCCCAGATCACACTGCTCCGAGTCAGACAGCACGTCTGTGAGGTTGGCATCGCTGCGTAGGAGAACACACACACAAACACACAAGCGCAGGCAGGTGCCCAGGTTAATGAATAGAGCACATGTCCATCGTTACATGCCTACTCACTTAAACTGAACAAGAGACACTGTAAACCAGACCACAAAACCCAATAGCAGACATATGTTGACATAAACAGAAACAAAAGTCAAATGACTTTCAAATGACTTGTGGCAATACTGACCCAGTTTCACTGCTGCTAAATGTCCCATTTCACTGCAGTGACGGTGCAACAATCTGTGGGCCTTTCATAAACCTGAGGTCGAATTTACTCTTCAATAAAGAAATATTGTGATATAGCCTAGAAGCTGGGAAAGTGGGCTTGTGATTGTAAAGTGAATGTAAGGTGTAAAATCTGGAGTAGCAGTAGAGGAGTAATGTTTCTTCCCTTTGCACTTAAGCAAAGGGCCTAACCCCCAGCTGCCCCCTGTGAGTCTGCTCACTCGCCAACATTTGGCAGTGGTTGTGCTGGGAAGATCCCAGGTGTGAATGGGTGTAACTGTGAGGATGACGCATGGCGATTCTGTAAAAGACCAAATGTACTCAAGCAATCTTGTAAAATTAGTTAAAGCTAGGGGGGAAAAAACAATTGCCAAACAATTGCAAATACTAGAGCAAACATGCAGCTTCTTCTGCCAAGGAATGACTTGTAAACTGTATAAATGACAGAAATAACCATATTCAAGCACTGCACATACTCTGTTTGAAGTTATAATCCTTTGCTTTGATGTTATAACATCTTCAACAAGACATAAGGCTTTCACTGAACCACACAAGTCTCATATCAAATTGCAATGTCCTGAAAAGCTGCTAAGTATACTTTATTATAAAGTCTATTTGTGAGGACTGTGAAATTAACTTCAATACAGCTTATTTCCTGCACCAAAGAGACTAATTCGCAGGTTGCTATTCACATGATTTGGAGACACTTTTTAATACGAACACAAAAATTATTTTAAAACAAACTGAAATACTACTGGGTGACATAACTGGGAGTAATGCTTATACAACTAAAGACAACAGTTTCCTCACCTCCTTAAAGCACAGATCAAGCAGAAATAATACGTTCTTGTAAACTTAAGGTGGCATACAGGTAAATGTGATCATCTATGCAGACTTTTTTATTTAATTGTAATTTTCATCAACTGAAATGACACGTGTGGGATAGATTTTTCAGAAGGTGATTTTTTTTTCAAGAGGAAATTTAACTATGACCACTGTTGTTACTACTTTTACCTCATTTTTCACTTAGACAGACAAACCACTTATTTTAGTTTAAAGATACAATCCACATAAAAACCAGAGCTAAGCTACTTGGGGCTAACAGCTTATAGTTTGGACAGTTTAAAGTTTAACACGTTAAAAAAACAGGTTGATTTCCTGATTCTCTTTCTCATGCTCTCCTCCACAGGGAGATCAGAGGTCAGATAAAGAGGAGCAGCTCTGGAGCTGGTAGGGTTTCAGTGTGTTAGTCAAAGACACATCAGACATCGCGATGGATGTTTGCCAGTATAAGATCTGAACATGTAACATTCATTTGAAGGACAGTCTCTTTAACAAAGTTTGGACCTGCTGCACAGGTATCACTAGAAGAATGACAAGAATCATTGCAGAGAACTTAAGTATTAATAAGTGCCTCTTTAGTTATTTATTTATGGCTTGGGCCCTAATGAGTTAGCTTGATTGAGATATCGAGCTGTTTCCACTGTGTACTTGGCACACAACTACATACCACAGTTAATCAGCGGGATGTTAATTTGGATGTTGTTCGGGTTTTAACTGGACCTGAAATACCCAGAGCAGCTGGTTTGATTTTAATTACAAGTTACAACACAGTTTTTGTTACTTTGCAATGTAACATATGAAAACATTTAAATATATGTGAAAGAAGTCATGTCTCTTTTCTGGTCATCTTAGACAAATCTAATCAACGGGCCTTCTCCAGTTGAGAACAGCAGATGTTTTTAACAGTGCCCACGACACATCTCCCACCCAGCCCACAGAGACACATCATCTGTCATAAGAACAAAAGAGCAGAACACTTAATAATACGCAGTACTGAATGGAAACACATGAACAGCGGTTTTATTTAGTATTTACTAGCAAATAACCGCAAGAAACTTCTCAAGACAGTGCACATTCACCTCCTCCCTCTGGCTGCGTCTGTATGGCACTGTCAGCGTTCTCTGCAGATGATTCAGATGTTTTTTTGCATAATGTGATCAGGCCAATTGCATTAGCCTCGCAAATTCAATACGCTACGCTGTGTTGTTGTGGTGATGTGCTGGTTACCATGGATACAGCGGAAGACGGGTGTCCTGTACTTGGAAAGGGAGAGGAAGTAGAGGGATTGTAGTCCACCAAACACACACACACACACACACACACACATATATATATATATATAAAGATGTATCATAGACTATGACTGCATGTTAATACACACACACACACACACACACACACACACACACACACAGAGAGATACACAGAGACACACACACACAAAATGAGCCCGTGGTAAACCATCAGAACAATATCTAGCCCAGTGTTTGTGGTGAAATTGCTTTTGCTTGCCTGACCGGATTAATTCACTTGACTCTGAGAGAGCTCATCAATCATTCAAACCTCATATCAGTCATGAGGCTAAAATCTAGCAGGTTGCCCAATGCGAAAATGTTACATACAAACACACACGAGAAGAGACAGTAAGTATCAAATATCCAATGCAGGCCTTTTGTGCCAAGATACTTGACCTTGCTAAAACTACTTGTCTATCTAAAGCCATGACTCTATATCCCCAGGCCACAATTATTCAGTCAGTGTTGCTCAGTGTGTGTGTGTGTGTGTGTGTGAGAGAGAGAGAGAGAGAGAGAAACGGAGATAGATAGATAGATAGACTGGAAGGGGGAGAGAGAGAGAGAGAGAGAGCATGATGCTGCATGCCAGTGACTCACATGCTAATCTTTGTGATTATGTGCCACCCTCCTCCACACCTATAAGGTGTGCCTGCATGTGTGTGCTGTGTGTGTGTGTGTGTGTGTGTGTGTGTGTGTGTGAGTGAATTTTGCATCAGGGGCTCATTCCCTCCCCACCTCATACACAGATTGAATATATAGATTATGCACTTTTGTTATTTCAAATGCTATTATATCTCATATACACACACAGATTGTTGCATGTTGTGCTTTTGAAATGAACAGCATGAGGTGCACTCTCCCACTCTTGCTCTTCTCTCTCTCTCTCTCTCTCTCTCTCTCTCTCTCTCTCTCTCTCTCTCACACACACACACACACACACACACACACACACACACACACACAAAAGCTCTGTGTGTATGTGTGTGTGACAACACTGCCAGGTCATCTGCTGAGGCTTGTAGATACAATCTCAGTGCAGACACTGTTGCAATATTGGACTTATGAATGTCGACCGACATAACAATATCACCTCCAGCCACTGAAAACACCTCACACCATTTCATACGGTTTTTACCGCTGACTCCAGCAACTTACTGTTGAATTAAGCGACGGTCAGCAAGCGAACAAGTCAAACACCTTAATCCATTAGGTTTTTTCGCTACATTGTTGACAGTGCTGGCTCAACTTTTGAGGCCATGCTGGGTGAGAAGGTGGCTCGTATTGATTTTGCAGAACCGCTGGTCACAGTTCAAAGTTCAAATCCACCATGAAAATACAGTTTAGAGCAATTAGGCTTCAACAAGTACAGCTACAGCTCTTTTCTTGGTACATCAACACTACATTGATTTCACAGTTTTGCCTCGTGACAGGAAAACTTATGAAAAGAACTTCCCTGTAACTTTTGAAAGATAATACACACATTTATGAAAAAAATCCCTTAAGTCCCTATAGGTGCTATCATGCCGGGATCACTAGAGCCTACTGTCAATAGGACAGAGAGAAAAAAAAACATATAAGTTCGCTAGTAACACCGCTAGTCCCTGTAGGAATGTTAGAGATACCATAGGAAATTAAAAAACTACCATAAAGCACGTGAGCCACTTTTAGCTGACTGTTCAGTGCCACAGACACCCCCTGAGTCCATATGGGAATATTAAAAGACAGTAATATGATTACAATGATTTCGCGTCAGGATGAAGTTTCACTACAGCCTGCCAGTTCACTATTTCCATTTGCCACGCAGCAGAGCGTTTTAAGCTCCCACCCATTCAGACGTGAAAAAGTAAAAAGAAAGTGTTTCACGGTGTTCAGGCTAACATGTAAAACTTACAGGAGCTGCAGCAGAAAATCAAAGTGAACATCATATTCCTCTTTCCACATCGTCACTAGTATCCTGGAAATCGGCGGTTAGCGGCGCCTCATCATCCAGCAGTCGGTAAAATCTGCATCGGCCTCGTTTCATTATTAAACCACCCCGAAGAAAATCAGATTTCCTCATTCACTTGAGTGGACGCCAAGTCAGGCATACTTCGTCCCTGTTTGAGGAACGTAAACCAGACAATTGCGTTATTCCACCATAGTGTCAACAGGCTGCGAGGGGTTTTTTGTATTTTTCCTTGAAGTTTCTGGGAGGTTGTGCCCACTGCACGTAGGAAAGGATGTTGGGGGCGGAGCAGCCGACCGGAGAGCCTTCTTCTGATGAATTATAATGTTCCTAGTTGTGGCTGTACAATAGGTCTGTGTGTCCCGGCCAGCACACTTCCTCTGCATTGAAGTAAAGGGCTGAGAGCCAGGAGATCGGCTCAGTATCACTTGGACGGCTTGTATTTGGACTCTAAGTTCACAGAGGAGCCTGCATTCCAACATCTGCTTATTTCTGTATGTTTCTTACAGGTTTTACTTTCTTAGGGTATATTATTTCATTGTGCTTCAGTAACCCGAAATGTAGTCGATGGTAAAGCCTCCTAAACTCAGTTGGCCTTTATTTTATTTACAGATTAGAGTTAATCATCCGTTTCAGGCTGATATAAATCGGTGAATGATGCAAATTCATAGTACATATATTGAGAAGTGTCACACTGATATAAATTATGTGAGGATAGGCTCTTTCATGGGTAAACAAAAGCATTAATAAGGTCCAGAGGTCACACTGAACTGCATAAAGGCTACAGTGACATATGATAGTGCTTGTAGTAACAGGCAATTCAATGGGATAAAGATACCCCCACCACACATGCAGACACAGGGAAACACTGATTTTATAAGCCACACTGACACATCTCTGCGTGCTCCCTCTCTTTCTAAATCCCTCCTTCCCCTTTCTAATCTGGTAGAAAGGAGAAGAAAAGAGGCGAAGGACACAGAGAGGCAGCTGTGGGGTCGAAAGGCACAGATCTGGAGGAGTGTGAGGTGACGAGAGCTGGGAGAGGAGAACAGAGACAGACCCCTGGAGGAAGTCTGATCAACGGTATTTTGACAGACAGCCAATTAGGGATTCATTGCAATGTGTTCTCAGTCGGGTTTTAAACAACGTCTGCAGATCATCAGGGACAAACAACGCCAACAAAACGACAAAATTTCCTTGACAACAGCAACAGCAACACAGAAATTCAATCAGCGCTGGGACCAAAAGCCTCTCTGGACCCGGCAGCAGGTGCTGTTGAATTCTGGTCATATTAGACTGTACGCTGCTTCCATGCATGAATCATGCTTAAACTTTGTAATTTATGTGCTACAGAGTCATACAGGAATGAGACAGGATCTGTAAACATGATGTAGCACACATCTGATCTTCTCGTGGCAGCTTAAACAAGCCAGGAGAAGATAAGCGAGTAAAGTGTAAATCACAGTCTCACTTACCACCGCTAGCCTATCAGTTAGGCAAGTGAAAATTAATGACATACCAAAAGAAATCACCCAAAATATATACAACCAAACAGACAAAGAAAATAAAAAATAGATGCACATAATTGGGCTGAGGAAACTGAGCAACACAAAATGAACTGCTGCACATCTCTGGAGTTAAAAATTTTAAAAGAAAACAACTGACAAAATATCAAATGAGGGACCATGGCCGAGCTACTGAAAAGTTTTGTCATAAATGTTTATGGCAAGAGAAAAACATTCTGTGCACAGTGTACACAAAATGAAACTGAAGCTGACACTGCCCTAATTATATTTCTATCAGAGATGTATATTTCCACAACTTTCAAGACCAAATTAAAGCTTTCCCTGCACTACAAAACAAAGAAAAGTTGAAATTTGTTTCAGGAGAGGCAAGCCATACTATTGACACTGCTGTAAACACAGAGCCAAAAGTACAACAAACTGTAGACACAGAGGCAAACTCCAGTAATCCCTTAAATATGCTAAATCTGTGCAATAATCTGCCTTGGCATTTTTTTCCTAAACTGTATATGTAAACATTTAATATGTGAATTATTGTGTGTAACTTCTGTGTATTTAATTATGTATTACTCTATGTACTTTTCATATTAATTCTTGTTGATAGTATGTGTGCTTTGGCAACACAAGTAGTCTTATGCTAATGAAGCCATTCTGATTCTGTTATCCATAAACAGCCATACTGTGATAATGCCAACAACACACTCAAAAAGCAAATGAGCAGGTCTTTGTCATTAATGTTTATGTGCAAATCCCAGTTAAACATCAGTTCAGTTGCGCTCCAGGTAACCAATATATCCATCTCCGCACTACAGAGATGTAAACACAGTTTGTTTGAAAGTGTCTGTAGCTGCTTAGCAATGAGCATGTTCGCACTGCATCCTTCAGCCCTACAAATGATTCCTGGCTTTTAGCCTTTCTATCGGATAATACAAAGGCTGGATATTACTAAATGAATAGGTTGTTATGAACTGCACTAGAGCCTTTTCCACTTGTCCTTTAGTGTTTCCACTTACCCCCTTGCATGTTACCTTAAAAATTCAATCTGTTACCACTTGTACCCACTTGAACTTACAATCAATGGCATAATCAACTGCTATAATCAAATTCAGTAGGTTTGGTATCACCACTAAAGCCAAAGAACGTGGGGACAGTTTGGTCCGATTTACAGTACTGTAATTGTAATTTCACTGATAAATAAGATATGCAGTGAGCCTGAGCGATAGTTCAAGCGGTCAACTCAAGTCGCTTTGCCCTCACATGACATACATTTTCTCAAGACATCCACAACAAACACTCCATCCAAATAAGGCTGTCTCTTTAAACCAGCAAACCGTGCTTATTCATCCTGTGCACACTGTGCTCCTCCATGCTGCTGCTGCAATCCACCTATAAGCTCTGATTACAGGTCCCTCAATAGGGAGTTAAGATACCTATTGTCACTTCCTGTGTCTATCAACTTACTCAGGCACATGCTCACAAGGAGAGCTTAGAAACCACAGGAATATTACTCAGTATACCCATTTCATTGTAATGTATCTATGACATGTTCATGCGAATTGTCTGACTGACATGTTCATGCGAATTGTCTGACTGAAATTCCTAACTATCTTGAAATTCCTTCCCTCTTTAAACCTTATTCAGTAATCTAAGTACTAATGATTAGAAATTCCCTAATCAGTTTACAGTAATTTCATATAATCTGTTACTCTGCAGCCCTGTGTGCAATACCGCAATATAGCCTGTGGTTATCTGTGGTTTCTCTCTCTCTCTCTCTCTCTCTCTCTCTCTCTCTCACTCACTTCCTATCTGTCTTTCCCCTCTCTCTCTCTCATACACACACTCAGTGGTGGACAGTGGACAATGCTGACCTCTTTCGGCTGATTGAAATAAATTGTTGTCAGGTGTGGGATTGTGTGTGGCAGAACACTGAACACAGCAGTTTCATATGACTAGAAAATAACTATCCTGTTTGCAGCCTGGCAGTCTGTTACAGACTCAAGCGGGAGAGGGGGGGCACTGCCACAAAACAGACACAAGTGTTTCCCTGCTAGAGTCTGGCCTTCCAAACAGCACATACAGGAAGTGTTGATGCGGGCCTCTGAGGAGACAGGCCGATGGCAAGAAGGGGCTCATTCAGCCAAAACAGTCATTGGTACAGTAAGACTGTGGAATGTGTCATGAAATATAGAGTCAAGCTATAAATAGGAACGGAGGAGAGGGATAAATCTGTTGGTGCTGAAACGATTCAGTCAGACAGTGTGTGTGTGTGTGTGTGTCTGAAAGAGAGAATTTGTATTACTGCTTGTGTTGCAAAAGTGTGTGTGTGCGTGCATGTGTCCATATCACTGCCTGACTGAGCCAGGAAAGGATAATCTGCAGGGTATTTCAGCAGTGCTATAGCACTGAGCTGAGGAATTATTCCCAAAGTGACACGCTGAATGATCTGTGTTTGTGTGTGTGTGTATGTGTGTGTGTGTGTTGGGGGGTGGGGGGTGGGTGAGAGAGAGAGAAAGATAGGGAAAGAGAAACATATTCAGAAGGTGAAAGACAGACATCAAGGGTGCCCATCTCCATGTTGAGTTCGCATGTAGATGTGTACTATGCATATTTTTGTTTAGATATGCACGCAGCCGGCCTGTGTGTCTTTCATGTGTGTGTGTGTTTCTGCACTCGATAGTGTATATGAAAGAGATTAGTACACCAGGCAGAGCTGCCTCTCTGATATGGCAGCCGCTGCTTTTATCTGCTCTGCTTGGGCTCAGATCTGCTATGAACACATACTCACAGTATGTTCTCTGCATGGATACACAGAAACACACGCATGCATGCAAATGTCCAGGCATACACATCGCACACATGTAAGCAGGCTCAAAATGACACACACACACACACACACACACACACACACACACACACACACACACACACACACACACACACACACACTGCACCACAGATGCCATGCCTCAAGTTCCTGTGTGTGTTGTGAATAAGGGTTTAATGTAGACATACCCATGTATCTTCTTTATCTTAAGCATCTGTTTGTGTGTGTGTGTGTGTGTGTGTGTGTGTGTGTGTGTGTGTGTGTGTGTGTGTGTGTGTATGAATGTTACACCTCAGGTCACATTAAACATCCAACTAGTTATCTGCACTAGACAGATCAAGAGTTAGGGAGATAGACAGACAAACAGAGGGGTATTCGTGGTGCTTTTAGCAGGCTCTGTGGATTAAGGTTAAGCTTGGTAATGGTTGCTGCAGGGCACAGAGGGACACACTCATGTAGAGTAATTGTCTGACTGATCGACAAACTAACCAAATCACTGAGAGAAAATTAAATAATTTACTACATCACCAACTGACTGATGAAATGACTAAGTGATTAAGTGATTTACTGACTGTCTGAATAGCTTAAATATTTGATAAGAGAGTGGTGCTATCAGTTACTGATTGGCTATCTTATTTAAAGTAATTAATCCATATACTGTCATAATGTATGTTTTGCCACTCTACCAGCGACTGATACGCCACCACAGCAATTCAGCTCAAAGACAGTTAATGGAAGCCGAGTTGAGTAGGTGTACCTGTCCTGTCACTGGGTGTTGGATAGGTATGGGAAGCGATGTGTGTTATATTTCCAGTTTGTTTGGAATTAAAAGTACAGCCACAGAGGAGAGCACCGCCCACAGAAACTCAGACTTCAACAGAAAATCCAATGAAAAAGATGTGACAGCAATGAGCGCTTAATACCAAAAAAGGTCATCAAATTAACCAAAAATTGAGAGAATCTAAGCAGAATACCATTGCAATGACTGAGTGGCTGGGTGACAGGCCATGAAAATGATTGACTGAGTGATTGGACAACAAAACAATTAAATGACTGCCAAGTTGTCTGACTGACTAACTGACTGATTGACTTGCCATTTTTTATTCACTGCTTTGCAGCTGCTCTGTCCTGCAGTGAAAAAGACTAGTTGCCCACAAAGCCTAAAGTGTCAAATTGTGTAACCATGCCAGTTCTGTAGCAACCCACAGGGAGACAGAGGAGGGAGGGAGAGGAGAGGGGAGGACGGAAAGATAAGGAAAAGCTGTAGGGGAGCACTGTAGGGGAAACGGAGGAGGAGGTGATGCAAAGAGGAAAGGAGTGGGGGAGGCAGGGGGAAAGGGAGATGAGATAAAGTGAGATAAAAGGATAAAGGGAGAGAAGCAAAAGGGGAGAGGCAGGAGGTGAGATGGAGCAAACAAAGAGTGACAGAGGCTGAAGAGAGATGGAAAAACAGAGATGAGACATGGGGAAAGACACGGAAACACAAACAAGGTCAGGATAATGTATGCGGTTAGCAGAGCTTTGGATGAAACACAGCCAAGCAGACACCATTTATATCTTGTTATTAATCATTTTCTGAGAACCTGCCCTTTCTGTCTATTTATTATTAACTAGGAGATCTTACTCTCCATCCAAAATGGTGCATAAACCAGTGTTGTTTTATTTGCAAGTCTGTTGTTTTACCGTAATGTTGGGCATTTTTTTAGTGATACAAGTGCAAATGGGATTAAAAAATCCTTTTATGAATGACACATAGTCCCTCCACATAGTAAACAGTGTTACGAAAAGGATAGGCTTTTGTGCATGTTTTCTTTTTTACAGAGAAATTAAGTTTAGTTCCATTGACCTGCACTAAAATTGATAATTAACACTTCTGCATCCAGCATCTCAAAAACTACACATCTGATGCAAGCGCCTTTTGAATGGACAGACAGGATTCCCAGTTCATGACAAAATAGATGCTGTAGGCATCTTAAAGACATGGACTGTCCCTTTAACACTGTCTAGCACATGCATCCACTTTAGCTCTCAGTGCTCAAGTGGCTGGCAAGCTGGCTAGCACAGTAGAGCAATAGTCATACACACACACACACTCAGACCCTGCTGAGCAGAGGAAAGCTGAAGACGATGATGTCATGACATAAACAATAGCTCATTCAGCTTGGCGCTGGTGGTCAGGAAGCTACTCCGTGCTTAAAGGACAACATCTGTAGACAGGCGGGGAAGAGAGTGAGAGGGAGAGGGAGAGAGAGAGAGAGGGAGAGAGAGAGAGAGAGAGAGAGAGAGAGAGAGAGAGAGAGAGAGAGAGAAATGACATCCAGAATCCATGGTTTATCCTGTAACTCATACCGAGCTGTTGAAGCACCAGGAGAGTCTGAGAGCAAATCCCAGCAGTTAGCTGAGCAGATCATGGCAGAGATCTGTGCATCTATTTGGCATTCCAGTGGATTTGTAACTCTAGAAACCATGCAGGAGAGGGGGCAGAGCTGTAGAGAATGAGCCACACGGATTGTATACCAGCCAGCCAGACAAACTATCGCCATAGGTCAAGTTACGTGGTTTTTCCCATATGGTTCCCGTTACCACTTCCCCCTTCAGTGGCTCTGCACTGGCTTCCTCAAACCCCTTTAGTGCTATTAAGGTAATTAAATGTAAGAAAGTTGTGTCAGCTGTTGCTATGTATCCCACACTTCTTTGAGGTCTCTAAAAATACCTTCTTCCAGGGACCAGAATGGTGAACAAAAGAAAATCATTTCTGATGAATATCACCTGGCTATTTGATGGTGAAGTCTGTTATGTTACTACTGTTCATTTGTTTGTGGTTTCCCTCATGCTATTATAAATTTCCAGTGTTAACCTCTCACATAAAAGAACCACACTGGCCCCATGAGATTGTTTCCATTCTAAAAAGTTTGCTATCATGCTTAACCCCCCCCCCCCCCTCCTCGGAACAAAGATCATCTTGCTTACTGTTCAAATATGCTTTTGGGTAACAGCGACGGGGAAAGCAAAGACCGTGGCCACAACCTCCACAACTGCCTCACAATGTTACCATCTAGATTTGCCCAGCAACAGGGGAAGGAGCAGTTTCATTCCAAATGCAACAAGGCTGTTTAAACAGGCAGAACTCCTGTCACTCCCCACTGACGCTCCAACAAAAAAAAAAAGAATACACTGCTCCAACTTTTTAAAATTTTCATGTTACGTTTTTGTTTGTTTACTGCTGTTAAATTCTGTGCTATGAAAGTTGTGTGAGGTCAAGCTGAAGTGCACAAATCCAATCCAAATGGGTACTACAAGGTTTTTCTCCTCTTACACAAAAGACTGCAGGAAACTGTAAGTTGCACTGGAGCCAGTTTTGCAAGGTCTTCACCAATGAGACACGAATTGGCTTTTCTGTTGCAAGGGAAGCTGATTTTGGGTCAGTGATTGTCCACAGCATCCTGAACAATGACATGACCCAAGATGCTGTTTTTTTACCTGTGCATTGTATTTTATGTTGGTTGAAAAAAGTTAACTTCTGGCTATACGTATCATGGCTCATTAGACCACCATACATTAAATTGCTTGGCATGCCTTTGTGTGCTTGTGCGGGTACCCATGAATAGAGAGAGCTCCTTTAGAACAGCCAGACAAACTAGACAGCCCACCCTCATCCCCACCCACCTACGAACCCTGCCCCCTCACTCAGGGCCCACAGCTGGGTGACCCCATGTTCACGCCACCTGCTGGTTAAGCCAAGGTCAGTGTATTCATTACACATCAGCTTTGTGTGGACTATGAAGTCCTATCTGTGACAGGACACACACTGGAATCTGTCACCAGTAATCCAAAAATCAGCTGTGCATCTGAAATGAAGCATAACACATTTGAACTGAAGCAACCCTAGAATTTCATTTCAGGGCTGGTCTTTATAGGGTTTGCTATGTTTGTTCAACAATATGGCCACTGATACTGTGTCTTTCTTCTATATCTAGAATTAACCCTGGTTTGAGAACAGGGAGCCATTGGGGACATTGTGTACTGAGAATGACAGCAGTAGCTCTCAATAGGAAATAAAGAGAAAGCTGTACAAATGTGTGTTGTCTGTTATATGAAATTCCAGCCATTTTCAGCCTGGACCCTATTTGGTCATCTTTTTTCTATGATAAATTCACACTAAAAAATTCACTATGCAGTTAACAGCAATTGACCAGATTATGGTCAGAGTTGAGTAATTTGAGGCAAAATTATGGGAAAACGGGGTCAGGTTGGAAAATACATGGAATTATGCTGTAACACCTCATGAAACAATTTTCTTCCTTACCTGACAGAGCTGAGCAGGGCTCCAGAACCTTCCGTGGCCCCCTGGGTGTCTGTATGGTATCCATTAGGGATGGCCCACCGTCCAGGCTGACTGAGCACAAACTCTGACCTGCTTGCTGGTATTGTGGTTCTCAGTGGGCTTCCTCCTGCTCCTCCAGCTGCTGCCACAGCTCCATGTCCAGGGTCTGGGCCTGCTGTGCTCTCCCCAGCCTCAGCATCACCTCTTGGGGCTTCTGGCCCGGGCTCAGACCCCTCCTGCTCCTGCACAGTGGCTAGCTCCAGCTCCAGAGGTTCAGGGCCCTGTAACAGCGCCCTCTGTTGGATTAGTGGTGTCAGTGGTGCCTCAAAGCTGACACAGCTGTCCGTCTCATCTGTGAGGGACAACACGTCCAGCGAGTCCAGGCTGCTGTAGCAAGTACCGCCCCTCAGTAGGGCCGACTCTACAATGCGCTCAAAAGTGGAGCTGAAGCCATCTTTGTTGTCCCCCTTAACTCTCTCCCTCTCTTCCTCCAGCTCCCTTTCCTCTTCTTCCTCTTCCTCCTCTCGTGCATCGACCTGCTCAACAATCTGCTCGAACACTGAGCTAAAACTGTCCTGGTTTTCTCTCCCATCTCCCTCCTTCTGGACCACTTCCTCCTCCTCCTCCTCCTCCACTTCTGTGTCAGCCTGTTCTACTGTAATCTCAAAGGTAGAGCTGAAAGTGTCCAAGTGTGTATGCAGATCCTCCTCCTCCCCTCCATCCTCCTCCCCCTCATCATTTTCCTCATGTCCATCTATTCCGTTTTCCAGTCTGTATGAACACAGAGAAAGACAAGGAAAGGAAAGGAAAGGAATTTAAGATTGGCACAAGGCAAATATTTTAGCTTGAACAGACACACTGACAGTTGTAAAAAAAAAAAAAAAAAAAAAAAAAAAGATGAAAAAGCAATGTCCAATTTGCTACTCTCTGAGTAGCTAGAAGCCTTCATCTGTCAAATCATTCCAATAATATGAGGGAATATGAAATTTATTTTATTTTACTTTTTTATTATTATTATTTTATACAGAAATTCTCCAGAAAACCAGTTGTGCCACAGAGCAATATAAAACAGCTTTATTTTCATATTGATTGTATTTTGTAATGATGACATTTTATGTCAACACTAGAATCACCAACAGGCCATTTTCACGTTTGCGTTTGTGTAAATGCATTTAATTTTATTCAAATGAAACCCACTGGGCCACTTCTTAAAGCAAAAACGTCCAATTTATTCCAACATCTGACTTTGTTCAAAATAGTGAATATGCTTATGTGTCTTTCTAATTGGTTTTCTTTCACATAGCAAAACACTAATTAGAAATATGATTTTCAGTATATTGTATACCAGTCAACACTGTTATTCTGTTACAATTTAAACACAACTCCTTTGTCATTCCTTATACTCATGGCCTGTGCTCGAGAGCAGTTCTCATCTATATTTAATTTGCACCACTCATTTGTAGTGGTGATTAAGACATTATATATGCTCTTTGACCGTATAATGTATCCCTTTGCTTATTCCCAGTGTAAAATACAGTATGCAGAAAATATTGCTAGGTAAAAATGTCCATAATAATGTATGCTATATACAAGTTCTGTGATCTCCTAGAGAATTCAAAATTAGATTTACTGAGTCTTCAGAGTCACATTTGACTGAAAATTAGAGCATTTTGCTCTCTGTTTGTTTCCATTTCTGATGATTTACTTGAGGCAAGGCTCTTGCCTATTCATTTTGTAAGATATGAACTCACAAAAAGCATATTAGGCAAATTATAAACCAGAGAACCACATCGAGCAAACTATTAAGCATTAAAAGAAATTCAGCATAGGAACTGACATTGTATCATGACATGATTCAAAATGTGAACAAGTTCTGTCCAGCCACAAAAAGGCAGTCTAGGCTGCTACGAAGAGTAGGTGTACTGGAATCTGTGTTTGTGTGTATCTTGAGTGTGTACTAACCCGCCAGCCTGTTCAGGCTGAGCTGCCTCCTGTTCTGTTGGTGCCGTCTCTTCATTCTCATTTCCCTCCTCTTCCTCTTTCATCTCCTCCTCTTTGCATGTCGCCCCCTCCACAGCTGAGCTTACTACTTCATTTAGACCTCCTTCCTCTCTCTTGCCTTCCTTCTTTTTCCCTTCTCCCTCCACCCCTCCTTCTGTCTGTAGATTTTCATCACCTGCACAATCTATCCTCTCCACTTTCCATTCACCTTCTGCTTCCTCATCCTTTTTGTCTGCCCTTGCCTCTCCTTCTCTTGGTGTCTCTCCTTGTGCCTCCTCCTCTCCTTCTCTGACCTCCTCCTGTTGTTTACCCTCACCCTCCTCTGCCTCCGACTCTTCCAGGCCATCTCCTGGCCTGTCCAGCTCGGCCTGGCTGTGCGTGTCTGTCGGCTGGCCGGGGGTGGTGGAGGTGGAGGCAGCGGCTGTTGAGGGCTCCACTGGGTTCTCTGGTGGGGTGGGAGAGGGCAGAGCCTGCCCCTCCTGGGTCATGTTGCCCTTTGCTGGGGGGGGGCAGGAGTTAACTGAGGCTGGAGATGAGGACCAGAGCTTCAGATTGACAATTAAGGAGGCTCCCCTGAAGAAAGACACACGTAGAGAGAGAGATACAGAGAGAAAAGGGGAGGGGGGAGGGAAAATGTGTGAAAAACAAAGAAAATTTTAGACTAACAGGATAAAGCAGCAAAGAATAACAGAGATGAAGAGCACAAGAAGGCAAGGTAATAGGTAAGGAGACAAGTTGATGTTCATACAGTCATATGATTTTTTTCTAGACTTAATTGTGATTCACAGAGGTCACCTTCAACAAAGGAGCAGCTATATATATATATATATATATATGTGTGTGTGTGTGTGTGTGTGTGTGTGTGTGTGTGTGTGTGTGTGCCTGTGTGTGCCTGTGTGTATGTGAGAGTGTGTTTGCATGTCTGGAACACTTTGTCCTTTATACCAGATGATCCCAAAAACAGGCCTGAAAAATGAGGGCAGGAAAAGGTAGAAAAAGTAGAAGGGAAAGGAATACAGGACAGGCAGGCTGGCTGGCAGAGGGAGGATTGCTTAATAAAGCCCAACAGCTTGCTGTCAAAATGATTCTGCTAGCTCTTGCTCTCTGCCTTTCTCTATCTGCTGTTGTCACAGCTGAATAACTAACTATCTGCTGCAACTCAGTGTTTTGCTTTGTGCAAATGCATGATGGCCACATGAGGTTTGAACCTGCAACCTAACGGTCCTCGATTTGTCTGCTGCACCAGCCCAGGAGCCGACACCTCAGTGGATTTTGCTCTGCTGTGATTTGTGCATCACTGTCAAGCCACAGGGGGAAACTGAAAGCACGGCTCTTAATTAGTGAGTTTTGTCTAGCTAGTTACGTTTGAATTAAGCATTCTTGTTCTGAAAAATCACATTGAGATTTAGGCTACTGTGTGAGTAACTTATGAGAATTAGCTTTTCTCAGATCAAGTCTTAAATGAAGACTGTGCGTTGCATATTTAATTTGATAGTCACATCCAGCTTTCATGTAACAAAAATATGCATCAAAATGATACAACATCGGGGTACGGTGTTAACTGGCCCTAATGAAAAAAAAATGATTATAGGCTCTGTGGTACTCACTAATGAGTTTTTAGAGAACACATCGTAGATACTATAATCCCTCTTCATACGGGGTCAATTGCAACAAAATAAACGTATCATAAGTGAAGACGTGTTGTTTTTATTACATAAATGAATGTGCTGCTGGTTTACATATTTTTGATTCTGTTGCAGAGTTCAGCCAATAAGTCCTTAGATGCTTTATGTTTCTTCTCTAGTGAATCATCTGCATCATGGGACATAACTGCAGTGAAACTATTTACTGAGAATAATTTCTTATGGAATGGATGGATGGAATCATTTTTAGCATTTCTCCTGTATATGGATGTTAAACAGTGGAGAAAGACGAGGCTAATGTTACAGGGGTATGACATGGCAGACAAGGATGTGAGCCAAATGTGAAGCCGTGATGTTGCAAGAAGCTTGTCTTAGCCCCTTGAACATGAGGGTACCACAGGCCCACTAAATGTTTCATCAAACCAGCAAGAGGATGATGCAAACTACCCAGAAGCCACAGTTATGCAAACATTTCAGGTAATTACAACTGTATCTTTTTCTTCTTTAGGACTTTTTCAAAAGGTTTAAATATCCTCATGTTTTCACCTAAAAGCAGTTTTGCATTTCAGCTCTCAGTTACTGTGGCTTTGGGAAATTTTACCACTGGAGAGTTTGAAAAGCCATGAATCACCATGGATTTATGTTAAGCTACATTTTAGACCCTCAGTAGAATCATGTTAATTGACTTTTGACACACTGTCATCTGAAATAGCGTAAAATGTGTTTTGTCACACTGTGTGAAATACAGACCATGTTTTGCAAACACAATAATACTGTTACTCTGTGTTTTTTTCCACAATTCTGTGTGGTGTGTTCCACAAACATCTTCTAAAATAATCTTTCTTTCACTGTTGAAACTGTAATGATCTCAAGGGATGCTCTGTTTGATCCTCCAAAAAATTCCTTCTGAATATTAGATCAGGGATTGGCCCTACTCATTTTTCAATCTGTTCTACTGAGGCAGCGCATGGGAAGCGTTTCTATTATCTATTAGTCACCAAGCAGTGTGCTGCAGAGCACTCCATCTGCAAAAAAATATTCACATGTCACTTCATAGTACAGATCACATGGGCACTATGTCATGCTTGGAAAAGAACATCTCATAAAAATGGATTTTAAAAAAAATCTTGTCATTCATAAATAATTATTGGATTCATACTGGATTTAATGATCTTTAAAATTTTGGGATAGATATTAGCATAAATAATTGCAAAACTGGTTACTAAATATTTTATATATACATATATTTTTCCAGCTTGATCTATACGCTGCAGCTTATATTTTCACACATGTGTTGGCCATATGCAAACAAGCCCAATTTGTAGCCATATGCACAATGATGTGTTTACACTTACTGTGTTGATGCACAGTCAAACACACAAACACACACAACCAAAACAATGACATACTCCCAGAAAAGGAAGCAGTAAGCAGTTACAAAACCAGACATGGAAACTTGGTATTCTCTCCTATTTTATTCCCGCTCTGTCTTCTTCTGTCTTACATGATGTTTTCTGCCTTCTAACATTCTAACTCTCTGTCCATCCATCTCACTTTGGTGTTGATGTAAGTAGGTCTTAGCCCAGAGAGGGGAGGCAGTGGATATTATATGTGAACTGTGCTATGAATCCCACTGCTGAGGGGAGAGCAGATGTGCTCATCCACCTGGATGGATGGAGAGCACACAGCCAGTGACAGAGAAAAGATATGCAGGGCTATGAGGCTGGGGGTGGTGTGTGTGTTGTGCCTAGCTGTGTATGTACGATGGGTATCAAGAGTGAGTGATTGCATTCCACTTTTGTCAGCAGAACAGTGGGGCTCTTAAGTCTTATCAATTTCCTTTAATTGCCATTTGACCATCTGCCAATCACACAACCAACCCACACACACACACAAACACATCTGCAAACATGCCCATCCATACACACATAAACCACCAACTAAATCAAGTGTGGAGGACGATGGATAAAAGGGCAAGTTACCATTAAACAGCTCTATCTTCTCAGTTTATCTCTCTCTCTGTCTCTCTCACTCAGAAACACACACAAATGCATGACATTGCACACACACACATGTACAGACACACGCACACACGCACACACACACACACACACACACACACACACACACACACACACACACACACTGTTGGGTAATTTATTGATCCTCAAGAGACAGACTGGCAGTCCAGTGGGAGTCACCAGTGATAAGCATGATTGGTCTGTACTGAGTGGCCAAGGAATCGCTGTAGAAGTAATCAAACTGAGGGCTTAAAAAAAAAAACACACAACAAGGTACACCTCTTTGTGGGGAGCAGTTCTTCCAAGAACAGGAAACCCAATTAAAGTGTGAAGCATTGTGTATTGGAGTTGAATATGACTCAACTTGAAATGCTGAACTTCACACTGGTTTGCCAAGAGAGCTGTCAGCTACATTTAAACAAGTTACTCTGCCATACTACACTATAGAGTATGAACTACATAAAAATGACAAGTGCATAATTTTGCACCTCTGAGCAGGGCAGTTAACCCCCAAATACTCCAGGGGAGCTGCACTGTGGGAGCATGTTATTAGGATAAACTGAATGTGTAACACAGCTTTGCTGAGAGGCATTACCAAGCCTTCCCTGGGTGTTTTAGTTTAATGAAAAGCAAAAGCTATAGCAATATGGAAACCATCCAAACCAGTGTTGCGGCTCAGGCCACCATGGAATATACCCACTTTAACCTTTATCAGCCCAATTACCACTGGCACAAAAACAACTTCCATCCCAAGGTAGAAAGAAGGGGCAACACGTCCACCTTACCAAATTAATCATTTGTCTGTAAACTGAGTCACTCTTGGCTGGGTGACATGAAGGAGGAAGCAGCCACTCGCCAAATACAGAGCCTACTGTCTATCTCTCTATGTATCTATGTGAAAATACAGTCTCAGCTCCCTTGTTTTTGAACAAGCAGAGCAAATAAAAGCTCATACAACTGACTGCCCACTTTGATCCCTGTTGCAAGCACCTTTCACTGTGTTTAAGTGGTGGAACAAGTGGCCAATTGACCACTTTTAACTTGTCTGACCTCATTACCGCTGTAATGCTACCTGAAGTCATCTGAAACAAAAACAATAGCACAGCTCTTCTGTTTGCATGGTGTGCCACCATGAGGGTTTCTCGCTGAAAGGCAGCACCAGAATATTGAGTAGTGGTTTTAAAGGACGTCTTGTATGTCATTCAAAGGGAGTTCATGACCTCAGTTGCTAAAGTGTAAACTGTATGATGAATCTGTGACTAAATGCACAGCCAGCACACAGATACAAAAACGCAGCAGGCAAACTCAGGGAGTTTAAAGTAACCACAATTGAATTATTCCGAGTGGCTGCTTCCAATTTCCACTAATCAGTATCACATACTTTTGTTTAAAAATTTGTTTGTCATTGTAGCTTTTTGGACAATTTACAACACAGGAGACATGGAAGAGAGAGAAGGAAATGACATGCGATGAAGATCACATATTCACTCCCAAAACATTGATACATAATATACACTATAACAAAATGAAGAATACTTTTACTATTGATTTGAACTTATCTTTGGAGTAATCCACCCCACGCAAATATCAGATCTTAGTACTCAGCCATAGCACATGTAACATAGAGGGAGGATCTTCAAAGTAAAAGCATAACATCCTCTGTTCTCCTTCTCGCCCCTCCTCCTCTCTCCCTCTGTCAAACAGAGAGACGAGCTTAGATAAATGCTGCAGTCCCATACTATACATGACCTACTGACCCTGTTCATACACAGGCAGGGTGCAGCTCTGGCACTGCGACCTACAGGCATACGCAGTGCAAAGATGTACACAGTCACCATTTCATCATAATGCTACCGGATAGCACACACACACACACACACACACACACACACACACACACACACACACACACACACAGAGAAAGCAAAGCTTTTCCCGATTGTTGGCCTGGTGCAGGAAACCTTGGGAAGATGGAGCTGGATGTCTTCCAGGGTGCCTCCTGCGTGTCACAGCAGCAAGACCACAGAGCCTCCATCCAGCCACACCGGCCCAGCGGAGCGGAACACTCCGCCAGCTCCCCCAAATCACCAAGATATGCCACTTCTACACCGTCAAGGTCAACCATCCAGTCACATTTTGTCACTCTAAACGCTCACAATGACTTCATCTGGATACATGCCCCACAGGGTTGTGGTGATTTATCTTATTCTGGGCAATTTTCCTGTGCTCTTCCAGTTTGTCACACAAATTCCCTCCTCTCATAATGAGAGACAGAGAAGGACACACAATTGTTACTCCAACATGCAATATGCATTTGTTGGCTTCTCAAATGTCTGCAAACCTACATCTTCTCAAGTTTGGAAATGTTATAGCCTATGTTATAAATACTGATGACTAGAGTATGCTTGCAGAAATTATGTCAAACCATATAATGTGCAGTCACAGTATGGTGTCGGAGTATAAAGTATTGTTTGTGGGGCTTTGAAAGTTTATCTTTTGTATATTGTCTTGACAATATAGAACAGCCAACAGTTGATAATAAATTCACTGGAGGCAGAAAAGGACAGACATACGTAGGGTTTGGTCTGGGGCTGGTGTTGGTTTGTAGAGCGCCTGACACCTTGATTTTGGGATGAATACATTGGAGAAAGCTGCAGTCATCCAGAAGAACCAACATTCATACCCGGGAGTGAATTACAATGGACTTAGACTAGACATGTAAATGTCTATAATTAAGATAATAGCAACTTGGCTTCCAAGGGTGAAAAATGAGCTGCTATCAAACACCTGTTTTATAAAAGCACCCAATCTCCTGAAGAAGGCAAAGATAGGCCTCAGCCAAAGACTCTTTTTCACACAGACCAAGTATCTGTATATTATTTCTGTAATATTCCTGTACTGTGTCTGTGGTACACACTGCTGAGGTTGTAGTGACCTTATCGTTCATTATAGTGTTTTTATGTCCAGCGTCACCACTATAGTATCCCTGAGGGGACTTTTGCTGACTTATATGAAAAGAATAATTTTAAAATTTATTACAGGATTACTATAGGCCTTGTCCTTTTCACAAGTGTCTCCCAATAGACTTAAATATACAAACACAGGACTAGCAAGGCGTATTGCCCCCCCCCCCCCCCCCCCCCCCCCCCCCACCCGTGTGTGTGTGTGTGAGAGAGAGAGAGAGAGAGAGAGAGAGAGAACAGAGCGCGAGACACAGCCATGTTCTCCCAGCCTCCTCGCCAGTAACCATGACAACAGGATGGCTGGGAGACACGGCTCGAGCTCAATTGAGGCCGGTGTCTTTCTTTTCCTCCAAAATAGACCTTGGTCGCGTTTCAAGAGCGACTTGTCCTCTTAAAAGCGGAAAGGAAAAGCTTTTCTGTCCTTCTTCTCGGGGGAGAGTGAAAAACACACCTCCATAAACACCCACGGCCCGCACGGTGCATATCTCCAGCCTATTAGCTCAACAAACAGCTATCCAACAGCCTGTCGGGACGAACGGGCTGCAGGCTATGCATTTTTGGTCACAGGTTAGCAAGAAACATGTAGTATTTACGCAACGCTATATAAAACAGCCTCCATGTAAGATGAGTTCGCTCACCTCGTTAATAAACCAGGCTACATAATGTCTAAGCGTGGGCTTCATTAGCCCTCTCAATTAAACACAAAATGGGCTATTTAATGTTAACACAATCAAACCTAATAGCTTTGAAATGATAACATTACGCGTGTGGACTATATGATAATGTATCGTCTCTGCACTCACCAGCAAATCGCGTTCAGTCAGAGGCTAAAAGGAGACTTTTGCAGCGGAGGTGCTCCTCTCTCCCTCTCTGTCTCCGTATATCCACACTGGGGAATAACATTGATAGACGGTGCTCTTTTTTCTCTCCACGCCGAGCGTCCTTCCTTACTACCCCCCTCTCGCCGGTATGCGCGTGCGACCGCCGTTCACGGCCGCCACCAACCGACCGATGCTCGTGGTGTGTCTCGCGCCTCCGCGCAGGCTGGTAGGGGCACGCGGGAGGTCCAGGATCCTCTCCTCTCCTCTCTCTCTCTCTCTCTCTCTCTCTCTCTCTCTCTCTCTCTCTCTCTCTCCGTGTGTGTGTGTGTGTGTGTGTGTGTGTGTGTGTGTGTGTGTGTGTGTGTGTGTGTGTTCGCGTGCGCGTGCGCGTGCTTTAGAACGGCAGCTGAGAGATTGTAATTCCGCTCCTCGGTCCTCGAGCACCGTTCCCTCCGCCGATGTGAACGGGACTCGTCTCCAGGGCCTGTTGATATCAGACAGAGACTGTAGCCTGCAGTGAAGATTAGGACCGACGGTGCTGTTGACACAAGTCCCTCTCTTCTCTGACCAGTGCTGTGATAACTGACCAGGCTGGAATGTATTAGAATATCATTAAAATCACACACACACACACACACACACACACACACACACACACACACACACACACTTAGCTTATGCTGGACAGACTCTGGATGCAGGGCAGACTGAAGTGGTCCAGTGGCTCCCAAACTGGGGACCAGCAAGGGACCCTCAGAGTCCTTGAGGAAGTGCTAGGGTGTCCCCGAAAATGAGTCATGACTTGAAGTCATGTGGTTAAAGTTTAATTCTTTCATATGGTTAAAGTTTAATTCTTTTTATTAAATATTATCACTAGGAGAAAAGATGTTTTGTTTTGTTTTGTTTTGTTTTGTTTTGTTTTGTTTTTTCATTTGACAGTTGACTCTGTTTGGATATTTGGCATCTTAATATCAGTGTCTGATGTGTAAAGCCTGTAGATGTCATATCCAAGATGTACTATTGCTCATACTATAGTTTTGGCTGGTTTACATATGGAAATTAGTAAATGCAGAGGAAACAAACCATAACAATTAAACTGTGCATAGGCTGCCTTCATATACACTATATTAGTAAGGCTGGGTAATACAGTCTATCAATATTATATCTATATTATGATATGAGACTAGATGTCATCTGGGATTTTGGATAGTGTAATATCCTGGTTTTAAAGGCTAACAGTAAGCTGTTAGGCAATGGCAGCAAGTGTATTCAGTCCTTTCTTTTATCGTATTTGTCCAGTTTCTCTGTTACATGTCACAGTACTACGACCCTGAACTTTGACCTCTTTGCTTCTTGTGTGTAATACTGGTGACCAAGAAATCTGAATAGTAGCATGAGCAATATGGCTACAACTATTATGAAACGCATTATCACAAATTGAAAATAAATTGTTCTTAATTAAATAGTTTTAAACAAAGAGCATCATGGCATTTATTTTCTTTTGATCTTTGCCAGTTCATCTTTTTCAAAGGTACTAATCATTCTGGAGGGCACTGTCAACATAGTCTTTCCTCTGCTGGGCGACCAAATTACAGCCTAGCCAAAAGAGAAAAGCCACACTCATTAAACCAGTGTGAAAAAGACAATCACATCTGTGGGCTAGAGAACAAAGATAAATGGTTTTTAGTGTCAGTCGGTGTTGTGGAAAACTTTGGTTTGTAATTCATGAAGTGTGTGCACGTCTGCGTGCATGTGCGTGCGTGTTTCTCCCTAATCTATTAATAGGGAGAAATCTATGAGCAAGACATGGCTTGAAATCTCTATAATTATGCTGTAAAAAAGCAAATGATTTCATGACATACTGCTGTCTATTGTGCTTCCTATATTATTTTTCTTTAACTTAATGTGTTTTGTTTATCCTAATTTAGTGCTTATTCAGTTTAAGTTTTATTGTCTATGTGAGAAAATTTGCTTTGTCAGCATGTTTTTTATATCGAAACATTATGCCAATAAAGCTTCACTGAAATGAATTGAATTGGGGGAGAGAGAGAGAGAGAGAGAGAGAGAGAGAGAGAGAGAGAGCAGTGAAACCCCAGATTATGTTAAAGGCATGTTCAATCTGTCAGATGAGAGCAGATGACATACAATTCCTGGATTACTGGACTGCCTGCCCGGCAGGTCATGTGATTATTGGCCAGCACATACAGTAAAGGAGCCTCTGTACATTCTGCCCTTGCCAAGGCAATAGAGGACATTTCATCCACTCTGCGAGCTACTGCCCCCCATCCTCTAATTCCACTCCCCTCCATCCTCCACTTTCACTCTCTCTCCTCTCCCATATGTAAAACCTGCATAGTTAGACCAAGCCAAAAACCTGAGCAAGGCTCCATTCAGGAAAGCGACAAGGCTAGCACCAAATTTGTGCTGTCTTTGCAACACACTTTGGCAGTACTTTCTTATTCAGGCACCTCAAGATCACTAATTGAAACACAGTTAGCGGTACACATGCGCACATATAGATCTGAACTGTCTGCCTCCAAAATTCAGCAACAATTTTGCAGTGATCTTGAACATAGCTTTGTAAATGCACAGCGCTGCCAAGTCTTAATGTAAGGTCCGCATGGATTGAGAACCTCAGCCTGCAATCCAATGATCTCCACTGATCAATAGCACATTAGAGAGAAGGAGGGTGGAAGAGAGATAAGGTAAGAATAAAAAGAGAAAGAAGTGTGCAGAGAAAGAGGGTGAGTCATAAAGGGAAAGAGTGAGAGAGAGAGAGAGAGCAAAAGAGAGAGAGGGGACTGCAGCCAGAACAAAAGAGCATGGTGTTTGAAGACAAGGGGAGAAGGTTAGAGAGGCGAGGCCGTGAGGCAGTGAGACAGGTAGAGGGGGGATATGCATGGAGAAAGAGAGATGGGGAGGGCAGGGCGGGGGCTGGAGATGACAAAGAGAGTTCACAGGATGCACAGATGACCCGGGAGAGAAGGAGAGAGGTGAAGATGGTTTGGGGGAAATCCGCCGCAGACGCACTGTCAATCCTAATTACTAATTTATTAACCTGCCCAACTGCCCCTCCTCTCTGCAACACACACACACACACACACACACACATTCATACACACACACTGCCCGCCGCTCTGTCCCTCTTTGTGTCCCGGGAGAGGCAGAGAGAAGGATGGACGGACGGATGGATGGAAGGAGGAGGAGATGAGAAGAGGTGTGTCTGCTGAGATGGTGGCAGGCGGCGTATTGGGAACACTGGAAATCCCTGATGTGGCAACTGGCTGGAGCTGTTGGGGGGAGGCTGGGGGGGGTGGCTGGTGAGGAGAGAAGGTAACAGCTTGTGTTTTGGCCTGTTGGAGGGGGGGGGGGGTCTCCAGTGATTGTGTGGGCGGGCACATGAGTATGTGAATGTGTGTGGCTGCATTGTTGGAGTACGTCTATGCTTGTGGGCCATCAGGCATGCCTTGATTTATGTGTGTGTGTGTGTGTGTGTGTGTGTGTGTGTGTGTGTCTGTCTTCATGCACAACCACAAGGTGCACTGGCAAGAGGAATCTGTGTGTGTATGTGTGCATGTGTGTCTAAGAGAGTGTTAGCTTATCAAATGAAGCTAGCTGGTGAGGAAGCTGAATCAATATGCTGATGTTGCTTTAGTCACAACATGGTGGGTAATCAAAGCAAAAGGGGGAGGAGCCTCAGTCTGAGACTCACTGCCAGACGGACAGTCTGTCTTTATCTGGGTGCCTCCACTGCAATGCTCCCAGCTCTTTGTGTGTCTGTGTTCTGTGCATGTGTCAGTGCAACACACACGTGCACACACTGATGTTAGCATGCACACACATCAAGAGCATGTGTAGCATTCCTGTGCGTGTACAGTGCAACTCAATATGAACACAGATACACGCATATATACACACTAAACCCGACCACAGACAGACACACACCCACACCCACACCCACACACACACACACACACACACACACACACACACATGCACACACAAGGCAATGCAGTGCTGACTGAGGTGGAATTAGAGAGAGAAATCCTCCAAACGAGCATCGATCCATGCAGTTTACAGCGCTGGCTCTGTCTGCCACATAGGCCAAACAACAGGGAGCTCTCTGAGACAGCTGGGGCACACACACACACACACACACACACACACACACGCACCCACACCCACACACACACACACACATACATTGCAGAATGTGTGTATACATGAAGAGGGGTCTTTGATTTTGATCAGAGAACTTCACAGCAGTGCGCGCTTTAGAGTGTAAAAAGTATGTGTGCGTCTCCGTGTTTATGTGTGTGTTTGTATGAGTGCATACGTGCACAAGTGCGAATGCAGATTCACTGCTGAAGATGTAGATGAATGGCAAGAGTTGGCTCAGAATCTTAATAAGCTGGTGTCATTAATCGCAAACCAAGCCTCCCTTGACAAAATTCAGGAAGTTTATAGAGCGGTGTTACAAGATTGCCATTAATCAATTCCAGATCCTGCTTGATACCCATGACAGGGCCAGAACTCTGATGTAATGTTTAAAAGAAGTCAATGGGGGAGCAACATTTGGCTGAAATACGCACATTCAGTCTTTTCAGGTGCAGGACATCAAAAACAGCCAAAATGAAAAAAATAGGTTAGAATACTGTTGCTCCCAAAGACTGATTTAATTTGACACATAGAACGTTTTGATCACACTAATCTTCATGGCATGCTCAGAAAACTCTGTTTAGTTCTTTAGGCTTTAATAAGACTATGAATAAGGATTGTCAAGGGATTGGATCATGGATGATATGAAACTCAACAGCAATGCCAACTTAAATCCTAGCAGCAGACTCCTGTCAAATTGTTATATACAAACTCATAGGGTTTACAAGTCGCCCGTGCTTCCAAAAATGGAAGAAAAAAAAAAACAGCAGAAAAATACATGGTGCAGTAACTTGGCACTGAAAAGGGCAGGATGTGTGTTTTCTCAGAATTTATTACATTTGGGGAAGGGAGCGCAGCAAGAGACAGACGTTTCGGCGCTGGGGCATCATCAGTGCCATAATGGCAGTATTTATCCTTCTCTGCTCATATAAGAGAAACATGAAACCTGCCTTTAGAGTTTGGACATCATTATGTCTCGGTCCTCAATGATTCCCTAGACTACCTCATCAGCATTCATTACCACAGAGGGGTGGGGGATGCATAGCATGTCACTGTGTGTGCGTGTGGCTCTCATCTGGGTCATTATATCCACAAGCATGAGAGGAGTGTAATAATGACACACATCCGTCTGTGTGATACAGAGACGAACAGACAAATAGAGGGGGGAGGGTCTTAATTTGGTTCTTGGTTACTTCCACCTGTGCCCATTAGCCTTTAAAACTGGTCACAAAGAAGGAGAGAGAAAAAACACAAGCCCAGTGTTGAATCTCAGTGCAAGACATAAAATTAAACACTATTATTCAATCGGCCCTCCCTTCCCTAGCTATCTGTCTGTCGGTGTGTGTCTCCCCTCTATTACTTTGGAATAAATAGGAGGAGGCACGAAGAAAAGATTGTTAGGATTCCCCAGGGGAACGGGCAAAAAGCACAGACACATAAAGCTGTCTGTTTGTTTACGGACATAATCCATTTTATATTTATGTGTATGTGTCTGTGTGTCTGTGTGTGTGTGTGTGTGTGTGTGTGTGTGTGTGTGCGAGTGTATGTGTGTGTGAGAGAGAGTGTATGTGTGAGAGAGAAACAGACAAGGAAAACACTGGCGACCTTGCCAACTCATGACAGAATGCGCCATGTGTGTTACATGCTCATATGTGTGTGTGTGTGTGTGCGCACGTGCGTGCATGCATGTGCATGTGTGCGTGCCAGCGCCAAGTCTGCTGGGCAGCCGGGTCAACAGACAAACTGATCACCATGGCAACAGTGCCACACTCTGCCCCTGTGTGCCAAGTTGTAAATATGGAAGTCATATAAATTTGGAAGTCCTGCTGCCCCCTGAAATCACAAGAGCTTGTCAAAGTTTCTAAACGGCATCATGTTGATACACTAGAGAGGTCAGACTATGACTAATTAATTATTAGGTGGTCCATATAAGTGACTACCTCCTTCTGACTGCCTAATGTAACTCAGATGCCCCTGCTGCACCACTTAGCCTGATATATAATAATAAAATAAGTCCAATATCCAGGCAGATTCACGCTGTTTGGTTTATTTCAAGCGAAGAAGCAGACTATCACTGTGTAAAAATATTGCCCAGCATCTAGTCATGTCCTATCCTAGACTGCTCATTATTGTCACTGCTGTCTACAGAACTAACACGAAGAGAATAAAAAAAAATTCACACAGTAGTAAACTCTACATAGACTTACTTTGTGTTTTCTTCATTTAGGTGTCTAAATGAATTTTGACTGGTCTTGGATTTGCTCCTCCAGTGGATTCCATTATTATTCAATTATGTCAGCTTCTTCACTTGATATTCAGTTACCAGACAAATTGTTTAACACTGCCAGCAAACCAAGGGGCACTGTTAGCTTACTAACAAGATGGCTTGGCGTTAGCAGTGCCCAGTAGCCTCCAACAAGAATACCAGTATTGATAGTAATGATTCATTTCTGTTTTTCTGTCACTATGGTACCAAAATACTTCCCACTTGCCCCTCAGAATATATCCAGTTTTTCAGAAATCTTTATCCAGAAATACAGTAGAGAGTCCAAGATAATAACAATACCCCTTTTTGCACTGAGCTAAAATCCCACTTCCATGCAGGACTTGAGCTCAGCATAAAAGGGTTAGCTGGCATTTCAGTCCTGTGTTCTGAACCCTTGCAACAGTCCCGGCTGATTATCGGCTTCAGCTCGGCAGAGGTGTAAAAGGGGTCACCTGCTAATTTGTGTTCCACGTAAGCACTACGATACAAAACATAACTTTCCAATAAATCATCATCTTTTTGGATTGTGTTCATGGTGTTGCTGTAATAAGAAACAGCCAGGTTGGAAAATTGTGACACAAGTTAACATGGAGGCAAATATGTGATCAGAGACCTCTGCTGATATAAATGGTGTTTCCCACCTTTTTTTTTTTAGCACGTAGTCCTGGGGAAAACACACACACACACACACACACACACACACACCCAAAATAACATGGCTTGCTTGGTGTACCAAAGAATTTGACTGCCATTGCACTGTTTTCCATGGTCATTTGACTGGTACAGAATAAAATGGCAGTTACGGCTAAGTGCTTTGGTCAGCAGGGCCGTAAAAAGTGTCACCCTTGCTTGAGAACTGTGGAGATGAAGACTGGTGATAAATTAAAGGAAAAACCAACATGGTGGTATTGGGCTACCACGAGCCACCAGAGTGGTTTCAGTATGTTGGCAGAGATTCAACAAGTCTCTGGAACTTGACCAACTACTTAAAAAGGGCAGCAACAAAATGTAAAAAGACACCACCGGGTGAAATGACAACTTATTACAAATGGAATTCCAGAGATTTGTTTTTGCTGCAAAGCCTCTCACTTCAGTGGAGCAGCAACTTATCGCAAGTCGCTTTACGGGAGTTAGCAAAATGGTGCGATGGCAACAGAACATGTAAAAATGTCCACCACTCCACCTGGGATGTTGATTTGAACCGGAATGACCGGGCTTGTCTATTCAAGTTTTCCAGGTATAACACGATTCAGTGCCATACCCCCTTTCTTTCTTTCTTAATTTAACTATGTAATGCTGTGTGGCTATGAACCTGTTTTTGCGAATAATAAATTATAATGTAGGCCTGCTGATAAATGTGCAACCTCTGAGTGCACTTGAATTCAGTCTGTACCCCTGTATGGCACACATTGCTGTATGTGCCATTAAATGTAGTACAATACCACTGATTACGTCAGCTGAATTTATTAAAATCATTATCAGCGCTCCGTATAAAAACAGCCAACATAAGGTAGCATGGGTACAGTTTCTACATCTCACCCAAGGGTGCCCATCCCAGCACAGCCTGTCCTGGAAGTTAAATTAAATTAGGGGGCTGGAGCTCTGCTGTATGTAGCTGTTGCCCTTCAGTGTGGTTTGCTCAGCCACATACTGTACATCTCTCATATGAAAGCTCCCTAATGCACATCCCCTCCATGGAGCCGGCTCCATGTCAGTGGGGCCCATGTATTAAACATGTGGTGTTTGTGGAAGGGAACATGTTGGAATACCAATACTCTTGCTATGGAAAAATCTGCCTGGCCATGTTGCTGAATCAGACGGCTCCAGCAAGGCCCCAGAAAGCATGACGGGAAGTATAATCTCATTTTGTGGTTAAAAGAGAAAATTGCCTTCCTCCGTGTGCGCCGTCTGAGTCACTTGACATATTGGAATGATATTTAAACTCTGGACTGTTTTTAGATAAAAACTAAGAACATTATGGAGACACTGATCGAGACAGATTAGCTGTAACGTGGCTTTGGTATCAGCAGGGAACACTGGACCCGTTGGCAAAACGTGCTCTCTCTCTCAGTCAGTGGATGTGTGTTATCAGAGCTGGTTTACTGTGTAATCTCTCAAAGTGACCAGCCAGGGGTTTCCAAGCACCAGGAGGAAAAGTGTAAAGTTCAAACCAAAATTTAAAAACCTGTCAGTTATCTACTCACCCTTATGCCAGTCAAAACTCCACTGAGGCTCGCTGGACCGTCAAACAGCCACAGTTAAGTTTTCCCCATGGAAGAATTAGCAAGAAAAGCTCCAGTTGACTGGCACTGGGCCAGCTGTCACAAAAAGAAACGTTTTCGTCTAAAAGTAAACAAATGCACGAGGCTGAGAGGCTCTTAAAGGGACAGTAACGGTTACTGCAGCATCTACAGCCTGTGGACAATTAATACCGTCTCCAGCTTTAAATCATTAGCAGCTTTTGTTTATGTTCTTATTTACAGTTAAGGTTAGCTTAAATAAATCAATAAATAAATAAATAAACAACACCTCTCCGAACATCACTGTGGTGTTTATTGTCGGTTCAGTTTAATGTCAAGGGGACGTAGCCCCCCCTCCTCCCTCCTAGACATGCATATTAAACACTAATGCTCGTGCACCGTGTCAAAGATGGCGGACGTCGCTCATTCCCGCGCGTTCACGACTCTGGGCTGAATTTTCTGGGACCTGCAACAGGATCTCTGCACTGCAAAATTACCCCCACCCCCAACATATTAATTTTCCCAAACAGCATGTTCACCATACTGCAAGTGTTCATAGGCAAATGTTGAACATGAACCCTTCATTATCTTGTACATTATGTCAGGCTGCCCACTGGTCAGCATCTCAAGGTAGCGTCAACACCTAAGCAAGTTTAGGCTGGTATAACTGTAAAAAAGTGTCCTCAGAGGGGGATCCTTGAACTAAAATGTTAATCAGGGTAATCAGTGCTGTTCTGTATGGTCTTTTAAGTATGGGAATATCATAGGCTATTGCTATTTTCCATTTCCCCAGCAGAGGGAGCTATGCACGCATGATTCCCTGTTGAATGGGACCAGATGAGTCCCAGTGTAATATTGTATTTTACAAGAGTATTCATGAATGCTGATGATGTGTTGATAACGTACTGGGACATTCCCCAGGTGCCTCATGGTGAGAGTATATGAAGGTGTGACCGTGACAGACGATAATAAATGGCACATTCACTGTGAAGTGGTGTTTCCTGGCATATGAGGAAACACACACTATAAAGTACATGAGGAATACTAATGCTTGTCAGCGGAACTTCGGGGAATTCAAAAGGTGTGACTTCAGGATGAATAAGAGAAACACGTGATATTGGCCAGCCACATAAATGAGTAATTCCAGCTCAACACACACACAAACACACACACACACACACACACACACACACACACACACACACACACACACACACAGACATACATAGGCCTACATAGAGCCACACTTACCTGTTATTATATCAGGTTGACCCAGTATATCTTGTGCTGGTATATGATTAATGTGTTTCTGTTTTCCCCCCAAAACTCCTGCCATCTGCGCGTCATTGCTTTGCTGTAGCAGACCTGACCTTGAACCCAGAGGGAGAGGGAGGAAAAGAGCTCTGGTGTGTGTGTGTGTGTGTGTGTGTGTGTGTGTGTGTGTGTGCACACATGCGAGTGTGTAATAGCTACTGAGCTTATGGTGATAGTAGTTTTTTTTAAAATTCCCATTTTGAGAGTGTCAGCATTTCTGCAACCGCCACTTTCCTTTTCATTTTGTGGAGCTCTTTATATCCTAAAAATGGGTAGGTCGGTACATTTCCATGTCTGTTTTGTGTGTGTGTGTGTGTTTGCGTGTGTGTAAGGCCTTGTGTTATCTGCCCTGATACTAGTGACAGACTGAGAGACAAACAGACAGGTGTCTGTAGGGTAGTATCACTTGAAATGCTGTTTCTGGTGGAAAGTCTCCAAAAGTATTGACTTTGGTTTCATGTATCAGTCTTCCTGCATGAGACGCTAAAAATACTGGAATCCCAGGCTAAATTTTATTGCGTAAATGGAATCTCATGTTTTCACTGCATTTTTTAGAATCACTTTATGTGGAAAAAATAGCAGATGATGGGCCCAACTGAAATCTTATGACAACAAAATGACTGAGGTTTTTTTTTTTTTTTTTTAAAGCAACTACAAAGAGTTTTTAAGTGGTTATGAAACCGTCTCAATTTAATAGTGATGCCTCTACATGACCTACATAAGCAAACGAGACCATCAGCAAAAAGGCGAGTGAAAGTTCCATGAAGTTGCTTCAATCCGATTTTAATATCAATACACCCATGAGTATCGGCACTCACAGCTTATCATTTTTTTGTCAGCAGTTTTATATTCATATTTAAAAACACTCTACTTTTATTGTTGATAATATGAAAGCTTAACTTTGTGACTCAAGAAAAAAATGAAACCTACCCTTTCTACTATTACAGACCTACTACACTTTTTCCATTCAGTGTAAAAGGCGGCAATTATCTCACATCACATCACAGTTTTAACTGAAAAAATTATGTTGTCAGTGAAACCATTATTTTGACTTATTATGTGTACTGTAAATAGCAAATACCTGAAAAATGTCACAGTGCACAAGGCACAAGAGGAAGGACTAACTAATATTTCCTGTAAACAGTCTAAGCAGGACAGGCCCATATAGTCCAGACAGGTAAAAACAACCAAGTCACAGGTTAGTCATATACACTCAGACTGCCTGTACATAATAATAGCCATAATTACTCAGCTACATTTGACTGACACTTCAAAACATCCAACCAGCCTCATCTGGTGTGTCACCGTGGGCAGGACAAGGAGATAACAATGACTGTTATCTGAAACGATCGCTTTAATCAAAGTGTGCAAACAACCTGTTGACGGAACAAAAATTCAGTGGAAAAAATATCCAGATTCCTTCCTGCACATGTGTTGTTGTGTTTAACAGATTCATATGAAGTGAGCAAAGCATGATTTCAGGAAGGAAGAGGGGGAAAAAAAGGAGGAGGGGGGGGGGTCTTGTCAGGGTCAAAAAGTGTCTGACACAGTATTTACACCATGTGACTCAAAAACGTTCCACTGAAAGCTAAACAAATCAATTTCTGCACGGGTGGGTCTGCAGTTCCAACTCTACCCCCCGAAACTCAGCTGTGCAGCGTGCTGTCAGCCAGACAAAATTAAAACAGAATGACTCACTCCGTTTTCTTCCACGGTAAATAGAGACCCCTCTGAGAATCACTCCCAAACTGCCACATTTTGTTTGAATGGCCACATTTCCCATGTGACAAGATATGGAGAGATTAAAGATAACTGAGTGCCAAATTGAAACGTATTCTCTGTCTTTGTTCATAACTAAATGCCACAAGGGAGAAGATGTGAAACAGCCAAGCAATGAGTTCAATTATGGCAATGGATATGCTCATATAGAGAGGGGGAAATTTGTTGCTTAATCACATTTGACCAATTAATGTCATTTCACTGCCTTGGTAACATAGTAGGCAATAAAATATAATGAAGAAGAGAAGAGAAGAGAAGAGAAAGGAGAGAGGGGTGTCAGTGAAAGAAAAAAAGAGGAGGAGGGAGGAAAGAAAAGGAGGAATGCTGTGATGTCAGTCCGTCCCACTCGTATTCAGTACAAAGGCAGCAGAGCAGAGCTATGCCTGCATTCCACCGCTGCTGACGGCTCAGACTGCCCACACACACACACACTCTCACGTCACACACACCTCATCATCCCACAGTGACAGAGGAGGTGAAACTCGCACCAGTGGGGAGATGCTGCCGGCCACAGACTGAGTGAGTCCACTTTCCCCTCCACTTTGCACTTTTCTCACTTTCCTTCTTTCTTTCTCTCTTTCTTTCTTTCTTTCTTTCACGCTTTGTTGTGATTGCCATTCTCCAGCCTGTCTGAGTTCATCCATCTCTCACACTCTGCTCTGTCGCTGTGAAACGGGCTCTGTTTGCTTAGACTGAGAGACTTTTCAAACTTTCCGCTCAGTATGCGACGCACATACCTTCCTCTCCTCTCCTGTCTTTCTTTTCTCTGCATGTGAACGGAGGCAGAGGCAAATCCTGGGCCTATTTGCATGTTGGCGCCAAGTTTCAGCTGAATACTCTGTCTTCATGTGTGTGCGTGTGTGGAAGAAGGAGCTGGTGTGCGTGCATATGGATTCGTTGTGTGTGTGTGCATTTTGTCTTTGTCTGATGTCTGTTTTCTCCAGCATCTGCTCTTGTTGTCTTGCTCAGTAAAGCATGGGAAGCCATTGTTTTGATAACTCGAATAACGCTTGTTTTTACTGCCACGTTGCTCGAGTTCAGATTTTTACAGTAAAATATGGGGGCTGACTCGCACTGACAGTGAATAAGACATGTGGTGACTTTGTTTAGTAATGAGTCCCTCATGTTACTTTCAAAGGCTCCTTTGGCCTGCAACTTCTGTCCTGTCAAGTGTATTTGCACTGCCCTTATCACAGTCACAGCCTCAAAGGGTTTCACAACGCCCACATTGTGAAACAATAAATGAAAAGGACACCACACAACCTTAATCCTTCAGAACAAGGAGAAAGCTTCATTAAATGAAAGAGACCTTGGGAAGTGTTATTCAAAGAGGGATCTCCAGACCAGGACAGCCAGGCATAAAGTGTTTCCAAGAAACAGGTGAAACTGGAATGAATGTTATCAAGCCAGAGAGCCCCCTGAGCAGCATGCATATAAAAAAAAAAAAAACAGGAATTACAGCTTTGACAGTGGAGTAGCCTTTAAAGGTGTTACAATGGGCCCATCGCCTAGTTTTGCCTCTTCACAAAGAAGATTAAAAACTGCCCCATCATGGCTGTAATTTAATCTGGTTATTCATATGGGGATTTATGAGCCACTGTGTTTGTTATATTGCAACATAATTCATTATGGAAATCCTTGGACAGTGCCAAAGGCAAAATGCTCCCTTAATGTTCTTTGCCTCTTTAAAGAGCGAGTCAGCACTAAATCAGACTTTTTAAGCTGTAAACACAGTTATATGGCTTCCATATGCTGAATAGCATTAATCTTGTGCTTGATTTCGACATTTTTTTCTTTTCAAATTTGCTGCTGCTATCGCTTCTAAGGGTAGAAACTCATATTGCATCACTGGTCTTCAACTGTGCTCCACTTTGGCCGCACCTCAGTCAGTTAGTGTTTTTGCATCTTTCAAAACTGTGTACTCAGTGGAGGCTGTGTGTTTGAAACAAGCACTGGGAAGGGATTTCTGGGACATAGCACTTGAGGACTTCTATTTTCTTGCTGACCTGGAGGCTAATTGAGCGGGCTGCTGATGGTTATCACGGTCACGTGTGTTGATAAGGTGCTAAAAGTGGTGTTTGTATGTGTATACATGTGTGAGTGTGTGTGTGTAGGTGTGTGTGTGTATGAGACCTACTGTAAATGTAGAAATTTAAGCGAACTAGAGCTGCCTTTCCCTATCTATCTGTGTCTGTTACCCCAAGATAGCATACGGTCATTCACACCCTTTCGTCTGTGTGCGTGTGTGTGTGTGTGTGTGTGTGTGCATGTGTGTGTGTGTGTTGACACACTGAGCCTGCCCCTGTTTGCCTTTCAATGTTTGAAAGCACAGCAGCATTCTCGCTACCTACTGTATGTAGAGTAAACAACGCATGCAAAAGCACACACACACACACACACACACATACATACACACACACACACACACACACACACACACACACACACACACGCATTCTGACACACACATAACAGTTGGCATTGTGGTTTATATTTGCCCACGGCCTATTGTGTTGTGCAGCCGGCCAGAAGAGGATTGAATGGAGGGTGGCTGAACAATACAGTAGATATAATCTCTCCCCCTCTCTCTCCCCTAACATAGGAGAGAAAACCACAACAGCAACCTTCAAACCTCAGTGGATTCAGACACACTGCACCTTAGCCTCCGGAGAGTCCGACACACTCCTGTTGCACTGAGAAGAAGCGTTTTACCACAAAGGACACGACTGCCGACAGAAAGGGAGTAGGACTTGCAGCATTGAGACTGTACCTGATCCCACCAGCAAAGCATACTCCTTCAAAGGAACCTGACTCTCAGCCTCGGTGAAACACGACCTGCCAAACCGAGACAGACAGGGGTTCACGACAGTCTCTGGCAACCAGGAGCGGAGGCAGGATGCTGGCCAAAATCCTTGAGGACATGTGGGTGGAGCCGGAGGTGCTGGAGGCTCTGAGCGAGGAGCAGAGGAGGATCCTCTTCTTCAAGATGAGAGAGGAGCAGGTACGGCGCTGGAGAGAGAGGGAGGAGAGGGAGGAGAAGGAGGCACAAGACAACAATAACAGCAGCAGCAGGCCAAAGAAAGGTAGAGTGCAGCCTGGTCTATTTGTTGCTTTGATCAAACCTGTGGGACAAGTCTGCATGATAATGTTCACACCAAAACACTACAGCAGGCCTGTATCGATCTACAAATAAACCAGATTGTCGTTACTCATTGTTGGGTAAAGACGTGAATTTATCTAAAACCTCCATCACAGTTCCATTACAGATTTTAATTTTTATGCTAGATAGAATGGGTGTCTCTCTTCTCAAACACTGGACATCTCATTTTGGAGTTAAACTCTTAGCTACATAGATAATGAAATGCAATGTCGTCCAGCAAGGCTACTCGATGGGACAGTGTCACTGGAGCTGCCAGGGTGTTTAACTGCCGTCTTTAAAGGTGATGTGTGTAGTATGTTAACATCAACAAATTATGTTGAGACATTAGTATACCGAAAACAAATGAGTAATCTTCACTGGCCTCTATATATCTTTCATTTTTTGAATTTATTTATTTATTTGTTTATTGCACTGTGTAATATTGGGTAGGACTTGACAGGAAATCTGTTTGATTGCTTTATGACACCCTAGGAAATTGCTTTACTGGGGAAATCAGTAAAGAAAAGAAGTGATGCTTGACTCTGATACTCACAACAGGTGCCCTTTGATAGGGTGGGAAGATGAACATTAGAAAAACAAATCTTGGAAGTCTTGCCTCTGTGGTAAGGAACTGAAAAGCGCCGGCAGAAAATCGCTTTACGTCACACAACTGGACAAGCACGCTTTTCTTGCAGTGCAAACCACAATAAAGCTTTCAGAGTTTCTGGAAATGGCAGATGATGGTTTATCCTCTTCAGTAAAGCAAAAGACAGAATAGAAGTAGCAACATACTTTGGAAGAGGGTTTATGGGAAATGTGGTCCTAATTTAATAATTCTACTGGTTAGAGATGGAAGTTAACAGTTATCTACAACACAATATCATTTCTTTATACTGAAGTATCAATTCTTTTGACAGTCATATATTGACGAACAAAGTGCTGCATGTGTCACTTATACAAGCAAACATATCATCAATTTTGAAAAGCAGCTCTAAACCTAATCACTGTAACCTAAGCAACTGCGATGCCTGTTTTTGCAATTCCACTTCATTTAATCCACCACGTCCAAATCCTTGTGTCATTTACTTAAAAAACAGATGAAGTCAGACAGGAGGACCTGAATGCACAGACACACTCCTTCTCACTTACTAATGACAGCATACACTTCAGACTACATCCAAGCACTCTCAAACTGCAGGGTGACTCTGAGTGTGTATTTGTCTTTAACATTTTCAATGTAACTCATGTCGATCAGAGATGTTCACGAGCCTAGGAGTGCACTGAAGTGTGGGAACAACCTGGAATTATGCACCGTCACTGTTTCTGTATGGCGTCTAGTTAGGTTAAATACATATGATCCATATAGAGACAGAGTCACAATAAAGACTGTGTGTGTGACTCACACTTTCTAAAGCTTCTAATCTCATTAGTGATTAGTACACACCCGAAGAAATACAATCTTGACTCCAGACTCTTTTCATTGCCGGCCAAGATCACTCTCTCACCCGCCCAAGTCCCACTCTCTCTCTCTCTTTCTCTCTCTCTCTATCCCTCTGTCTTGTTCATTTCATCCATCTATCCCCCTTTCAGCGAGTCTATCTGATTTCAGTGAGGCCCTATCACCTACATTTATTCAACTGCACTGTGTGTGTGTGTGTGTATGTGTGTGTGTGAGTGTGTGAGTGTGTGAGTGCCCCAGTCATCGCCAGTCAAGTCATTCTACAGGCTCGCTGACGGCTGAACAGGGTTGAGTAAACCCAGTGATCTGGGGCGTCGCCACTCTTTAAACCACATATTAAGTTACCCTCTTTGTTTACCCAATCTCTGCTGTGTCACCTGAGAGGCTACTGTGTGTGTGTGTGTGTGTGTGTGTGTGTGTGTGTGTGTGTGTGTGTGTGTGTGTGTGTGTTGAGGTTACGCAACACACAATCCTGTTAGGTGCCTTCCATTATTTGTTCACTACCCTATGGCCAAGAAAGACAATACTTACATGCATATACATTCACAGGCCTCTAAATGACACACACACACACACAGGCAGTTGCCCAATCAATTCTATTACATTAATAAAATGCCACATTTTTGGCTGACTTGTGGGCGTGGATATAAACATCATCGGCGGTAATATAATGAAACATTATAGCTCTATAATGGACGCAGCCGCAGGTCATTCCTTAATTACAACACGTAAATTAATTGGGATGACTGTGATTGTGAACATATAGGTTCGGTCTATAGGCAGACTAAGACTTATGAAAGGGTTGGTCCCTTTGACAGCCAGAAGACATCTCACTGAGGTTGGAAAATTCCTGTGACATATGAGCTTAACGCAGAAGAAGAATGTGTATCCTGCACAATGTGCCCTTGTTTACTGTGTGACAGCCTCCAAACATAAGTCATTGCCCAGAACAGGAACAGGAACAAAGCTGACTTTTTCAGCTGGTTACTGGCACTTATGTAAAAGCAGGGTCAGGTCAGTTTCAGTGTAACCTGTTATGGATGGGCGGTGGATCTCTCTCTCTTTTTTTTTTTTTTTTTTTTTTTCTTAAATCCATTTCTATATGTATTCACAGAGACTGTCTTATGGTGAAATTAGACAACATTAGAGATTTCCTGCTTAGTCCAATTTATGTCCTTAAATGTAAGGCATGCAACCTAAAAACCAGATGAAAAATCAAGCTCAAAATGTTTCTAGCTGTCTCCAGTTCCGACTGTAGAGGGAGTTTGTTGATTTGAACCAGGTCAGTTTCAGGTAGCTTGTGCTGCTCAGTGAGACGAAAGAAATAGGGGTGACATGCATGTTTTAGGTAGGGTTGATTCCCTGCTGTTATTTATTTATTTTTCACCTTTTTCACCACCTTTCCATTGCGTTTACATGTTTTGGCGATATTTTGTAGGTGTAATTCTTGGTGACAGAGCATGCTGTCTTCAGTTGATATGCATGAAAGACAAAACGCGGTGGAACAAAGAGATAGAGAGGAAAAGAGGAACAGAAACAGGGACAGATTCAGAGCAAAAGGGAGACAGGCCAACAGGGAGAAGAGAGAGACACACACACACACACACCATTGCCAATCACTGTGTCAGCCTGCAGCTGTCTCCACAAGCTGTACACTTATGGGACAGCACCACCTTCTGGATAAAAGCCAGAATAGCAATTTATGAGCCAGTTCCTTTTATCACAAAAGTACTAAATGAGAATTAGTTGATGGTACGCTGAGATCTGATGATATGTCCTGTAACCTTGCAGATTTTGACTCTCTCTCTCTCTCTCTCTCTCTCTCTCTCTCTCTCTCTGTGTGTGTGTGTGTGTGTGTGTGTGTGTGTGTGTGTGTGTGTGTTTCAGCTTCCAGTAAGCATGTGAGCTGGCTGCTTGGCCGGGACGGAGATGTGAGCGTCAGTGTGATAGGAGAGATGGACGAGTTCAGGTCCTCCAAACTGCTCAAGAGCCTCATCAACAACAGGTAGAGACAAAAGGCACAACCCAGCTCATTTTGCAAATTCATATTGATGCACTTTTTATTCATTGCTCAGCACTGACAGCTTATTCCTCCCATATGCTCCTTGTAAAATCCTACTTCCACACAGCCTGGAGGTCCTAAAGTAGCTTTCTGCTACTTCCACGGCTTTTTTAAACAAGCACAGTTACACTACACTAAGGTAGACAAAATTTTGAGTTGTTATCAGAGCACAAATGAGGAACTAACTGCTAGTAAACCATTATTCACTATTGTTAACAGGCTGTTTTTGAGTAACTCCTGATCAAATTTCATAAAAAAGCTGGTCATTAGTTAATGAGTAGTTTACTAAGAAACAGGTGAGGGACAATATGATAATTGATGAATCATTAATAAGCACTTCCCTAATAATTCCAAACATAGGACTACATAATAGATATGAATGGTTTACTAGAGAACAGACAGAGAGATCTATATTAATGAATCACTGGTTAATGATTAGTTAATGAATATCAGTGAGTCATCATACTGACTGCTTATGAGTTGTTCCTGATTAACTCTGAACCAGCTGCTGAGTGGCACAACACTAGTAATGACTCATTCATTACTGATAACTTAAACATTAGTTATTGTTGTTATTCACCCTTTGTAATTGTAAGATAATGATAAAATAATGAGGGACTACCTAGTAACTCAGGATTATGTACCACTTTACAACACGATGCAACACAGTGAATTGAACCAGACACTGCTAACCGTCTTCTCCTCACAATCTGATTATAGAAGTTATTTGCCAAAATATCTAACTGGAGGATCACTTTAAAGATGGAGAGGCTGTTATATGCTGGTCTAAAAATGAAGGTCTTTGTCTTCCAGACTGCAGAGTGATAGTATGAATGGCATCCAGACAGTGGACTTGCTGCCAGAAACAGAGGCCCAGCCGCTCTGCTTTAAAGAAGACATACAGCTGCCCCTAACAGATGTAAGTGTGAGGACGCTGTGTTTGCATGCGGCTTTAGAGGTGAGAGGGTAAGCTAACCACTTATTAAATTAGCATGTTCTCACCATCACATTGTGTCCCACTTACATCCAGAGTGGCTCCGTTACACCAAACGAGCAGTCATCTGAGGAGGAGATGGACCTCAAGGACCTCACCGAGGACAGCGACAGCGAATTAGGCAGCAGCATGGACAACCTCAGCGACTGGGCTCGTCTCCACAGGCCCCAGCCCGGTAGCCATGGCAACCAGCTGTCACTCAAAGCCCAGCTGTCAGACACAGAGAGGCCCCACCCACAGGACAGAGGTGAGATAACAAGAGAAGAAGAAATAGGCTCAGAGATCTGTGCTGCAGCTGTATTTAATACATTTACAACCATACCTCTGTTCCATGGGTGTTAGCTGCTTATGGTATGGTGTGGACTCAAAGTAAGCCCAAATTTGAGCTTCGTGGGCTTTATTGCAACAATTGAGAGGCAAAGATCAAGCAAAAAATCCACATTCATTTATCAGGAAGCCCTTTCAGGAGAGCATTCAGGTCCATTGACCTCTCTAAGCTGAGTGTGCCTGTGTGAGATAGTTTGCAAACCAGAGGCAACAACACACTAAACCCTAACACATTTTGCTAAACCTTTTCATATCGACTAAACTTGAGGAGATCAAGTGGAACTGACAACTGACAAGATATGATATTTGCTTGACATTGACTCTTTATTATAACAATAAAACTATAAGATTACATTTGAGGTGGCATCGATTGATGTGTGATGAATCCCACATCTTAGCTGATGCCCATGTTGGTCACTTACATTTGGTACTGCTGCTTCTTCTACTACTACCACTACTTGTACTACAGCTACTATCACAACTACCACTACTGTGACTACTATTACCTCTGCTACTACTACTGCAGCATATGATTGTATTGACCAAATAATACTGTGTCCAGAATAAGTCTTTGCTGCACCATGTCCCCACAAATCTAGTCGATACCAGCAGTTTGGAGGTTTTTGGTAGCAAATAATAGTCTAGAGCTGAATTGACATGCTCTGCTCTGTCCTATTCTCTCCCACTCAGCGGCTGTGTGCTGTCTGGAGGAGAAACCAGCATTCGGAGGTCGTGTGGCACAACTCAGAAAGCAATTTGCTACCGGAGACGCTGATCCCCGCAGCACGCCGGGCTACACCAAGCCTCCTCTACCTGCCAAACCCCCACACCTACAGACAAGGAGCACTCCATCACTGCACTAGGGGACTATCCAGCCAGCCCAGAGTCCATACGGTTACCTCTATGACCTCAACGATACGTCTCACGGGGCAGATGAAGCCCTGAGCAGAGAAGGACTCCATGGCTACTTGACAACACTGCCGGGCCAGGCTGGACGGGGTACATTCGAGGACCGCGCACAGGTGGAAATTGGGATCATTACTTGAACCTGAGCCATGAACTGAGATAAACTAAGTCAGGTCTCACTTCAAGGACTGACCCATAGCCAGAGACATCTGTGGGTGGAGGGAGCGAAGAAGCTTTTGAACTGCGGTTCACCTGAATGAGAGTGAGGCAGCTTTGATGTTGCTGAGTTCAAATACACTCATCCAGTTACTTGAGACTGACAGGCAAAGAGAGGGACAGATGATCAGAGAGACAGACAGACAGACCCTGGACTGGCCCAACACTAACTTGAAGAAGTGGTTGCCATGCTGGCAGCCAGACACTAACTTACTGTTGCTGAAATATTTAATCCATGTGTTAATGGGAGTGATTAATGAAACACTGATAAGAATGTTTAAACACAAAATGTATTACATAAATACAACCAATATGTATATAATATAAATACAATTTTCTTTTTCATTTCTATTCAACTTGTTTCTTTAACAGTTTGTCATTGTATGTAACTGGCATCTGTCTGGCCTTCACAAGGCCTCCGTTGCAAATACAGCTCCCTGATCTGAATGGAGCTAGGTTAAAATAAGATCAATTTCACCCACAGAAGTATCACAGAACTTGAAACTCCACTGAGGTTCTGTGGAAAATCTATAACTCTATATTGCTATATTTCTAATAAATGTATTAATCGGTTTTGCCCCGTCATGTGCAGCGAAATTTGACCAGTTCGGCAATAAACACACTGCTCTGGGCGATGTGAAAGAAAATGCAACATGGGGGAGTACACAAATAAGCAAATAAATAAATGAATAAAAAAATGAATAAATAAATGCAATGGGGTTTGCAATCAGGAGTGAGGCAGGACTAAAATACATTTATGTGTTTAATGATTTCATAGCTCATATTATCCTAGTGATACTGATCAACTAGCATTAAAGCAGCCAATATGGAAAGTTCAAGTTTTACAAATTACTTAAGTGCTCTTGAACATCATGTCGCCCTAATGAACAGAAAAGACGGTGTGAAATGGACAACAATTGACAAATCGGGATTCAACCGTTAACAGTGTTTCAGTTTTACCAGCATTGGAGCTGTTTAGGAATTTGTTAGCAATGTTGATGGTAGTCAATGAGAACCATGTATTTGTAAAATCATGTGTAGACCCTTCTGCACTGTTGAAATCTATGGTGAAAAATATGTTCAAAAAATATGGTCTCTTACAACTAAACTTCACTGTCAATTATGTTTCGAGGGAAATGCATTTTGTTGCGGATTACGTTTGCTCGTCAAGCATCACAAACACGTTTGTAATCAGTTAGTACAAAGTCTGCATCAGTAAGACGGCGGGGGTCGGGGGGTGGTTGAGTCAATCAACATGCCTTTCATTAGACGGACCTGAGTTCAATACCAGTTCAGTACCAGTGGTGTTTGTTTCTAGGTAATGTTCCTCTGCGTTACGTTATGTTACGCTGCGCTACGCTGTATTACATTATGTTGCATTGCATTACGTCACATTTCGCCATGTTACGTTATGTTATGCTGTGTTACATTATGTTACATTACGCTGTCTTGTGTTACGTTGCAATGCGTTACGTTGCAATGCGTTACGTTACAGTGCGTTGCGTTACATTAGGTTACATTATGTTTCATTACATTATGTTGTGTTACATAATGTTACGTTGCATAACGTTACGTTTTATTGAAGTAAGTCAAACCTAACCTGAATAACCTAAGTTGCTTTGGCACTAAAATCTAACCACGTGACACTGACATGCTATTAAAGAGAGAGGGCCCAGTGTGCCTCATTTGAGAATGCAGTTTAATTGTATGGGAACCAGATATGTTGATTAGAAATGTATTAGTGATGCGTCATAAACAAACACAATCTGTGACAAATTTGTTTCCCTCTAAACACAATGGAGAATGCAATTTAGTTGTGTGGGAATGCAATTTTTAGGAGCCTGTGTTGCAAAATGTTGGGGAAACAGTTTGGAGTGTGGTCCATGTGATATTTCAGAGAAATGTTTTACCCTCATTGACTTGCCAGCACTGCTGAAAATGTCCTCCTATTCCTCCACAACAAAAACACTGCTGCAAGGACTTTTGGGTATTGACTGAATGGGCTGTCAGAACAGGCTGTTTAAAACATGACCTTAAAATCTCTGCTTTCTCTATCAGTAGTATTTTTTAATGTGAATGAATTTGCTAGGACTACAGCTGTGATTTAACGGGTTTGTTGGGAATCACAGAATGGACATAGTTCTCAGCATGGACATCACATGAGAACCTGCAGGACAATATTATAAAAGCAACGTAAATATTTCCATTAAGGAAGGACATGCAGTATTGTGAGAGGAAAAAACTGCCTGTGTGCCTTATCATGAGTGACGTCACACTTCTCCATCTTTGAGGAGTGGATTGTTTGACCTGGAGTTACTGCTTAACTATTTGGTCACATGTTCCGTTTACTTGGTCACTGATTTCTTGCCTAAGATCCTGCTCTTGCCGACAGTTTGAGCTTTATATCGCATTTTACCTTCTATTTGTATTGGATTTTTACTGTCTGATTCTCTGTGTCTATTGTCAGCGTGGGAAAACACAATTGTGCAACTGACAGACTGCTTTCATTTACATCCCAACTTTGCTTTTCAATAAAGTTGTATTTGTTCATATGGGCCCAGCATGCAGTCAGTATGTGCATGACAAAACAGACTCAGAAGACCAAACAGAGAGAGAGAGAGAGAGAGAGAGAGAGAGAGAGAGAGAGAGCAAGCCAGACTGACTGACTGATAGGGGAAGACACAGAGAGAGCCGGAGGTACAGAGGAACACTTGCACAAGTTGGTGATAGTAGTTGTTTACACGATCAACAGAGGCATCTATTCACATCAGAAGAGGAAAAAAAAACTGGCAGTTGAGATCAAAGGCAAAGCGTAGAAAGCCGATTAGCATGCGGTGCAGACTGAGACAGAGAGCGAGACGCTCAGGGAGACAGAGAGAACGGGAGGCAGGTCATGGGAAGCACCGAGTCAGAGCAACTTAATAAAGCACCACCTCCACACCCCGAGCTGGAGCATTTTGCCTCTGTGCACGTGCTTGTGTGTGTGTGTGTGTGTGCACGCATATATCCTGAATCATGTGACTTGACACGACCAGTCATGCACACAGTGTGAAAAGCCCAGCTATATATAGTAGACCAGTATTGAGTTTCCCAGTAAAGCATTGTAGGAGTCATCTTTGTCCCCTAAGAAACTGCATGTTACTGGGGGCTGAGATATAAGTTGTGACGCCAGTTTTGTTTGGGTGGTTGTTTGAACTTATCTAGCTTTAAGAGTGTGGTGCTGTTCGACTTTGTCTGTCTGTCCACTGGAGCCTGGGAGGGCAAGTTAGGAGACAGAAAGCCCACCACCTGTGTGTTTTTTATATGTTGGCTTCAGTGGCCTTTTTGAACACATGTATGATAGTAACTGCTCATGTAGCAGACACTGTACACTGACTTTGTGCACAGTAAGCATTATATGTCTCTGACATCATTTTCCTTTGGGACAATAAAGCAGACTTTATCTCATTTTATGATTGACATTGACGTGAACGGATAAAAAGTGAGTCATGCAATCAGACAGTTAGACCTCTCTGGCAAACTCATCACTATGGAGCATTTATGGTTGTGGGCCTAATCAGTCAAGGTCTATGAGAAGAATGTTGAAATGCGGCGTCCTTGTTTGAAGCCTCATGGTTGTTGAATATCTATAGAATTAGTCTTAGATGTGCCCTGGCGACTATTACAATGACCGTGACATGTTGCCTACCAAATGTGCTAATCTAAGGCTGTAAAAAATGAACCGCTCAATACGGCGCAGAACTGATCTACCATAAAACAAAGCGCTCAATACGCTATATACCATAAGTGCAGTATTACAAACATATCCACTGTATGAGAGCCATACAACCACCCACTTAGCTTAAGGATTAATGAACATACTGAACACATTTTTATGTTTGGTTTAAATAGTCGAAGTAGACTTTTGCCTTTGAAAGAATATTTGTTGATTTCATATTGTTACCCCAAATCTCTGAATGAAAAAAAAAAAATGTTATTTTTGCAAATAAGATAAAATACAGAGAACATTGGAAATAGTAGGTTTTTTCTCCCTAATGTGCAAAACCAACCAAACCCAAGCCAAAATCATGACACCTACCGAACCATGGGTTTATTGAACCATTACACCTCTAAGATAAACTAAGAGTTTTCCCAACTTCAGCACTGAGCATCATTTTTTCTGACCTTAACTAGTTGCTTTAAAATCACTGATGCATCACTAATGAATACTTTGTGCTAAATGAAGACAAATTAGAGTTTTAGAAATGTAGAAAAAAAGCTCAAGGCCATTGAAGATCTTATTTATTTTCTAGATGAACCATTTGAACCCAATAAAGGACTAGTAATATATAATAACACCCTGCCTCTTTCCAAAGATTACCAGGGCAGAGTCTAGAATAAATTAGATATCTTTTGTCATCAAAATGTGTTCAAAGTATCCACCATCACAGATATTTCAAATCAAATCAAATGTTACAAATGTTACCAAATTTCCTGCCTTAAGAAGCCACTTACACTCTAAGATGTGACTGGAAAAAAAAAATGCAATTTGGGCCACTTGGCGTCATCAGCAGCTGTTGATGCTGTGCCACTAAAAACTGTCCTAAGGGGCATCATGAATGTGCATGTCAGATGATCTACATTTCAAAAAGTGAAAAACAGTTTCTTACAGGTGACAAATTAGGAGACAAATCAACTTAATATGACACATCTTGTCAATCTCTGCCTATTGATCACACTATTGATCTCTCTGTTGGTCCTTGATGGTTCATTTACTCATAAATAATTAAATGTGATTCATGAGCCGCTTTCATTCCCCAAAATGATCAAAATACATGGAGCAAGTTTAAAAAACATCAACATTATACACCTCACGTAACAGACATCAGACATCGGAGCTCAGTTCCTGATGTGCTGCTCAGATAAAAAGGAAATGTGGGTGGGAATCATGCAAATTAAACAGTGGGAGGGCACATTGTGTGTGAATACTGGCCCGGCGCTCAACGGCAGCAATCAATTACACATTATGAGGCGACGAAAAAAAAAAAAGAAAAAAAAAGGGGCTGTGATGAGATATGACTGTAGGCAGACAGATTTTATCACCATACTTGCCATTCCTTCCTGGAACTGTCGTGCCTTTTTTGAAATCACCAGCAAGCTAAAGATTAACAGAATGTTGAATACACATTACCTCAGATACGGGGCAGCATGTGAACTTGCACGGTGATGTCAGTCAAAATACGCGTGAAGCTACAGGAAGAATGAAGCAAAAGGTTTGGGGTCCAAATTTCTCTCAGGCATGATTTTATGGTCATTTTAATGTCTTTAAAGTTACCCATGTAGCACAACTTAATGGTTAAATACTGATAAGGATGTTGTTGCTCTCATTGATGCATCATTTGAATGCTATTTAATGGCTTTTATTCTTGCGCTTCAGAGGCAACATGAGACCAAACAAGAAGAAGAGATGAAGCTGTTTCCAGAGGACAGCCTATTCTGAGTGCACCTTTAACAGCTTTAAAGGTCAAAGGTCAAAGATCCATTGACCCTGTGGGTCACGAAAACATAGCCTGAGGGTAGATGACATCCTACGCTCTTCAGGGCTACAGGAAACCATTGTATTTGTGTATGAGGTCACTTGTTTTCCGTGTGTAAAACTTCTTAAAATGCATGAAAAATGGATGATAGATGACCGGTGATCCTAATAGGTGGAACAGCTCTTGGAAAGATGTCACTGCTGCAGAGCTGTTACACATTTCCTAACACTGAGGATACAGACTAGAGGGGGAAAAATCACAATGAGACACTGTGTCTCCAAGCGAGGCGCGATGGCCAAAATTCAAAGGCCTGGCTCCTGACTGCGGGCCCGCCCGGCTCCAGCGCAGGTCGATCTGCTGCGAGGACGAGTTCAACACAGCTGAGTTTTCTCCAGAGCGGTTGGGCTGCCGCTGCTGACATATGTAGCTCCACGGGAGTGTGTGACAGCACACACCGGCTGTCTGGACGGAGCATCCATCATTAACCCCGCTGCCTGTCTCCCTCCTTCTCTGTCTCGCTGCGTTTCAGCCGCCCTCCATCACTTGGCGTGCTCGGTCTCCCACGCTCAGCCTCGCTCTCTCTCTCTCTTTGTTTGGCCCACGCTATCTTCATCCCCCTGTGCCGCCGTCTTCCTCTCTGCACACCGTTCCTCTCCTCCCTCTCTGCTCTGTGGCCTGCTTTTCATGCCCCCGCCACCCCCCTCTCCCGCCGCCTCCTGTTTTCGCCCTCCTCCCCTGTGCTACACCTTCCCCTCCCTCCCTCCCTCCTTCCTTCTCCGTCCTTCACCACGTCTCTTTCCCTCTCACCCCCCTCCTCCACAACCTCCCCTCCCCCTCTGCCCCCACTCCTCCTCCCTCTCTCCCTCGCACTGCCCCCCCCCACCCCCCTCTCTGTCCTCCGTTCAATCCCCCCCCCCCCTCCCCTCCCTCCCTTTCTCCCTCCTCCCACTCCGTCCCTCCTGCCATCTTGCAGGCCAGTGGAGCCAGACTGCAGGCGTTCAGGGAGTCACTGGACCTGCTGGGCAGCGGGTGACACAGATTTCCGGTGTGTGTGTGTGTGTGTGTATGTGTGTGTGTGTGTGTGTGTGTGTGTGTGTGTGTGTGTGTGTGTGTGTGTGTGTGTGCATGCGTGACGGGAAAAGGGAGGGGGGATTAAGCTCCAAATCACTAGAAAGGCACCGAAGAGGGGGAGGAAAAAAAAAGCCGCAGATCCAAGAATTTGAAATTCCCCTTTGTCTGGGAGAGGAAGAAACACTAGACTGTGGACTTAACAGAAAGCCTGTGTGTTTCTCATTCAGCTGTAATAGCATGATGCTGGAGCTCACTGCTTTTCTCCATGAGTTGGCAGAGTCCTGCGTTGGCTGGCGTGCTGCGCTTTCTCTCCCTCTCTCGCTCCCTCTCTCTCTCTGCCTGACAAACATGCACACAAACACGCAAACCCCCCACCCCCATGCACACACACACACACACACACACACACACATACACACACACACAGTCCCTCTGCGATCCCCCTGACTGAAGGCGCACAGGAAGTGCAGCCGTGGCCCAATTATAGCGTGACACCTCGGGCCGGCCGTTACCATGGTTACGCCTTCCCTGCGGTCCCCTGGAGTGTGGCGCCGAGGAAGAAGGTCTTATCACATCAGCCATCGTTACGGCAACAAGCAAAAACCCACCCTGTAGCCTCAGTCCAGCTGGCTTATCGTGTGTGTGTGTGTGTGTGTGTATGTGTTTGTGTGTGTGTATGTGTGTCCATCTACATATGACATACTTGTGAATAAAAGGGAAATTGCGTCAGTATATGAATAGAATAAAACAGTATTTGTGTGTGTGTGCATGTCAGGTTAGGGGCTCGTATGTGTGTGTGTGTGTGTGTGTGTGTGTGTGTGTGTGTGTGTGTGTGTGTGCACGCACGCTGCATGCACTGGCCTTGCCAAAGCAATGTGTAGGTGTGCTTGTGTGTATGTGTGTCTGTGGGGTTGTGATAAGGCTCTCAGCCACACCATTAGGTGACTCATAATCCACACAAGCTCAGATACACACACACACACACACACACACACATACATGCACTTACATGTGCACGTGCACAATGACAAACACAAACACACACACTGGACACTCGCTTAAATGTGAATTACCCCCCACACAAACACACACACAAACATATCCATGCTCAAAATAAAAACAAGTCTACAGACAAATACACATGGTCAATTTCTTCTTTTATTTGAAAAGGGCAAACAGAGCTCTACAGTACGAGTTGCACATGAAATAATTTAGCCTATGCTGAACTCATTCATCTCTTACTGATGCAGTGACGTCAGAACAACAGAATCAAAACTTCCCATTAGAAACAAAACATTTGGCTCTTTTTTATGTCGAAACACAATACATCCGAACTGGAAAGGGATGTAAAAAAAGACATAATGTTTTCCAGATATTTACAGTGTATTTACAGCATTTTTGTCATCGTCTAAGTACTGACACACATTGGTTTCCTTCTTTCTCTCCTCTCCAATTCACTGATTGTCAAAAGAAAGGATGGGAGCGAGTGTGAACATTCTCAAACAGAGCTGCAGATCCTCCAGCGCGAGATCTGACAATCTTTACGCCACAATCCGAGCACATTAACATGCCGTCCTGTTTATCTGACACTGCAGCTCCTTAACAATCATCCAACCAGGATCCTCGAACAAACGCCGCCGTCACATACATTACTATCCATCCAAGGCTCCGTTGCTTCTCTCCTGTGCCAGGCCCAAAGTAAAGTCGGACCCCCTTAGATCAAACCCGGAGACCCTTGTTTCGAAGCCGGGACCTCCCGGCTTCCTCTTCAGCTCCTCGCACTTCCTGTATTTACAGATCTGGTGTCCCCTCTTGCGATTGCGGCAACTGCTGCACTGTTCGCAGTTCCTCTGACGCCGGCATGGTACACACTCTCCACACCTCTTTCTCTTCCTCCTCCCCCCGCTGCCTCCGCCCAGAGAGCCGGGGGAGTAGCCCTCAGCCACCAGCCCCTCCATCCCCTCACCTACCATGGCCGCGTTCCTCCAGCGGCCTCCCCCCATCTGGAAACCTGCCAGGGGGAACAGAGCAGGGCTGAAGGGGAACCAGGCTCCCAGGAAGGGCTGGAACTCGGTCCCACATCCCAGAGAGTCCTCTTCCTCCTCCTCAGGACCAGATCCACCTCCCTCCCCATCCCCTTTCTCCCCCTTGGCCTCTGCGGCCTCCCTTTTAGCCGGCTGGCTGCTCTGCGGACCGAGGCCGGTCTGCTCCGTGGTGCTGGGGGTCAGAGCCAGCAGCCCCGCTCGCATCAGCAGCTCCGCGGCATGAGCCAGGTGGAGCCCGCTGGGCGACTCCCACATGTCGGGCCAGGAGGGGGCCCGGCGGGGCTTGGTGTGCGCAGGCTGGGCGGCCCGCTGCTGGGCTGGGGAGGGCTGGATCAGGCCTGTGACGTCCATGGCTGAGGAGGGGGTGGACATGTAATGGGAGAGGCTGTAGGGGTGGCTGGAGCGCTTTAGGCTGGGTCTCAGTGGCTCATTGGGGATTTTGGTGCTGCTGTGGGCCTGATCAGGCGAGGAAGGGCCAGCGATGTCTACGGCAGTGGACATTGCAACAGCTGTGTACGTGTGCGTGTGTGTGTGAGAGAGAGAGAGGTAAGGGAAAAGGGGATTGAAGCCGATGTGGGGTTGACAACCGTCCTGCTGTTACTTCAGCCAAAATGGCAAGCTTTGGCCTGTGTCCCTATTCCCATTCTCTGCAGCAGCCTCAGTCCTGGAGAGCTGGAAATGAATAGGGGATGAAGAGAGGAAGGTTAAGAATAGAAATGTTGGAGAGAGAAAATCCAAAGAAAGGAACAGGGGAGAGGAGACTGGCAGATATTTCCCAGCACCACCAAACATGAGCTCACAGGATGGAATCAGGGTGCTGGGAATGTGTGTGTGATTTAAGAAAAGTATAGGATAAATGTGTATGTGCTTCACAAGATCTCCTTGGATAAACATGATCAGGACCACATATCAGACACAGTGCATGCCTTGCCGATGATTTCCGCATACAGGAGGCAGTACCCCTTTAAGAATTTCACGGTATATCAATGCAATCAATAACAGAGCGACAACAATATGCAAAGATATGCGCATATGCGCAGGTCAAATGTGGAGCGCGCTTTTCAAATACATTTTGACGACTGGTGTTATGTGTGCCAGCCATAACAAAAGCACAGCGGAGGGAGAATAGATTGTGGACCGTAAAAAATAGGTTGTCTTTTGTCTCGTATCGACGAGGAGCGAGGTGCGCAACGATGCGGTTGCTGTGGATAAAAAAAGACGAGGCTACATTCCTGTTCCACATTTGTTGGAAAAACTATTTCGGCGATTAAACACGGTGGTTATATGCATTTATGAAACGTGTGTCGAAAGGCTTTAGCGGGTCGATCGGGGGCCCGATCGATCGTTTCACGTAATTAACGTTACCTAAGAAGACGGAGCTCGGCCGTCGCCACGGCGAGCTGACCACAGTCCGAGTGGCCGCTGCGACACGGCTGTGGCGGAGGAAAAGGCGACAAACAACACGCGGAAAAATCGACAGGAAGTGTTCATAAAACGACTCCTCTTACCTTATAAAATCCGTCCGAGCCCCACTGTCACAGATATCACGGAGTCATGAACTGTTGGCGTGCTGATTGTAGTGTATATGGACGGCGGAGCTGCCGATTCCTCCTCCACCTCTCCGTCCCGGAGGGTCTGCAAACACTCTGCACGGAATTTGGGGGCGTCGCTCAAAATGCGAAGTGGACTCTGCTGCTGAAATCATCTGGTCAGAGCGACCCTGTAACATCCACACTGACAGCCCTGCTGCTCCCGGCACCGACACGCAGCCTGAATACTATAGCATGACAAATGAAACCTGCATCATCAATTATGCAGGCATGTGTCAATTAGCCCGATTCATTCAGAACCGCAGATGGTCAGTGAGAAGAGGCGTTTTGTAAAAATTAGCCTCATGACAAAGCTATGATAAATCTTAGAGGGGTGCTCTACATATGTCACAACTGTAACTCCATGCACTATCCTATAGGAATATTACAGCGGTTCTATATAGGAGATAAAAATACCATAAGGTGTGATATGATCACCATAGCACCATCCACTCTTAAGTAACACACCCACACTGCAAGTTGCTATAGGAGTATTGGAGTATTACAGGTATTTTTATTTTCATATTTTTTTTTTAATTAATCGATTTATTATGTTTTTAGAGTTAATTACAGCATTATAAATTATCAGTCATAATATTATGTAAATTCATAAATTAACTCTTTATCTACGACCCGTTTTTATGATGAAAATAGTTATTTTGTGGAAGGGGGAAATAAATAAATAAGCATAAGAGATAAGAAACGGCTGTACTCTGACCTTAGAGAATAAACACACTTCTGTATCACCTCATCACTTCTGTACCAACACAGCTGGGTGACATAAATGCCAAAAGTGTCCTGTAACAAAATACTCCGGATACAAATATATAAAAAATACGGCCTGGAACCGCATTCATTATGCATACCAGAGCTATCTTTGGCCAAAAAAAAAAAAAAAAAAAAAAAAGGAAAGGAAAGGAAAAAAGAAAAGAATCAGAGGACAAAGTGACAGAGGTCAGTAAATTAAACTAGTGTTTCACATACAGCACTGTTCATGGACGACATGTATTATTATATTCTTTTTGAATGTACTTATAGCAGCATATAGATGCTTCCAGTGGAGCCAGTGCATGTAGTCCTGTTCCTTGAACCGGGCGGCCTGTGCCGTGTGCCTTCCCACTATGTAGCTCATTATTCTCATGTAATGACTCCTGATGTTATAATGAAGGCCTCCCGGTGTGATCAGCTGCTTTTATCCACTGTCAGGACTCAACATTACAAGACGGAACCCCGCTTGGGAAATGCTGTCTTCCCTATTAAACAAAACCGGTATCTTTGCCACAAAACAGTCAACGTATTATCATCATCATTATTATTATTATTTTACAATATACTTATAAAAACATACAGCCATCAGACATGTTAAATCACAAAATTGTGACCAGCTGTTCTTGGAATAATTCCACATGACAGACTTACACGACAATTTCCCTCCTGAAAAATTCATCTTCCAAAGCATTGGGGATATTTTAATATTTTGCAGTCGTGCAGAGAGAGAGCGCCTCTCGGAGTGTTTGGTCCAGACAGGCTGGTTAGGTGACTCCTCACACCACCATGCTCCAGTCCACTCCACCTCTTATGAGAGCCCTCCGTTTGGCACGCAGCCAGATACATCTTGTGTGTGTGTGTGTGTGTGTGTGTCACTATGGGAGCAGGGGCCCACCATAATCACATACACTGTCTGCTCTGGACTATTTATGAAAACACAGCGTCTTCTAGTGGTCAGCGCACATACTGCCACATCATAAAATGGCCACTGGTGCTGGACACTGCAGCACAGCAGCAGCAGGCCTCATAATGAAGCGCCTGGATCCACTGCAGCGGCCACAGCAGCCTGTACCACCCTCATTACCCCGGTCCCACTGCTCATCTGAAAATTCATCCCTCCTCCAGTGCTGCTGACAAAGACGATGTGACTGCTAAACGCGGATACAAGTGCATTTGATCCTGCAGTCCAAAAAAAAAAAAAAAAAAAAAAAGATTTGGACTTTGCCCCCTGGCCAGCCTTGGTTAAAAAGCTTCTCACAAATAAAAATAAATAAATAAATAAATGAGTGATGCCAACAAATCAGAGCACTCGAGACGAGTTTTATTCACAATATACAGAGCAATGAGCCACCATCGAGTCAGACAAACCGCAGCCAAGAGAAAATAAATCTGATGAACAAGCAAAATATATCCTTTATAGGCAAGCGCTTACTTTTGAACACCTCACAGAATTAAACACAACAGTTTCCTCAGAAAGCTGACGCGTTGCAAACAGTATATGACAGTGTTTCAAACTGGTTCTCAGATTTGGGCATGTGCGCCTTTATTACAGTTTGTCCCATCTTTCATTTAAGACAATCCTTGACTTCTCCTGACCGACCGAGCAGCTCTTAGTGCAAAAACAATCGATACGTGTAACATTCATGTGGGTTTGTTTGTGTGGTAGCTTTGTACATGTAAATTCAAAACCTGGGCTGACTGGAGGCAAAAAGAGCTGCCAGTCTCATTTCTCAACCACCTGCTCCACACCTAGAAGTCAAGAAGGAGGGGACACAGATTATCAGCAGACATGAGGGTCCGAAACTTTAACCTAGCAGCTCACATCTGCTAAGAACTTTGATCAAACTACCCAACTGCCAGGTCGACATTCAATTTTCCAGCCATAATACCTCGATGTCTGTCAAAGTCCCTTCCTTATCTCTCCACCAGTGACCTTTGATTTTAAAGTGAGGTCAGTGGTGCAGAGCAGGGTGGAATGTAGGAAAGCAAAATTCACAGCGCTTTCCATGTTTGACTCCACTTTGACTTCCATGACTCCCACATTCTGGCTGGAAATGAATGTAGTGTTCACTATTGGGCTCTGAGGAAAAATCCGTTTTGTTTGATTAGCAGTGCCACACTGTGACCAACACGGTGACACTAATGAGTGACGGCTGGACAAACTGGGGCTGCGTGGCGAGGACAGAGCCCTCTGATTGGCTGGCTTAGGCATCCCTCTTCTTGATGATGATCGGTCCGACGTTGTCTCCGGTCTCCTCGTTGTGTTTGGTGTGGGCGCCGTCACAGTATGGGAACTGGGGGGAGAAAATGCGCACACACACACACAAAGCCCATTTGGGATAAACTGTTAACTTAGTCTTTGTTTAATTGTATGTCCAGCAGGCCAAATGAGGATCTTGCTGAAAAAAAAAAAAAAAAAACTGCTCCCTGCTCAATTCAGTATTTGTAAAGCTTTACGACGATTGCTAGCTCAGGCTGTTGTTGTTACATCACATCCCACTGCATGCTGGGAGTACTGCTTGTGGACTTGTCGCTTGTGGATTTCGAGCAGCCCTCCGTTTCATTTCAAAATTCGGAAATTTTAAACATGACCTCTACCTAAACTGATTGTTAGCTTTTAAGTAAAACAGAGTATACACTGACCTTCTTGGACTTCCAGCAGCGGCAGTAGACAGCCTTGGTGCCGATGTCCTCCATGTCAAAGCTGTGCACCACTTTGGGACTGTCTTTGCTAACGGACGTGTTGACCAGGCCCTTCTTACAGCTCCGGCCACTCAGGTAGCGGCTGACTAGGAAACCGCCGACGGCTGCTACCACGGCCACTGGCACCGCGACGATCAGGTGCTCTGAGAGGAGAGACAGCCATGGCAGTCGGTCGATAGCAGACACTTTAAAAACTACAAGTACACTAGAATTTTTGTTACCATTTCTTTTTTTTCTTTTTTTTTTTTTTAAACAAGCTTTTACCTCCACATTTCATCCCATATCCATGTGGCAGAGCAGCCGGTAGCTCAGTGTTTGACCGCGAGACTGGTTCAGGCAATGATTTGGGAAACAGGCACTTTGGGAAACACACTGAAGAATGTGCACCACCAGAGCACGATTTTTCTCTCTTTATAATGCACCTGATTAATACCGCACACATCACAGGCCGTGTTGACACCTGGTCTGGGCCACGTATGGCCACATTCGTTTAGCAATGTGTGCACAGATATATCCTGGGCAGTGATGTTTTTTTCCCCCTAGGATGGCCAAGTCATAAATTATTGACTTAAATTCATTCTCTAAAGCCTTTTCCTCATCTTAGCCATAACCAATTTATGCCTAATACTGTCTGATTTCCATTTTGTCAGTCACTTAGTCACTACAATGGAAACTGAAGGATTCATATAGAAATTTCCAGCAGTCTAGGCATGGGAAGCCATTTGTTTTTTTAAATCAAGGATGCTGAAGTCATTTGAATGGTCAAGGGAAAGACTGTAGAGAATGAATTTAAGTCAGTTAAAGTCATGACTTTGCCATCCTAGGGAAAACAAAGATTGCACACAGGAAGTGTACTGCCGCCTCACACTGGTTAAAAACAACACACTCTGCCTTTGCAAAGAGAAATGATGTACATGTTTGTTTGCATAAAGAGCAGGAAAGTGAGATATGATCACAAGTGTTGACTAGAGAAGCATGTGGAGACGTATTCTGATGCCAGGTGAGAACAGGGCCATGCAGGCCTTCCTGCTCTGCAGTCAGGTCATGTGGGGGAAAACGAAAATCCTCACTCCTGCTCATACTGTCGTCCAAAATGTAATAAAGCTTCAACAGCGCAGGTTTAAGCCTGGAGAAACCGGAACATAATCATCACAAGGATAAGCTGCAGGGAATGTGCATCTTGACTTTTGGACAGGTTCAAGCCAGGTCGAGTGCACAAACTGAGTTACTCAGTTATCCATAATGTGCAGTGCCGTCACTGTTTTGTTGCCACTGCCATGACTCCCAAAAACGTTTTGTTAAAGAGAGCAGGTACCAACTACTGCTATTTCATCAAACACACTTCACTCACTGAGTACTAATTAAAATGCCTGTTCCATGACGTGGCAACAGTTGTAATAGTCACACTGGATGTGGGGTAAATCTCACCTTCTGCCCACTGGTTAAAAAATAATAATTTATAAAAGCTACATTATTTTAATTGGCTGGTAATCAGGAACAACTTTTTTCTTGCAGACAAAGTGCATTTACATAGTTTCGACCTGGATCAGTACCTCTGTACACCCGAGGCTTCACCAGAACATTGAGACAGGTTGTGAATAAGATGTAGAATCATGTATTATCAAAGAACAGACTGGATAACTGAATCATATGCAGACTTCAACTGTGTCAGCAATACCGGCAACAGGCATGGAGGGGTCACATCTTCTTCAGTCTTGTTGAAATATGATATTTTTCTTCCTTGGGTGAGATGTATAGTGGTTGTAATGTCTGGTTGTAATGGCGTGCTGTTTTGAAGGCGGTGGCGGCAGCAACGTTAACACTAACGTCCCTGCAAATGGACGACAAGCAGGCAGACTAACAGCTCACATCTTTTTGAAACCCAGCCAGTAATTGTTGATTTGTTGATCAGGTAGCTGATGCACCACTTTTTTTTTTTTTTTTGGTGAGGTGGGGTATATACATCCAGAGTACATACAGACTCTCAGTGATTGAGTTAAAAATATTTGTACAGCCTCCTGATGTGTTTGAAGCAGATGGCGAGGGAAACAATATATATAATATGTCATCATCAAACCTTTACAGTGCCAGTAGAGGCCAACCTGGCTAGACTCACCTATATGGAGGTCCCGTCAAACTATGGAGGCCCTACACATTGCAGCTCACACCAAAGTAGATTAGCAAAATGCTGTGCTCATTTTAATCCATGAAAACATGTGTGACAGTGTAACACTGGACTCAAAGCCTGATTGTTTTCCACAGCAGAACTGGTGAACCCTCCAACTTCTATATTTTTATAGTCAGTATCCGCACTACATCTACTTGGTCGGGATTTTTCCCAAATAGCCATTAAAGTCAAGAAATAATATTTTTGATGTTCAGTGTATTCCAGGAGTTATTCTGTGACAAAGGGTTTGCATTGTTTTGGTCTGCCCTGTTTTCCTTCACCTGCCTTATCAACTTCCAACTAGGTCACACCTAAAATGGCTGTGAAGTTGCTGCTTTCAATCAATCAGTTAGCCCTACCCCTTATTCAAAATAAGCCTTAGTGCTGCACTGCATCCTGATCTGTTTTCAAATTGTATCCTCTAAATTTCACCATGTGCATTAACACAGCTGATTTAGTTATTTGTTGAGTTTTATTTATTTTTCTTAAGATATTTATTTCTCTCCTAGTGCTGATGGGTATATTTTGTGTAGTCTACTATTGTCCCTGTGCAAGGTCTGGACTACCTGCTGCTGGAACACAAGAATTGCCCAATGTGGGATTGATAAGGCACATCTATCCATCTACTGAGATGAGCTGAAACGACTGGCATATATGTAAATTTAGCTAGTGCTCACTGCATTTAACAGCATTTAAACAGTTCAAGAGCAAAATGATATGGTCTGTGGCAAGACATTGCTTGTATATGAACAAGTGATTTAACAGACCTAGACCTCCCTGCTCCTGCAAACTCAATGACACAGAGAAACAGTTTCTCATGCATGAATGATCACAGAAGTAAGTGGAAAAACTGCATTGTGTTCGCCATGACAATTGTACAGAGAGCACGTTTACACTCAAGATGTCAACACTGTCCACTGATGAAAAGATTAATGTGTAATGCATATCTCTGAAACCATGTATTTGCCTTGTAAGTACAGTGAGTCACTCAGTAAAAAGCCAACAGCCTCCAGAATAAAGGATCAGAGGCAAGGTGAAGTGTGTATCACATGATGGTGTGGGCCACGGACCACGGATTATTACTGACTGATCACTTCTGCTGTGATTGTTCCACTGCAGCGGCTTACAGGAGCCGTGACACATGGAGCAAAAACAGCTCTTGGTGGTGTGACCAGCTCCAACTATGGCTGGAGTTGACAGACCAAAAAAAGTCTGCCGTGCACTGACAAAACTTGTTTCTAAAGTTGCAAGCAACCCGTGGCTGTAACAGAGATGGCTGGTCAGTTTAGCTAGCTGGCTGTTAGCCAGCTGAGTGACGTTTGTTTACATGCCACTTGCGAAGTACTTGGGGTCTCTCGTTTACAGCCTGCGTGTTGGAGCAACTATACGCTATCTCCATGCTTAGTCTGCCCTAAAACATGAACTCTGGAGTGGTGTTAACTTGGTTGGGTTAGTCGCCGACAAGTCAACGCTACTGAGCGAGCAAAACTCCAGCCCGGCTAGAGCTAGCTTATTTTATTCACCAGCTAGCTAGCTAGCTGTCTTAGGACTTTACCTTTTCCTATCCTGAATCCCGTGCTGGGTAATTCAGGCATCGGTGGCATTGGCAGCAGAGGGACAGCTGGTAAATTGGACGCTGGCATATTTTCCCCGGTCGGTGTGTACTGTTGGCGCACGAACGGACGACAAGGTCAACCGGTGAGTCTAATCTGAACTCTGTCCCACACTCCGACGCCGCCCGCAGCACGCTGCGTCACTACCACAGCAGCCAATGAACGATAGGGAGGAGAAATTATCAAGTATCAATGCGAGACGTTCCGCTAGTGTCTACTTCCGTTTTTATCCCATTCGACAGGCTTGCACGAACGTGTTTTTAATCTTAGACACGTTTTACGTAAATGATTAATCATTAATTCTCAAGGAAGCACTGACGTGATATGTTTTTGTATTGTTAGTTACCTCTATTCCCATTCAATGAGATGTATGAGTCAGCTCTCCTGCCGACATCCAAATGTGGGGCGATTTCCCGCCACTACGATGTTCCCGTGTGGAAAAGGAGTTGTGGAGTGAAGGGCTTGTCCATACAAGGATCTTTGGTTATGACTAGCGTCTGTTTGTGGCACTGATCGCTCACAGCCAGCCATTTCCCCACCGACAAGATAACGAGTTTCTCATAGCGGTTTTATTCACTAGAATAGTCCTTTTTAAATAAAGGAGGCATGAAACACAGCCTTTATCAGCCTAACACAGCCCGACCTGTGTTAGCAGAGGGTCAGTGTGTGGAAATGGAGTCATGCTTCAGGTTCAAAACGCACACTATAACATTTTTTGAAGAGCACTGAAAACCGCCGCCAGAGGGCGACATGACGACTTACCACTTTCGGGATCAATTAAGGTCACTGGAGGTATGAATACAATGACAGAGGGGAAATCTTTAACTAAAGTGCTTACAGTAGTAAGAATATATTTTATTAATGCAAAATTTCCAATGTTTCTGAAATGTTCTATGAATTGCAGTGACTTACACTTGTACGTCTTGAAACAGTAGACCCCAGAGAGGGTAAAGCACAAGCAGCACAATGACAGTGGACATGTGGAACCACATCTGAAAATAATGGGTGAAGTACTCCCAGTCTTAATACAGCCATGCATCTTCCCTATCCCCCCACTTCCAGCTATTAATTGCTGGGAAATTCAAATACATTTTTTTTTTTTTTTTTTTTAAATCAAGCAAAGCTTTCAAATTCTTTTCCATACAAAAAAAAGCTTATTATATGAATGTACATTTCAGCATACCATTCAACATACCATGCTCAACTGATATTCTCAAAAAAGCTTTAAGATTCTACAGATTAATTCCACATTTCATACTTGAAATAAATGACTATTAACAGTGATACAGTACAGTACGCTACAGTCGAATTGGGCCGTGGGTGCGACCGGGCTTCACATTACCCTTCCCTACCTCTGCATGTTGTCGGACAGGGCCTGAGAATGAGTCAACACAGGAGTCATGGGTTTTTATTACACAGTTTAATCAACACACAAAGCTCAACGAGCCTCTCAGGTAATTCAATATACAGAGGTTTTGTGCAAGGAGAGTGGGTTCTCCTCGCACCCAGAGCCCAAGCCAGTCCCATAGCCTTTTTTTAAGATGTTAGCCTCTAATTCAACAATAGCAACAAAAAAAAGAAAAAAAGAAAAGAAAAAGAATTTTAAAAAAGCAACCTAAAGACTTATGGAGGATGGGGTAGGGGATAAAAACACAGGTTAAACTAAGGGGGGGAAAAATGCTTAAATACCTGGTCCATAACCTCCACTTTGTGAATGTAGAGAAGGTGTGGTGACACGGGGTTAAGAGGTTGTGCGTGCATGTGTGTTGTGTGTGTATAAAGGGCGGGGGGGACAACTAGGTTAAATGGCAATAGTGAGGGTGGGGGAGGTGTGGGGAGAAATTCAAGTCCTTACATAACATAACAGAGGACCAAAATAGGCCGTATACACTTTCCCCCCCATTTTATATAGCCTGCTATGATTTTTGAAGTAATTCTTGTACAAAATACAGAGTGCCGCCTCAACCCACATGCCAAAACTGCTTTCTTGAATTGTCATCCCCTACAGCTGGGAATTATACGGAAAACAAAACAAGAAAGGTGCAGAGTTTAAAAATCCCTCCATCTCATGTCCCCCACCCCAACCCACCCCACCCCAAAAGAAAAAAAAAAGAAAAACAAAGAAAACAAAAAGGTCCCCTAGCTTTTACAGATGCTCGAAGGAATGCTTTTAGTGATAAACGACTGGAGTGAGGGTAGAGGTGTGTGTGTGTGTTTGTTTGTGTGTGTGTGTGTGTGTGTGTGTGTGTGTGTGTGTGTGTATGTGTGTAGGGAGAAAGGAGGGCTGGGGGAAGGTGGTGACGGCCCAACCTGCATGGTGAGAAAACGTTAGGGTATTGTGGAGGTCAGAGGTCACAAGGCAGGGAGGGAATAGGTGGTATATGGGTTGGATAGGGGGATAGGGGGGTGTTCCCTCGCAAGTTGAGAACATGTACACCAGAGGTCGGGCGAGCTGAGTGTGTGTGTGGGGCAGAGGGGTTTTTTCTTTATTTATTTTTATTATTTCTTTATTTTTTTTATAGGTACTCTGGTGACGGGGCGGCGTGGCTCAAAGAAAGCACTCCAATGGAAACCAACAAGATCTTGTTTTAAACGTTTTCATTTGTTTGTATGTTTTTTTTTTTTTTGTTTGTTTTCTCTTTACTTCTGAAGCTCCCCTAACCTTAAGTCGTAGAGGTGGTTGGCCATGATTCTACTCCAACACTACATTGCATACTTTTGTGTCCATTCCCGAGCTATTCTGTTGTACCTGAAAAGAAGCAGAGACAGAGGGGGGAAATTAGTTGTATAGCCTTGTAAAAACCAAAATATTTATGTTCTCACACCATCTTTGAAGTAGTTACAAAGACTCTGCAGTCCCTCCAGGATTTAGCGGCAGCATGTCCAAAAATCTGTTATGGCATGATTTTTGCATTTTCTGTTTATTTGCAGTAAAACACTGATTTGCAAAAATAAATACATAACATAAAATAAAGTATGGTGATCCACTGGCCGAAACGGGCCTTCATTGGACTGCATACTGTGATCAAACAGTGCTTTGTGAAAACTGCTGCCTGTGTCATTTTCCTCTGAAGACGTGGGGTGTTTTCCAAAAGGGCAGTGTGTGAACGGGTCAGGATCACAGGCCCTTAGGTTTGAGGGGAAACATGAAGGCAGGTTCCTGGTTCAAAGCCGCACATCCCAGATCCTCATCTAATACAGGCTTCCCCTGTCTAGTCAATGCTGAAGCAAGCCGCTTAACTGTTGCTCATGATCAACTAAAAGTAGACCTCAGATATTAAAGCTGAACATAACTGGTCTGGAAATCTGTTATGCTTTTTATCTAATTACTTTTCTCCTAATAAATGCAGCATCAGGTGTGACAGGTATGAATTATGACTAACAGTACTCCCAACAATAATGCTAGATACTGTGATCACAATTATTTTTTAGTCAGAATTATTGGAGGAACAAAGTTACTTTCCTGTACTTTTTGAATCTTCAAACTTCAAATATTTTCAACTGTAGCAGACACACTAAATGGGCCATTTCAATGCTCCAGGTTTATCAATCTTCAATAACAGAACATGTAAGTCATGAGATATCATGTATGATTGCTATCAAATGTGATTGTGCATCTAAAGCTCTTATTCTCTCCCCCAAAGTGATTTAGGGGAAGCCAACAAAAAATAAAAGTGAAATGAGAACCTCAAATGATAAATATGGGATTCCACATTAGGTCCATGTGTGTGTGTTTTGTCCCTAAAATTAGTCATTTAATTGGTTAATTGTAGTGGACCAAGCTTGTTCTAACTATGCTATACTAAAAACAGCTCAAATCAGGACTTGAAGCCCTGGAGCATAAGAACAGCAAAACAACAGACAATTTCGAGCTTCACTGTTATTCTTCTCGCAGTCACTGACTTTGTGAAACAACTGAATTTAACTGAAAGTTTAGCGATTATGTCTGTGGCAATGCATTCTGCTGATGGCCATGACTTGACACCATCATGTTATTTCGAACAAAATGACAGGGACAAACTCTGGAGAGCATTTTCATAGCCACTTCAAATGAAACTTGAGGTCAATTTCATCCCCAAGTAAGCCTGAGCTCGTTTTATATTACTTGCAAACAGTTCTTTACTTATTGCAGTGTCTTACTTGAAAATGCTGCCACACAGTTGACCTTTAACACTGATGGAGTGTCCTTAATCTCACTTTTGCTTGCCACACACAGCGTCCCAAAAGTAGTGGGTTCATCTCATCAAAAGGAATGACCGAGGCAGAAACTTGCTATCACTTTGCTGTTTAGTTACTGATTTGTTATACTGATTTGATTTGTTAGACTGCAAATCCTTCACTGCTGGTTTTGTTCAACACAGGCCACAGCACATCTACCCACTAGGGATGGAACAATCAATCAACAATCAATAGTGCAATATATCGCGATACTTTCTCCTGGGAGAGGTATCAATATACGTTTTAAACTAAATTTGCAGCGGTAACGCATCTCAGTTACTATGAGGCGTATCTGTTCCCTGCCTTCCAGCTTTTTAACTCACCCTGTTCTGTCATGTACATGTTGCAGTCACTGTGCATATTAAAACACCGAAAGACACGATTGATACCTACCTTATTGAAAAAATGATTGTGCCTTTGCCAGATTTTTTCTTCCTCAGTAACAGATATCGTGTTGCATTCATGTCTGACTATCTTTAAATATATGTTGTATAATGCAGAATAGCCTGTATCATGATACCATCATTATCGAGGGTAAAATATTGTGATAATGTTGTATCGCCAGTTATCCAGTTATTCTCTACATGCTGGACAGTGGAAATAAGACAAGGTGACCAGGCTGGCTTGTGCACTGCCTGATGTGCTTGGCTCAATGTTGATGAAGAGCACTGACTGCAGAATCTAAAACAATGTGAGGCAAAGAACTTACTTTTCCCTGTCAGTCTTGTAGATGCGGGCGATCTCGGGTACTAAGGGGTCGTCCGGGTTTGGGTCACACAGCAGAGAGCAGATGGACAGGAGGACTGCACGAGACAGGGCAGATGTAAAAGGTTAACCAATCAGCACTCAGATGAAAGGACATTAAGTCTGCTTATATATAGCGCTGTACTCTGGGAGGTCTATGACTGATGATTCGACTGGTTGACTTTCAGGGGGCAGCCCAATTTATATGATTCCTCTGTCTCTAACTGAGTGGGTGCGAAGTTTGTGAAGAAGCTCATGCTAAAATATTTATTGCTCAACTTCAAGTCAGCAGAAGTACCTCCTCGATGCCGATTGAATTTGTAACACCCACATCTGCATATTACCAAGTTTTTCAGAGACAACATGCTCTGCCGTCTTGCACCACCTGTGACATCAATCATTTCTGTGTCAAAGTCACACACCAAAACACCAATTTATGTTTTTTTTTCCCCACCATCACATTACCATTCACCAGAAATATCTGAGAACATTAGGGCTGCATGATATTGGCAAAATTAATAATAATTAACAATAATAATTTTCATCATTTGGGTACTTAAAAAGTCTATCCTCTTCTAACATAAAACCCATCCTGCTTCTACTACACTTGAGTCAGCCCTCTGCCACCCCTTCTACAAATCAGCTTGGACTCCTCCACTTCAGTATCAATTATACAACTCTGACATCAGTATGTACAGGTGGAGAGGTATTTCAGAAAAACAATTTTTTCTTAATTAACTTTACAAATGTACTTATGTGTGGTAGACATGGTAGAATACATGTAAATAACAGAACTGAGTTGTGTTATTTACATGTCATCTACCATTTCTAATGAGGTTCAATGTAAGTTTAATCTATGTGATGGTAAACAGCCCTGAAGACGGTAAAACTCTCAAACTCAAGCAACACATTTATCTATATGCTGGCACAAATAGATCTATATACTGCACGTTTTGTGTGTGTGTACCAGCACTGTAAGTACTGGCACTGTGACAGTAACTTCCTAACTTTTAAGCAGCACCTAGACGAAGTGCCGCTGATATCAGGAATACACATACTCAAAAGCTGCCTCGCGTAATTAAAGGCCTGCCTGTAGCATCCAAGCGACATCACCTGTGACAGGAGCTGCATCTTGTCCATGTTTACAGGCAGGTGTCATTTTCTATGCTGAAACAATACATCATGCAGCCTCAGAGAACATGCTTGTCTGGCATCATGCGGCTGCCCCCCCAGTATACAACTATATGTATGTAAAATATATATGTACGTTCGAGAGAGAGAGAGCGTATGATTATATTTGCTTTTAATATTGTGAATTTATTTAAAAGCAGGTTTAGGTTTTACCTGTAGAACATGAAAAATCCATTATTTTCACAACACTATATAATGCAGTGCTTGGCACTGCAGTAGTTTTTGATTTAGGGAGTGTGAAGTGAATTTGGACGCAGGTCTGGCAACAGATTTGTCAGAGCTGCATCCTGCAGGTCACTAGGATTTTCAACAAGACATCTTGTTGAAAAATCAACAGCAACAACAACAACAAAAAAAAAAGAACATGAACATGGCTAGATAGATTTTTGCGCGTAATGACTGCTATTTGTTAACACATCAGAGAGCAAAGAAAGCACAGCCAACATTCACTGAGATATTCCTGTCCAATACAAGGTGAGAAATGATCAAATGTGTTATGAGACGCATTTCTCTTTAAATGTAAACTGGAGTGTTTCTTCCGTTCTCAGTACCTTAAGATTTCCTTCATCTCGTCAAATAGTCAGCCTTCAGTGTTCACATCCACCAATTACTTGGGCTTTATAAAAGCACTAAGCCTGCCACTTATCTGCAAAACCAATTAATCAGGCAGTTTGAGCTGTTTGAATGAATAGCAAAGAAGAAAAAAAAACATCACTGCGCATCACCAGAGTTTTGACATTTTTCTTGGCAAGAGTGTGTGAAGGCCAAAAGAGACAGCCTACCTTTGGAGATGGTGAGAGCCGGAGACCACTGTGATCGCAGGATGTCAAGACAAATGCTGCCGTTGCTGTTGATATTTGGGTGGTAGATTCTTGTGGTAAATGCAACCTGCGGGTTGACAAAGAGACAAGAAATGGGGGAGGGGTATGGAATGACAGGAAACTGACTGAGGTGTTTTTTTGTGTAAAGGCAACAGTCACATGCCACTGAGTGTCATGCTGCTACTTTGTTCAAATGCATGATGCGTGTCGGTGTGGCAGTGTGTGTCTGTAACTTGCTTACCTTTGGCGGTTTGAAGGGGTAGTCTGTGGGGAAGTGTATGGTCAAGAAGAATACCCCACCCTGGTAAGGACTGTCATTCTGATGGGGGAAGAGAGAAAGACATTCTTCTTAGTTACTGCATTCCACCAAGGAAAAAGAAAATACTGTCAGTTTTTCCAGGTCATTCTTTCACCACATGTGTGAACATTACTGCACATGGAGTGCTGTTAAAAAACAAACAGCAATTGTGAATAAAAAAAACAAAAAAACAAACAGCACAACTGTTATTAAGTGAATACTTACAGGTCCCATTATTGTGGCTTGCCAGTGAAACACTGAAAAGAAAAGCAGATGAGTTAGTTAAACACTAAAAACAAAATGCATGGTTGAATTGTGTTGTAATAATCTCACATGGGAATGTGCATGTTTATTTGTGCATGTGAGTAAGAGACACTTGCATTGGGGATCAACTAAGGACAGATGTTCTTTGCTACTATAAATAACTTTTTTAAAAAAAATGCATGGATGTAAACGGGCAGACGTCAGTAAAGCAAACAAATATTTGAATTCAGTCAAATGTTCCAGGGCCTTTCACAATTGAACACCCCCCCCCCCCCCCCTTAAAAAAAAACACAAAACAGTAGGCAATTGTTACCCTGATATGAGGTCTAATAGAAAAAGGAAACCCAATCGCTCGCCAACAAGGACAGCAGAATGCTAGTGCAGGTAGGACAACACAACTGGAGTCAACAAAAATAACCAAGGATTCATAAAACAGCAAAATCCAATCTGGGTGCCCGGTTTATGGGTCCCAGTGTGATCTAATGATAAATGTTGCACTGAAAAGACAATCGGGCAATATTTTGGTAACAAGGTACACCTTGGCATCATGACTTGACTTCATTTTCAGTGTCATCAGAAACAGTGTGAGAATTCTGCTATGGAACTACTAAGTAAAGCTGTTACATTAAAGTGATGAAATGCAGTTTGTAAAGTATGATGTGTTAAGTGTAGCATAGCTGCAGCCAGTTTGCAACTGAAGATCTCAAACAAAATAAAATTAATACTACGACCACTTGTAAGATGGTGTTCATTTATTTACTGTGATTTTTTCAGTTATATATTCTAACCAATATTTGACCAAACAAGCGATTTCCCATTTTCTCGTGCAAAGACATTATTGAACAATGCAAAGGTGGTTTTGGTCAGAGCGTGTTTCCCTTAGTGTGAAGCGGAGCTGACTGTGTCCCTCTTGACTGGGAGTATAGAGTTGAGAAGTGGGTTATTTGGTGCGGTCAGCGTTCTGGAAGTAAAAAGTAAAACATTACACTTTCACAAATGCAATGTTATGTAACAGCCTGTCTGCCTTGGATGGGCATGAAAGTCTCCTGGTTGAATCAACAGCTGGGATCATCATCATCATCATCATCATCATCATAAGTGTATCAAAATAATTCAGGTTCATGGAAAAGAAAAGGTGAAAGGTACAAGATTGTATATATAAAAACTTTACAATTTAAGTCAACTACAAGTCCCATAATGCATTACTTCGAGAAACCGCCAACTGCCGAACTTCAAATTTTGTTGCTGCTGGTGAAGTTGGGCTTTCAGTCAACTTTGTACAGACATACTGAGATCATTTAAGCTGCTATGGCACAGTGTTTTGTTCCTGATTGCAACCACCAGTGAGGAATACAATATAATGTAATACTGAATATATCTCATTGGGCAATTGGGTAAAAACTTAAAAACCTGTGGCTCCACTAACTTCACAGCATTACTGTTGTGTGCTTTGAACATTTTCATGCCAACAAAAAACCTTATAAATCTAAACTGATCGACAGCTTGCATTCCCCTCAGATTAATCAAGATTCATCTCTTGTACATGAGCATAGTTCTTCCATGTAAATTTGATATTTTTTCACATTAGCGTTTCATTTGTATCTCCTCATACAGGAGGCATACATTAATGTTGCCAGAACTGGCTCCTGTTTTTAGCATCTGATTTGCTTGGTAGGTAGGTAAAGACTCTGTCATAGGATGCGGATCAAAAATCTGATCTGTTTTCATTTTTTTGGTGGTACCCCTGTAGAACAGATGTATGGACAATCTGTGGGTTGAGGATGGTGCGTAGAAAAATACGCTGTTAGCTACACTGATGTCAGCATTATCTATGCTCCCTCAAATCTTCCCCCACCATCCATTCCCACAACCACTGCGGCATGTTTTCATTTGTCGCCGTGCTTGAACTGAGATCCAACATGAAAAATGTTAAGACTAGAGACAGTGAGGATTAAATTTCTGCTTTATGTTTTTTTTTTTTTTTTCCTGAGGCAAGAAGTTGGATAGTAATGTTTTATTAACATACGCCGATCAAACAGTCACCCAGCTCCAGATTCCTCAAATTTACCTAAAGCCGACTTGAGCTTTACTATTGACACTTCACCCTCGAGACAATGCCCGCACATTGTTTTCACTCACCTTCCCACAATCCTCCAAATTCCTATGCCTGTTCTGGATCACATGAAAGTTAGGTGGGCGAGGTAACTTTTTATGCAAATTTTGCTGCTAGGAGACATTCAACATTGGGGTGAGCTGAGAGCGATGAGGACAACATCAAAACCAAATGCTCCGATAGTAGCCGACTTTTAGTCTTGTCATGCTTTCGCTAAGTGCTGCAATTCAGCACCACGGACAGTGTATTTAAAGATGTCTGTCGTTAGTTTGTGCAGCGTAATTTATGTGAGTGCTAGGCTCTTCAGATTTTTACTCCGGGGAAATAATGAGTAGCTTTAGACAGACCAGGGTGTGCAACATGGCAAAAGACCACTTGTCCTGTCCTCAGCTTCAGGAGTGTCAGTTCAGCCTACAGCATGCACACAGACAGAGGCTGAGCTGCCCGAGGCGCAAAGCAACTGTCACTGCTGTTCTGCTCGGTTCTACTCTATTGTACTCTAACACTGGTGCCGCCACCACACTGAAAACAATACGTCCAAACGCAATACAGCATGGTGTCATGATGGGAAGGTATTAAGATATGAAGGAGCAGCTATCATGAGCCACTTCCTTTTAGCCTAGTAGAGTGTTTTTGTTTGCTAATGGATGGCAGAACCCCAACTACACAGCATTTCTGGATCCAATATTAAGATGTAGAGAGCAACATTGCTGTTATTAACTTCTTTGTCATCATGCAGAGGGAAATCAACTTTCCAGCCACAGCTGCCGGTGGGTATTCAAAACTATCAATCTCTCATTTCTTCATAAGCCAACACCATTTTGTACATAGATCAACAATTGAAAACATATGTACTCTGACAGTAAAACTCTTAACTACTCATTTGCCAAGTGGAAACGTGTTACAATTAAATTATCAATAGTTAATTATTCTGGCCATTGCCATAATGTCATACATATACAGAACACAGTAATTCTCAATCAAGGCTGGGACATGAGGATAGAAAACAAGTGGTCTTACTACAACGTGACTTGAAAAACTCGAAATCCATTGTTGTTCCATCATTCTCAAATAGTAACAGTGCAATGGTAAACATGTTGTCCCCTACAAATTATGTAGTATCTATCTGGGCCAATAAGAAACCAATAGGTCTCCTTTTCTGACATGTAATGAGATCCATTATATCCCAACGTTTCATCACTGTGCTTGAGATATATTGCAACACAAAGACAAAGACGTAAGCAAGCACTGTGGCTCATCTCTCCAGGATGTTAATGAAATGTACATTAGAACATAAAATGTAAAAAAGGTAAAATTAAGATCATTCCTCTAGTAATTCAGATACATTTTGCCACCATGTGGCCAAAATTTGGCCTCTAGAGGCAGCTGACCCCTATCTTACCATTTCATCAAACTCAAAATGTTTACTATCTACACAGTTAAACAGATGTCTCACTTCAAAAGACAATGATTTGACCCCATATATCAATTTGGTTGTTTCCACTTTATTCACTACAAGCAGGTGGTTGTGACACTTTAGAGCTTGTTATTAGTCTTAAATATCAGGTAGACAGAGGATTATTCATCAATGACATTTTCCTCTTGATAATGTGTACTCGCTCAAAATGGGAAATTAACACCACCCACCATCCAAAAGGCAGCAAAATTTTGGCTGCGAGTAGCAAACTTAGCCAGCCAACTTGGTAAACAAATGTCCATCATTTAGAGGTCATAATATATTCTAAAAAAAATCCAGTTGGCGAGAAACGCAGTGACAGGTTTTAATTTTGGAATTCACTGTCCACTGTGGCTTGTACAACAAAGTTATCTAACAAACATGCGAGATACACTCAAAACCTTCCATACTGTCAGAGCGTGGTGGGATACGGACAATCCGCTCACACAGCGGTTAAAAAATGATTGAACGGCAATATTCAGAGCAGCAGCACAGGTGGATGGTGTGTTCAGAGGGAGAGCTTGGACAGGAGCCGCAGGCAGAACATTCTCCAAGACACAGATAAGAAACTTCACAGACTACCTTCAGTCTCAACACAGCCAGCAGCAATACTACCAACATGGAACAATGATCTTTATTATTCATTGGAAAAACATGCACTAATGCAAAATGGTGCTGTGTTTTAGCTTTGAGGCATGGCAATGTATGAGTTGATTTCTCACAAATAACTCTACCTCAAGATCACCCACAAAAATGGCTGGATGAATTTAGAAGCTCATCTGACTTCATTTCTACCCCTCTATGTTAATTTCCCACTTTGTCTGCAAATACAAGCATTTTGTGATCATTTGATTAAATTTACCTTTTTAATAATTTATGATGACAGGACACTCTGATGAGAAATAGATTTGAACCTGAACACAAAATGTTACTGTGTAATTCAGTATTTAAATTCTGAAAACAGAGGTTATTGTTTTATCTCCATATATCCACAAGCTGATTTGGAAAACAACTTTCCAACATAATTGTCCTTTTAGTGACAACAATAAAGAAAATAACTTGTTGCTAAGAAAGAACCTACAATATGGATTTCAAACTTGTGTGAAGCTATGCAATTCAAATAGTGGGGAAACTGTATTTTTACTTGTTTGTTTACTGTTTTTTTGCAATGTATTCTCAAAATTTCATTTGTCATAGACCCATGAGGGTTAGGGAAATAAATATATACATAAAATTACATTGTTTTGCTGAAACAAATTAATTTGCTACCTGACACCTGCCCTATAAGCAAAAGTGAAAGTGATACACAGCTACTGTAATTTAACTAGTACAATACCTCCATGATTTTGTAACAACAAGCAATTCAGGTTATTTCCTGGATCAACTTACTCAAACAAACAAACAAACGAGAAGGTCCTTACTTATTTTAGTTAAAATGCACTGAACTCAAAACATCAAAATCCAGCACCTCCACTGTTGTCTGTATTTTCCAAGTTACACAACTTGAAAACAACTAACGTATCCAAGTAAAATACTGTTAGTCAATTGTGACAGTTTTGTCTAATGCATTCTATAAATTGTATGGAAATGTTTCTGATTCCAAATCACACAGTAAAATTCACAGAATTTACCCTTTAAAAGATATTTCTTGAGACCAAATTCACACTAATATTAAACATGAAATGACAAATTTAAAAGGGAGCTCAAAATTAGTGTACAAGGCATGCTTTTTTGGTTATGAATTATGTACCAACACTAAAGTTTGTTTTCAATGGGATGAGTGTTAGGTTTTAGTGGCTCAAACTAGACACCATGGATTAACCATGCCTACCAGAAATTTGTCTGGAGCATGTGTGAATGTGTACAAGGTATGTGATGCTATATTTTTTTTTTAATCATAAAGTACAATTTTGTTATATAAAAAAGACCAAATCAGGAACACAACCAAACAGTGGCAGAGCCTCTGTCTGTGTAGATGGAGAACTTACTGTCATCTCCTACTGGTCCTGCAGAACACTGGGCTGGCGGGTCCCGTGCCAAGTCATTCAATTCCTGAGACAGACAAATAAGATGTTTGATTAGGTGTTCTGTTTTTGTAATTCTGATTTAGTAATGCTGTATTCTCAGCATTTGCACAAGCAATTATCTTTAGCAGAGTACTGTTTCAATGCTGGACCTGGTAATGTAAAGGTCCAAGTTACAAACAGGAGCTTCTATTAAAGATATGGTACCCCTATTGATAATCAATACAGTGAGTCTACCTTCATAAGCTACTGATCAACATACTTATTTTTGAACCATTTCAAAGGCTGACCAATCACTGTTTGTAAACAGCAGTCAAGGCCAGTGGCACTGTGGTGGCTACACTGTGTCCCTGCACTGCTAATATGGCATTCTCCAGTCCCCTGACAGTTCCTTACAAAACTTCATTATAGCAAAAGGCCTAACCATGACTGAGCTTTGATTGTTTGAGTGACCGCTATTACATAATGACTTTTCCTCCAGGTATGCTAGGTAGCATATGACATGTGACAGCCACACTGAGATCGCTGCGATATGAAATCAGTGGTTTCAAACGCACGCCACGGAGGCTTGCTACATGTTATGAAAGGCACAGTCCACAGAGTAAATCATAAATGTTAGCTGGGAAGGAAAACGAGCCACTTAGGTTGGCCAACGGGATTGAGTGGCCAATACGGGGGTATCATGCGGGCTAATCACATAATTTATGACATAGGCCGGGGGCATATTTTTCAATAGTAAAGCAGGGGGTGATTTTAATATTACCAGTGGTGTTTATGACACGACTAATTCAACCAAACGTGGCACAATAACAAAGAAGTGCTGCTCGCCTCTGCTGTCAGCAACATGACATTAAAGGCTAACGACGCGTGGGGCCTGTAGCGAAGCAGGGCTAACGCTAACTGGTTAACTTGTCTGTCAAGTCGAGAAGAAGGCTAGGTGATGTTAGGTAATGTGAGCTTGTGGCCAAAGATACTTTTAATCTGACAAGCGCCGAGATAAAAAGTCTGATACAAATATAACGTAGAGCTGAACCTTTTGTGTATACAAGGAAGCTAACCACCGAGACAGACACTGGACAGCCTTAGCCAGATACAGCTAACACACTGCTAACGACAGCCACTGAGCTAATACCGTTACCTAGCAGCTACTGGTTAATACAGCCGTGTAAAGCTGGTATGGAGTGTATTTACAGTAGCCGGACATAAGTAGGATAAATAAATGTAAGTTAGCGTCAGTCGGCGGTTGAGTTAGCTAGTCCGTCTGTAGTGTCTGTGCTAGCAACATTGGTGAACACCGAAAAGCGGCGCATTGCTGCCCTCACTGTCGTCACTCGCTATTGAGAGACTTTGTCGTTCCGTTAGGTGGAAGTTGAAAGCTGAACCATATTTAATCGAGATTCTTCAACTATCCTCGGCGTAATAACTCTCACAGACAAGGAAGAAACGCGCCGCCGTGTAAATAAAGCCCTAACCAAACTGCGAAATATCGGGCCTCGTCGTTGACTTCCTTACCTTGTGAATTCTTTTCAGAGCCATTGTTGTGTTAGCGCTGCTGTCACGGAAAACGTGCGATTAAAATGGCGATTGATGTCACTGTCCGGCGGGTAATACTACGAAATATAGCTCATAGAATACCGTCACTGTTCACTCAAATCACTGATGGCTATCAGAAGGGGCCACCGATATAATTTCGAGGCGAAACTGAAAGATACAAGGGGTAGAACCGCGGTCCTTCCTCCTACTGCAGCGGCTACCAAATCACGCACTCTGCTGCGCTGCTGGTAGAAAGCCTTCCGCCGACATGCGCAGCTGCAGCGGGCTCCCAGTGCGCGCCCACGACGTACAAGTGCAACTGAGTACATTCTGGCTCCGTGTACGAGACGAGCAGCTTGTCCGCTTACATGGGTCGTGTAGATCCAACATGTCGTCCAGACACATATTTTGCACTGAGGCGAGTTCATGGGAGACCGTACAAAATGGTTTACGACTACGACCTGCAGTGTGTTTTTAAGACCATACAGGTACCGGAAACTGTTACGGTTAAATTGTTCTCGAGCCACTGGTTATGTCTTTGGAGTGGCACTTGACATATTTTGTGGGAAGTGTTATAATACAAATCGTATAGTATACTCCGGGGTTTATACAGCGCGGAGTGATATGATCGTAAGGACAAACCAGAGCGTTATCGCGAGACTATGGTAGGTACATTTGTAGGCTTATTTTGAGGAAGTGTCCCTTTCCCTTTTATTACTCTTCACACACAGACCTGTGATGGCTCCAAACATAAAGATACCAGACTTTCTGAGTGTAGTTATACTACACATTATTTGCTAAGGCCAGTGTTTAATATAACACTATAATTCAACATAACATAATATAGCACAGCAAGATCTCCAGTGTGTAAATGTTTCCAACTGAAGTGGCAGAGCCTACTTTGTTGCCATAGAAGCAGCTTTATTCAATGTCCAGTTGGAAACTCTGCGTTATTGTGACTTAGTGTTATGAAACTAAGTATATTGTTATTGTTGTGAGATGTGAAAATTCAAGCAGTTTGAGCATTTTCACTAATAGGACAATTATAGAATTGCTGCCTCATCTAAATTTAAGGAACATTTCCATGGCCTGGAATATGCTTTTCAAAAGGTAGTCCACATACCTTAACATACATACATGTTCACATATCTTTAAGTCACTGCAAATTTTAAAGATAGAAATGGTGAGTATTGTCCAGCACTTTCCATTTCCAACCTTGTTTTAGTATCTATGTTGTCTCGAATTGTCATAGGTTTGTAAAAGAATGCAAAATCTTGAAGAAGACTTACATAGGTTTACATATTTTTATAGACTGAATCACTTCACTTAATTTTTTTCAGACAGTAATAACTTTATCTCAAAGCTGCAATCTTTTTAATCACAACTTTATTGTTCCTAATAGTAAATTGGGCTTATGGTATGTACACATAACAACAAGCAAGAATCTGTATCTCACCCCACAGAAATGACATAAATTCAAATCTGGACTGTCAGAAATGTGCTACAGATGTGGTACAGAAGTTGTCTCCTTTCTGCACTGTACATTACTTTGTATAAAGGTGAGACCTTTTTGGTATGAGATCTGTGACACTTTGACCAAGATCACAGGAGTTAAATTCCCATTAAATCCGGAGCTTTGTTTACTGGGGAATTTTTCCGGGTGTCAACAGATCTTTAACCAATTCCCAAATTAAATTTTAGGAAATTGCTTTATGTGTGGCCAGGAAATGCATAGCAGTGACATGGAAATCTCTTTGGAAATGAACAGCTCTATCGCTTTTGAAAAGATCACATATAGTTTTAGAAAAAGATACAGCACTTTTCTGAAAATTTGGCAGCCTTAATTAGAGTATATAGACACACCACCGATGCCATTATAGTAAGGACATTATCTCTGATTAACCAGAGGGCCTCTTTAATATATATAGTGAATACAACACTGTGTTAGGGTAGTGTCTCTGTGTTTTCACTTTTGCAAACTTCTGGTAGAATCTATCATCCACAGACTTCATTGAGGGAGGATTGCTCAGCGCCTATCTTGGGTTAGGGTTAGGGTGCCCCCAGGGTAGGATGGGTAATTTGTGATGGCACAGTAGCTCAGTAGTTTGCACTGTCACTTCATGGCAAGAAAGTTCAAGATCCCTCCTACCAATTTTGTTTTTACAGTGAATATCAGTCCCTTACACCATTAAAACTTCTTTGTTAACATTTGACTTATATAATATAATGGTGTCTTGGATTTGCACCCTCTACTAAAAAAAAAATAATAATGTATATTTAATCAAATGAATGCATCATCAGGTTACATATCATGAGTGTTGACTGAACAGCCTCATACTTCAGTAAGATAATTTCCCACAGTTCCCTCCTTGGCCCCTTGTGAAATTTGCTTGTTCTCCTTTCAAATGAGTTTCCTCCCACAGTCTAGAGACATGCAAGTCCAGTGAGATGGTGATGTTGCATTGCCCTTCGATGTGAGTGACTGTCTGACTATCTGTGTTAGTTCTGTTAAAAATGGTGACCTGTCCGGGGTGTTTCAGGAATGCAGTGCATGCTGTGATAGACTCCAATGGCATGTGCTGACATTGAACATTTCATCAACCGACTTTTTACATGTAAATTGGCATTATTTCACATTGCGTGCATAGCCTGTGAACCTTAAAATGCAGCCATCTCCACTGTGAGAATCACCTCGGGTATTGTCACACCGCCTACAATCTAACAGGTTCTCATTCACTGTAAGTGAACCCATTTCAGGGCTTTTCTCTTGATGATGTGACACATTAGATTATTGACGTTCTTGACACTAATTTATAGGAATAACGTATGTGTGTTGGATTACAGTAGCTGTAATTTTTGGACATTTAAATTCACACCTCTTTGTGATAAGACAACACATTCATATATCACCTTGCAATATGTCTGTATAACAAAGATATTCATAAACAAGCCCAGATATCACACAATGTACCATGGTGTCTTTCCCAGGATTAACAGATGAAGTTTTGCCCTGTAGAATCCACCTCTTCTAAGACAAATGTCAAATCTGGCATAATTGTCTGGCCCAAAATAATTTAGCAGGAATAGAAGCTTTAGAGGAGGAGTTGGGTATCAGAGACTGAAGATGAAGTCCAGTCTGTGGTTGTGGCCATCTGGGCTGAGAGATATTTTGCTTTATTGTGTGTAATGTTGTGAACTAGATGTTAATGTCTGGCATGAATAAATTTGTGTTGAGAGTAAGGTTGTTGCAAGACAGCAGGACCTCTTGTGGAGGCATCCTGGTCCTAATTCAAATAAACATATGTGATGAGAGGTCCCCCCCTTGAAAATCCAGTGACATGATCCACATATGTTTCTGCGTAGGTGAATCTGCTAAAATGGCACATGGGGACTGTTGCATTAGATCATGTGTGTTGGTAAATGTCTCTTTAGTCAGATGGAAGTGGGGTGAGTGCTGTACTGCAAGGCTCAGAAACAACTTCTTCCCCCATGCTGTTACTCATCTGAAACTGGCAACCTGCTGAACACGTCACACTCCCCTCCTCTTGTCTCACCTAACATTCATGCCCTGATCCACTCCATTCGCACAACTCTATTACAAATAACTCATATATATATTACCTCACTCTAAGTTTTTACTTTTGTTGATATTCTTGTGTTTTTATCTGTATTTCATTCTTGGTTTTTTTTTTTGTTTTTTTTTTCTACCTGTATTTTTACGCCATGTATATGTCCATGCTCTGGCTTCAGTCACATTGATCTTTTGGAGGCATATTTTCAGACCCAAGCCAGGGAGAGCTGTATTAAAGACCAACACTCTTAAAAAGGTTGTGTCATTTTTGTCACAAATGTGTCTAATATGTTAACACACACTGTGTTTTGTTAGAATGCATTGCTATTAAGACTTGTGTTAGAGTATTTTTGTTGTCCCACAGAAGGAGACAACCCGGTATTTTAAAAATGACACAGCATTTTTAAGAGAGCATCTACAAAACCCATAGGAGTAGATTCTGAATGGAGGTGTGCTTTGTTTTGCCTGAATAGTGGGATGTACCTGGTTTCAAATGGGTGTGGGTGGGTGGGTGGTGCATTCTCTCAAGTAGCCCTATTCAACAGGCCTCAGACACCTTTAATCAGGCTGTTGACCTTTATCGAAAATGCCATCTCATACAAGGAGGCACTATAGCCTCATGCCACCTCTGGCTCTGTCAAACATTCCTCTACATTACATGCACGCACACATGCATACACGCACACACATACACCGATACACACACACACACACACACACACACACAGTTGTTGTGAAGGGGGAAAACCCTGCAATCAATGCCTCCACAGGATGGCAGTATGAGTCTGCGTGTGTGTGTGTGTGTGTGTGTGTGTGTGGTATGTGTATAGGTATATGTACGTGTGTGTGTGTGTGTGTGTGTGTGTGTGTGTGTGTGTGTGTGTGTGTGTGTGTGCGTGCGTGCGTGCGTGCCTGCACGCTGGTGTGAATGTACGTGGGAGTTCCTCCTTTCGCCATTCCGGGGTGTTGCCGGCCGCACATAACAGCTACAGAGGCGTCCTGGAGAGGTAGAGCCTTCGCGTCTCTCTCTCTCCAAGGCGTCTCTTCGCCCTCTAACCTCCAGAGTCCATCACCACCCCCCATCACCCACCCACCCTCACCACTACCATCCCCCTCCTTCTCCTCCTCCACCTCAAAAAAAAAAAAAAAAAAAAAAAAGAATTCGGGATCCAAGCATGCCACAACAGCAGCTAGGTATCCGCCTATCCTCCCCCAAAGTCACCGCAGGCGCAGCAGCAGGCTTCCCCCGTCCAAGAGAGCACGGAGACTCCACCGAGTGATGCCACTACTGCAGCGAGAGAGGCACCCAGCAGCATCCGCGCATATTCCCGACGCCTGCCCGAGGACCCCAAGACACGGTCTCGGCCCTTGACGGAAGAGAGAGGCTCCCCCCCCGCCCCCCTCACCCCCCTCGGCTCGGTTCCCGTCCCGACTCCAGGATGTCCGACTGCAACGCGAGTCCCGCCGACCGGGTGATCAAATGTAGGCATGCCAATTCCTGCACGGCCAGTGAGAACTACATCTGTGCCAGTACTTCTGCTGTACCTACTTCATCTTTGGTTTTGTTCTGTTTGCATCCCCGTTGTTGCACCGGCGCCTCTTACATTCGCACGATTTTCGTTCACTCATCCCTTTTTATTATAGGAGCTTATAATAAAAACGAGCCTATTTGGCTGGCGAGTCACCATGCATGTGCCTCTGAACATTTTGGGTGAGGGAGGTGGTGGTGGCGAGGATAGTGGAGGGGGGGGAGGATGTGGGGGAGGTATCCAGTACGATACGCCATAATCAGGGTCTTCCCTCGTTATTCTATTAGAATTCACCCCCTCACCAAGGCATTACCCCATTTTCTAAAGGGGGGATGTCTCTCCCCCTATGTATAGCCAAGGCTATTGTGCGACACCCTGTGCTGCATGAGCTCCACTTACGCGCTCCACTCCTAGCGGTGGTTTCGTGTTACTGAATAATACCCGACAGGGGGACAGGGAGAGTGATAGAGAGAGAGAGAGAAAGAGCAGAGAGCGAGAGAGATCAGCATCTTGTTCCAATGAAACATCAAGCAGTTTGACGATGACAGCGAAAGGCAGACTTAAAGGTAAAAAGAAATTGTTCTCCTCCCTAATCTGCGATCTTTGGCGTTATGCACTGGTTCTGGTTCTGCTGTGGATGTGGATGGTGTCACGGGATGATGTTGCATGAATCCCCCGTAAGCAGCGATGTAAAGCGAAAGAGAGAGGGCAGAGGGAGGGAGGGAAAGATGCTTTGGGGGACTTGTCACTTGGCGGCTCTGAAGGATTTTTTTTTTTTTTTAGTTTTTTTTTTCGTATTAATCTTTATATATCTTCAGCTGCACATCATACTTGCACCTGTGTTCGACGAGCTGACTACTTCTTTAACGTGGCCTACATTGCCGATCTAGATTTATTTTTAGACAGCCAAATCTGAGCAGGCGTCAGGTAATCGATTGGCTTGAATGGTTGGCAGGATGACAACTTTGCGAGGCCGAGGGCGCACCTTGATACCCTTCAGTTTGGTTGTAATTCTATGGGCCTAGGATAAAATCAGCCATAGTATCCCTCTGTAGTAGCCTGGTCTTATTTTGAAGGCTGATGTTTGCTGATGTGACGCTGAAACACAACGAATGCACATGACGGGCCTACGCGTCGTTTTAAGTCGACGTTTTCGGTCTGAATGTCAGAGGGAAAATGTGTCTTTCCACTGTCCAGTGCTCTTCCATGTCTCCGTAAAGGTCTCCCTGGTTTCCCCCCTTGTTTCACTGAGTGTCAAATGAGAGACAAAATGGAGTTTAGGGATGCTGAGCTGCGTATGGGGTTGCCCATTGCCCGACGACGAGGATGCATACAGCCCCTAATGCTGTTATTGCATCATTGGATTATGGAATACTTAATATGTTTATGAGAGTGTCTCCTTCTGCTTTACGCGTGGGCGGCTATAGGGGAGGCGACGAGGGGGGCTCCGCTCGTTTATTATCCTCGGAGCCGCACAGATTGTCGTGCTTATCGGGTCACAACAACGCTGGCAGTGGCGCTCCACGCACGCAGCCTGTCACATGCGACGATGCCTGGCTGCCTGGCTGGGCTGTGTCTCTCACTGCCTCCCCTTAATAAACTCACAAGGTCTCTCTGCCGGAAGAAGCGGAGCTGACAGTTGGACGCGCTGCTCGGGCATACCCGGGTATTCCGTGCGTGCGTCGCGCATAAGATGGGGGTGGAGTGGGGGGTGGGGTGGTCTCGTGGTCTTGCACGTCCGACTTAACCATATAAATGCATGCGCATATGCCCTCAGTGTCTGTGTGTGTGTGTGTAAGTCTGGTCTCTGGTGTGTGCATGTACTTGTGCAGGGGTGGCGCTAGAAATTCTTGCTTCCCTGAAAAAATACAGTACCAGCCCCCTCCACCCAGTTTCATCTGGTAAAGTACAGTATCACTTTGCCTGTTTGCTGGGTCCCATCATGCCTTGCCCCCCTCAAAGAATTCCCCCTTTTCCTTCCAACTAGTAGCACCCCTGCACGTGTGTATTGTGTGTAAATGTGTGCGTTTTTGTGTTTGTATGTGGATTTGTGCGTGTTGTTATGCAGCTGGGCCACTGGAGCTCAGCTGCATCAATAATGGAATAAACTAAGCGGCCTATATCCCCATACACATCATCCATCACACACCCACACACACACGCCCACAGGCACACTCACACAAATACACACACATATTAATGCACCTTGTCTCAAAATATGCAGCAAAAAACAGGGCAGTTCATCAGACAGGTGAGAATGATTCAGGAGAGAGCAAGGTGTATGTGTGTTGTGTTTACATGTGTTGGGGTGGTGATACAGGTCTGCGGTGTATAAATCAACTCCAAGGAGACTTCAGTTGGGTAGACTACAGATGATGGTTTGCTTTTTATGGATGTGTGTTAGTAATGTACAGTGCTGATGGGGCTGTGGAGCCAAAGGACAAAGCATACTGAGAGGAAGGAGCAGAGAGGCGACAGGCTGGGAGTGTGGGGGCGAGGTGAGGGAGAGAGGGAAGGAGAGAATGTGACAAGGCCACAGAAGAGGTGAAGTAGCTCGAGAGAGAGGGAGGGAGGAAGTCGTGTTTCACGCTGCTGAGTGACAGAACAGCATCCCCTGACCTAACCAATGGGCTTCTCACACCCTTTTTGATTCAGGGACTTATCATGCACACCCTTCTGTGTATGCGTGAAAAACAACCCAACTTCAGAGCCAAAATGTGCAAATGTGACTTGGTCTAAGAATTTCATTACTGTATTTTCAGTTGCCCAATTCAAATCTAGTTGGTGAGAGAAATTATTCCCCATACATGGCCTTTTCAACTGTATGTGGATAAGGCAGAATATACTAGACTTGAAAAGAATAAAATAGAATACCCCTAAGGATTTGTAGGAGTTCAATATGAGTTCTTTTACAGCTGCTCTCTACCAGACCCATAGCTGGAGCTACAGTAGTCATATAAACAACCTTCACTTTAACATTATTAAGAAAGAGGCACGTGATAATCTCAGTCAAACTTTTTCCATGAATCAACAGGCAGGAATCACGGGATGTGCAAAAATCTGGATTTAATGTTACGTGCTGAGCCGTCACATCAGACCTGCCTGCAAACTTAGATTTGTCAGCCAATGCATGCATGCAGGCCCCTGGTTCAACTCCCTTTCTGCTGCTGCTCCAATGCTGATCTCACTGTCAATGTCCATACAGTCTAACAGAAAAGCTCAAGGCAGGGTGCACGTGGGCCATCACACAAGTCAGCGCAACAGCCAATTACTGAGCCCCAAATAACTCCAAACCAAAGAGAGTTTGCTGGGAAAATTCAAATTGTATTCTCCTTTTAGTCTGTTTTAATATGATGGGATAACTTCAGATATCTGTTGGACTATATTATCAGTTGGAATTTGTATGTATGCCTACTGATATGCAATGAAGTAACCACTGACGATGCATGGTAACAGTAACAGGATCATGATAAAATAATCTAATTTAGAAATAAACAAAACAAATTACATACATTTAATGGTATAAATGAACTGTATGATCCAGGTCTTCACTGGTGACTAGTGTGGCAATAATGCAGATTAAAAGCATGCCTGGGGCTTCTTGATGGCTGTTACTGTAGCACTAGTGCAGCAGAGATGACTGATAAGGGACCTCTATGGCTGCCACTGTGGTATAGTACTAATGCAGGAAAAATAACTGATGTGGACCACTGTGGTGGCTATGATGGCTAAAGTTACAGCGATTGACCTCAGTGATTAAATTGGCACACAGCAGTGACCATTATCCTTGTTGTGTGTGCCCCACTGAAAGCACATGTAGCATTATATTTTGTGTAATCACCTGCTTTACTGAAAGTTTAAAAGTCAAGTCAAACATGCAAGCATTCAATAATAGCAACTTCGCACGTGGAGAGAGATAGGAGGGACCAGGAGAGAGAGGGGAATGACATGTGACATCCTGAGCTGGATTCAAATCTGCATCTAAGACCACCGAACCATCAGGATGCCCCAGCGTGTGTGAACTTTACTGCTGAAATGTACATAGCACCTCAGTAGGAGCACACTGATTGCCATAAAACAAACAAGGCAAAAATAACTGAATGCAAATTTAAAACAACAGTTTGCAGTAACAGGGATCAGCCAGTGTTCTGTATGTGCTCTGTTACAATCCAATAAAGAAAGAGAGAAAAAAAAAAAAAACAATTCTGTAATCATCTTGAATGTGACCTCAGATCCTGGACTAGGATTCCCTGACATAGAATACTAGCATCATTAGCATTCCTTATGGCAACCAAAAATGTTCACTTCCGTGCTTCAGATTATCAAAGTATCCCCTTAAGAAAGGAGCAGTTTGAGAGTGCGGAGGTTGTATTCATCTGCTGAAAGTTTTTACCTAATGAATAGTGATTGTGTGAACAGTGATCTCTTGGAGCCATGAGCGGAGCCATATCCAACATGCACACATGCATGCATGCACTTGCGCATGTGCATGTACAACTACACCGACGCACGCGCGCGCACACACACACACACACACACACACACACACACACACACACACACACACACACACACACACACATATCACCTCTGGCAAGGCTTTGGGCACATTTGACATATTTCCTTTTAGTGTAACATGTTGTCCCATTCCCTCATGGTTCCCTGAAGCCCTGTGTGGGCTGCAGTAGTGCATATGTGTGTCTGTGCTGTGTGTGTGTGGTAGTTTGGGGTGTCATCCTTGGAAGCTTGGGGTCCCACACTGTCAGGTCTCACTTCACCCTATGGGCACGGTGGCAGGGTAAGGGCTATTTTTAGAGAAGGTACTCCAGAGAGAGAGAAAGAGAGAGAAGGAGAGAAAGAGAGAGAGTGTGTGTGTGTGTGTATGAGAGAGAGAGAGTGAGAGAGAGAGAGAGAGAGAGTGTGTGTGTGAGAGAGAGAGAGAGAGAGTGAGAGGGATTGTCTAATGAGGACAGGCTGTTAGGGGATGGGCCGTTGTTTCTCTGTGTTTGTGTGTGTGTGTCTGTGTACACAGATGGTGCTTCATGTGTGTAGTGTGCATTAATTGAACAACTTCAAACGCATCTTTAGCCGTCACCCCCCCACCACCACCTTCAAAGACCCATGGATCTGTGTTAGCTGATCTGGGTCAAAGATGGTAGAGGGATACACACATACACACACACACAAACACAAATATACAACATGCATGTGCACAGTCTTATCTCCTGTCTTATACACCCCAATCTCTCTCGCTCTCTCTCACTCTCTCTCTCTCTCTCTCTCTCTCTCTCTCTCTCTCTCTCTCACTCTCTCTCTCTCACTGTCTCTCTCTCTTGCTCTCTCTCTCTCTCCCATCATTTGCTGCTCTCATTCTTTCATCCCTCTGTTCTTCCCTCCTTCATTTATTCATGCAGAGACAGGCGGTGGGATGAAGTGATCTCGGGAGAAGTGTACGTTCACTTTAAACGGGGTCCTGTAGAGGGCAACACGTTCTAACATATAAACACACACACAAACACACACACATGCACACACACATGTGGCATTCCGTCACTGCTGGTCGATATCACTGGATAGAGATCCACTGGACAGATGCACCCTGCAGAAGCACAGTGTTGCACTGAGTAATGAATTGATCTATAGACTACATATGGGCTGCCTCTGTGATATGCTTCAGTCATCATTATAGAAGGACCATTTTTTAATGTGTGCAATACTGCAGTAAAAATAACTCCTGCCACAATATTGCCCAGTGCCTGAAAGGAATCTGTTTTCTACATTTCGCCTTCTTTTCAGCCTCACAAACGTACAAGGAGTGATCTGACAACCGGCTGATGAGGAAACAGGAGTTTATGTTGCATTACACCTACTCAGTTGTATTTTACAACATTTGGAGGATAGATACAGAAATCAGGACCAGATGGATAATGGGCGACTTCTACAATAATTTCTGCAATCTGTTACAAGATGTCCGTTTCCCACTTGCTGTCACCTCTTCCATCCTGTGTGAGTCTCTTTGATTGGGAATGGTGTCTCCTTGTTATTAAAACTGATGAAATATCAAATAATTAACTTTAGCCATTAGGGAGGATGCACACAATAGCAAGATGATTCTAATCAGATTCTGCCCCAGTTAAGTTATTAGACCAGCCAAAACAAATTTAGGAGATTTGGTTGAAAGCTATGTCATAGATTTTCTCTCAGGCTTTCCCTCACAGCTCCCTGATTTTGAGATTTCAGCTGAGCTGGCAGCTTTGGTGTTAATAAATTCCACACTGGGGACCTCAGCAATGGAAAGTGGGGCCAGAAGGAAGTAAAAACTGTAGGAATCACATTAGGAAGTGGTCAAAAGTGCCTCCAGCTCTTTGCTCATCTTACACTAGTTGGCCTGTCTTACCTCGCTCACACTGACAGCCGTGCATTGTGGTGAATGGTCAGGTTTTTTTTTTTTTTTTTTTTTTGGAAAAGGACTGTGTCGGACGAAATAATTTTTTTTCACTCTGCTTGCCACCACTTGGGAAAGTGAATTGCACCAGGCCTGTCGTCTGTGTTCAGACACAGCAAAGCCTAGACATACTGTATACTGTCAGAAAGCAAAGTTCTTTCCCAAGGTTGATACACTTGGGGCATCACCAAGTGTTAAAGTGCCTGGCAGCAGCAGTTGAGAGCGAACAAGTTGAAATCCATTAAATTGTGTAGTAGCAACATCCTCATGCATTCACAGGCAGGGCTTAGTGTACAGTATGTCAGACCATAAAGGGAAGGTTAGAGGCAGCTGGGAAGAGTAGCCAGTGGCTGTGGCTGATAAAAAGAGAATTGCACTTCAATGCAGAGCAATGCAGTGTGGGAGATCTGACACCAGTGAGGTCTGCTGTCCCTTTAGCAGATAATATTTGGATTTCCTGAACTGCAGAGGTGTCTGTTTTAAGATAACAGGGTCAAATGTCCCATTAGTCTCTTATTGTTAGTAGAGTATGGTTTCTGAACAACAGAGCGGGCCATTTCGAGGCAAAGGGGTCAGCCGTCTCATTAACCTGACACTGTTGAGACTCATGTTGAGTGTGAAATGAGTAAGCGAGATGTTGTAGGCTGAGTGTAAGCCTAAGTGAAGGTACAGTGTCCGTGCAGTGTGGAGGAGAGCCGGCAGGTGAGGCACAGGAGCGTGGGTGCAGGGTGTCACAATTTATTGCTGAATCTTCTGGAAGTGTCATGGGCTTGATACAACAAAACATCTATTAACTCCTTTTCCACAGGAGGAACTGTCCTGGAACACAGTGTGATCTTTTAAGGAACAAAGAACCCTTACCTCTGTTTTTTCCCCAGGGGATGAGTTCTTGACCCCAAAATAGTCCCTGCATCACAGGTAGTGCTGTGTGAGTTCCTGGGTACCATAAGGTGGAGTTTTAACACTGAATATCCCTGATTGGTTCAAAGTATGACACAACAAGCAACCACAAACACTCGATCATGATCTTGATCTTGTTTAGCTAGTCACTGAAACAAAAACACATTTGCGAGTGCATGCTATGCCATTTGATCTCCATCAAGCTACGTAAAAGCAGTTTGCTTTCTTCAGCTCTTGCTTTTCATGCATCTCGTTTTCAACCTCCGCGTCTTTCCTACAAAACCAAATGCAGAACCACAGTGGCAAATAACCACGAACACCGTAACAGCTTCAACATCTTCTGTGTTTACTGTTGTTGCAGAAAAATGCAAAATTACCAGACACCTCCTGCGTATTTCCATTAAGTTCACTGTTCTCTGTGAACAACAAGAGCAAGAAGCAGGAACTTTGGCCCCAGAACGTTTTGGTGGAAATGGGGCATATGATGACATGATAATCCCTATGAAATACCTACTATCTGACTCTTTCCTCGAATACCCAAGCCAAGGTTTGGACTGTAGTTTCTAACACGAGGGTGAGTTAGAGCAGATGTTGTGCTTGGGAAGGCCTAAATGTTGTCTCTGATGGAGACTGTCAGAATGAGGTGGCAAGACGCCCACTGGAGAAACAGGTTCAAGGTTGAAGGTCGCTCTGCTCTGCAGCAGAGAGGTTCCTGCTGCTGGGGTTTTGACTTGTCATCTGGTTGAAAACCAAAGCATCTCTAAATGACAGATGAGGATCCACTTTTAGGAGCCAGAGCAGTGGTCTCACATTCACCCTCTGAGGCAGGATTTTCCTCTCTAATGTCGAGCCAGTCCTTTCTTTTCAACTATTTTTGTCAGCATGTTTTTTCCAAGGATGATCTATGTGAGGCTTCTCTCCTGCTTGTCTATCTTGGCTGTATTGACTATTTTGGTATTTTGGCTGTATTTTGGTCACACGGGTCTACATTGCACACTCAGAGGTTATGATTTGTCACATGTAATGGAAGTGCTTGATAAACCAAACTCTTATTTTCAGGGGATTTTAATCTAAAGCAGACATTTCAATATCATTTGAATTACCCTGTTCCAGCAGTGTAAACATAAAATCTTAATAGTCAGGTATTTACAATTAAATGTGCAGCAATAGAATGAGCACGTCAGGCTCTTGTAGGTTATTTATTTATTAAAAAGGTTCATTTGGCCTACAAATTAATGTTAACCACAGTTTTTCTTTTATAAAGGCCTGTAAGGTGAATTGTTTGTACCTGAATCCATATAACACATCACAGAAGACGTCACACCAACATCACGTGACACCTCTGATGAAGGCTGCAGAAACAAGGTAGCCGAAACTTGTCAGGTACAAACAATTCACCTTACAGGCCTTTATAAAAGAAAAACTGTGGTTAAGGCTCTTGTAGGGGTAAAGGCATTGTGTAATGGCACTTTGTTGTAATTTGGGGTTTTGGCTAAATGACAGCAGTGCACTATTCTGGGGTTCTCTGAGTGGATGATTTAGAGATGTGTTGATATATTTATAGTGTGTGTCCATGTGTGGTTAGCAGGGCTCAGGCTGGAGTAAATGAATAAATTTGCAGTTAAGATTGATGAGTAAGGTAAATGTGTCCTCACCCTCCATCTGAGGTGACAAGATTATAATCTTACGGTGCTAAGCAGGGCTGAGGTTAATTCACTTTCAATTAGCTCGACATTACATGCAATAATAAGGTTGATATATCCAGTTTATATTGTTATTGAGAATGAAGGTTCTGCCTTCAAACATGAACTGGTGCTTCTGTCTACCTTTGGTAGGACTAAACTCAAAGTGAATCTGCCCCAGGGCCAAGTCCACTGAGTCTCAAGAGTTTTTTTTTTTTTTTTTTTAATTTTCCCATGATTACTAGGGGTGAAAGTTTTCTGTTTCCCACGAATCACGCATTCCTTTCTTGTCTTATTTAGCTGGTCTTACTCTAAATTCTGTATTAATGAAGCCCTTATACAAAGAAGCTAATCACAAAGGGCTTTATCAAGAAACAGCAGGGCACAAAACATTCAATTAAACAAACACAAAATACAAAGATCACAACTTTTACACAAGGGTAGTGTTTGTGTGTGTGTGTGTGTGTGTGTGTGTGTGTGTGTGTGTGTGTGTGTGTGTGTGTGTGTGTGTGTGTGTGTGTGTGTGTGTGTGTGTGAAAGTCATTCAGTACAAATGAAAGAGAAAGAGTTATTTCCTTTATGCTTTATGTTTGTCTATTCCAGACATTATGGGAATAACATATATTGATATATGAATAAAGTCTATTAGGCACACTATAAGCATGGAATTAATAAATGAGTTTGAACGATGCCATTAACTACCGCAAACTGCTTCAATTACATGTAATTTAGCTTAGAAAAATTGTTGCTATAGGATGAAGGTTTTATGTAGTTTTTGCCACCAAAAGAAGACAAAACTCTGAAGAAGAAAAAGCTATACCAATGTGATGCACAAAATTGTCATGTTAAAAACAACACAATGTAATTTTTTATACCTTGTAGTCTTATTTGGGAGCAATGAGCTTTGCCATCCTCAATTCAGCCAAGTTCATTTCAAAATCTCCATCAATTCAAACTGCCAGACAACTAAAATAGATAGACGATATGAATAGTAAATCATGGCCAGACGCTGGAGATGGGCAAAGGCCTCAATATCACTGGATCTCCTTTTTCACATTACTGAATGACTTAATGCTAAAAGTGCTGCGACTTGCTTTGATGGATCAGCATGAAATTTTATATGCATTATTCAAGCTATGCATCCTATTCCACAGTGGATGTTAAGACACACTGAATGAAAATTGAACTGGATGGATGTCTATATCACTATAAAACCTGGTGTGAGTGTGGAAACATGATCTGCTGCTGCTCATCCTGGCCAGGACTCCCTTGAAAAAGAGATTTGTTTAATCTCAGTGGCGCTATCCTGGTGAAATAAAGGTTAAATAAAATGAATCTTTTAGCTCTCCAAAACAGCTCTTAACCCATGACAGTCTTGAGTTGTTATCTTTCCCATGTCGGCTTGAACTCCTGGAGCTTTTTTGAGCCACGAACTCCAGCGGCGTTCCCCTTTAAATGTGAGCCGATCAAACGGTCAGTTGTCAGGTGCAAAAGACCTTTTTCATTTGACTCTTGCTACTATACCTCTCCTGTCGCTACTCCCTAAATGCCAAGTATAGTTTTCCCAAGTATAGTTCCTTTCCCCAAGCTCTCTGTCTCTCTGCTGCTCTCCACTCTTATACCTGCCCTACTTTCACACTTAGACTTTCACACTCCCTCTCTCTCTCTCTTGCTTCCCTCTTTTCTCTCTCTCTCTGTCAAACACACAGACACAGACATGCACACACACACGCTAACCCACACACACACACACTAAAACCGCAAGCCATGCTTTTACCATAAACCAGACATACTCAAAAAGATGGTGCATGCATGCATGTGTGTAAGCTTCACAGGAGAGCTGGAGCCTTCTTCCTTCTCGCTGCACGCCGGTTCTTGTGACCATTTTCAGCATCATTAGATTTTGTAACATAGTACAGGTGCAGTACAGTAGCACAGGACAATACAGCGTGGTACAATGCCGTTTCCCCACAGAGCTCCTGTATGAAGTCACACAAATACCAGTGGGTGTGAGTAATTCTTTTTCAAGTTCTGGCTTATGTCCTCGGAGAGCCTGGAGTGTGCAAACCTTTTAAAGTGATAATCAATCCTAACCTGAAAGGCGAAGCTGGTTTTAGCACACGGAGCCTCTATACTGAATCGATGCAAACCAGACCCACCTTCAGCTTGGCAGCTCCTGGTGTCCTGGGATGTCTCAGGGTGCACTTGGGTGTCTTATCTAGTCTTAGGGTGTCTTTTGTAGCGCGAGGTTGCTCTTGGATGTCTTATGTGGTGTTCGGATATTCCCATCGTCTTGATATTTGTTTAAGGGGCTTCTTGCTCCCGTAGGGAACTGTAGGCCACCATTGTACAAGGCTGCACTAAGGTGCCATTAGATATCTTTAGAATGCCCTAAGATGCCACTGGCTACCTTTGGGTGAGCTAAGGAACTACTGAATATTAGCCTATAGACTGTCCTAGGTGCTACTAGACATCACAATACAGATAAAGATAACTAAAAATGCACTATGCATTTTTAAGTGTTTTTAAGTTTCTTAGGGTGTCTTAGGATGTCTTAGGGTGTTCATTGGTTAAGGTATCCTGGGATGTCCTGAGATGTACTGCAGTGTGAGGGTGCCCCAGGTGCTTGTGGGCATTTTAGTCTCTCTTTCAGTGAAAGGGAGACTTAGAAGTCGATTCAAATTCCTTACTTCTTCATGTGGGAGATTCAGATGGATTGATGGCTTTTTAGCATGAGAACAGTCTCAGAGGAAAACTTAATTTTATGGTTTGATCTCTGCCAAAAGCCATACTAACGTCAGCAAATTGCTAGACCAACGCAACATCACACTGTTAACATTCTGAGCAGAGTCCTCATCATTTCGCATTAAATAAATGAATTGGGTTGATTCTGAGTGCTGCGTGCAACATCCACGTACGTCATGAAAGTTCATTTAGTCTCAAGACTGGCTATATTTTGCCGGTGTTTCAGTGACGACTACGTCAAACCTTGCATTCTGGTTTCACGTGGTTTTTGGGCTACATTGGAGACTGGAGAAAAAAACATCTGAATATCACATGAGGAAAATGTAATGACTGCATGTGAAGGCTTAGTGAGGAGAGCAGCCCATTTGAGCGAGAGGAAGAGAGAAAAGCAGCAGAGGAAGAGGGGATAAAAACAGAGAGGGGCAATGGGAGAGAGTGCAAAACAGAGACAAAGTGACAGTGTGTGTGTGTATGTGTGTGTGTGTGTGTGTGTGTAAGAGAGAGAGAGAGAGAGAGAGAGAGAGAGAGAGAGAGAAGGGGAGAGAGCAAGGCCTAGTTTTCAGTGTGTGATCTAGGCCATTATCTGTGTTAGCACTGGTGGGGCTCCAACAGGCTCTGTGGATCCTGCATAACAATACCTTTTGATGAGTGTGTGTGCGTGTGTGTGTGTGTGTGTGTGTGTTTGACTATGGGCTAGCGCACACAGACACACACATACATACACACATATATGCAATCATGCGTGTTAACACCATTGTGCCGTACATGTTGTACGCATGCGCTCATGTGCCTCTGCCTTTTGTTTCTGCCACTGAGTTTGTGCCTGTGTGTGTTAAGCGGGATTGTGTGCGCGCGTGTGTGTGTGTGTGTGTCTGTGTGTCTGCATTCGCCGAGTGTGTCTGTGCATGTGTGTATGTGACTCCTCACGTGCAGCTGTGCGCTCTTGCTGTATCACTCCCGTCGTCAGTCAACCCCCCTCTCCAGCAGCGCCCTGAGGGCCTTCATTATGTAAGAAAGACATTACTGCAGAACTGAGGCAGGCAGCCCTGATAACTCTGGCAGCCTCTTGCCTCCATACAAGCCGCCTAGGCCTCTATAACACCCAGGCAGCACACATGCACACATAGTCAAAGCCTGCAACAGAGGTGTGATTAGGATAATGATGAAGATTGAGGACTTCTGTTGTTTGTAGGCGGGCCTGTTGAAGAATACAGGAAATATCAATTAATCATGTGTCTTTCTCCCATCCTCTCCCCCTTTTTTTTTGTTTTATTCTTGTGTAATTCCTTCTGTCATCCCCATCTATCCATCCATCTCTGTCCTCTCCTTTTAATTTCTCAATCTCAACTATGTTCTTTCTAACTCCCTTGCTTCCTCTTTCCATCACTGATTCATCTTTCCCTCCTCCACACTCTCTATTCTCTCCAATCTCCCACCTAATCACGTCCACCCTTCCCTGCAGCGGTCCCCTTCCCCCTGGCCCACAGGCTGACCATGAAGGAGGTGTTTGATGCCGAGGGCCGGCCGCGAGTGGACCTGCTCAAGGCTCACCTCACCAAGGAGGGTCGGCTGGAGGAGGCTGTGGCCTTGCGCATTATTGACGAGGGCGCTGCCATCCTGCGCCAGGAGCGCACCATGCTGGACATCGAGGCACCAGTCACAGGTATCGAATAGACAGAGGGAGGGGGATGTAAAGGCATTTGGAGGAATCTTGTAGAGCATGATGTAGTGTGATATTTAATGAGTAAATATAGCCAATGAGTAGAAAAGGACCAACAATGCAAAGGTTAGGGATTCCTAGCAAATAATTTGAACAAAAAATAAAAACTTAAGACATCTGTATGTTATCTTCCAAATGCAACATTTTGTGCAATCTGGACCTCAATATATTTTTTATATCAGTTTAAAACTATTTTTAATGTGAAATTTGACAGTGCCATACTATTATATTATGAAAACTTTGTGTTTTTGGTTGACATTGAAGTTGTCCTCCTCCTGCACGTCGTCGCCTGTCAAATGCTCTCTGGGTTTGACTCCCACTGGGGGCCAGCCACACTAAAAAAAGCTGTGGATGTGTGTTCATATGTGCGTGTGAGTGACAGGGGGAAGGGTGGAAGACATAAAGAAGGACGCACATCACACACTGACACAGAAAGCAAAGACAGCGACAGACACAGTCAGAGAGAGAGAGAGAGAGAGAGATTGAGCTGGGGAGCAAGAGGCAGAAAGATCAGTAATTATGTATTAATCACATTCCATTCAGAGTTTCATTAATCTGCCATATGTATCTGCCACCCTTTTAATATGAACTGTTGTTCGGTCGCACTTCACTGAAAGAATCAATTGGCACTTTGCGCCTCACAATAGCAGGCTCTGACTTAGGTAATATCTGCATGTATTCCCCTGGCAGGGAAGTGGTATGAACTGTGGAGAATGTTCAGGAGGGAAGATTGAGAGAGATGGAGGGCAAAATGGAAAACAAGTTTCGTAGATGATGACAGGGAAGACAGACAAGTAGGCAGGCAGACACAGACACTTTGAACCAGCTGATACACCGCTTGGTTAATGTACCTATGTGTCTGCGCGTGCGCGTGGCTGCGTGCATGCGCACGCATTTATGCAAATGCTAGCGGTGAGATAATTCTGCGTGGGCACACAACCCACGCAGTGAGGGAACATCGCTTGGCTTTCACAGGTACAGATCCCCAGGGACGAGGACAGATAGACAGGCAGATGGAGAGACAGGCGGTCATAAGCAGCTTAGTGCAGAGGTTCTCAAACCTTTTTATTTCCAAGAAACCACACACTGATCCCCATTTCCCGGGACCCCCTTTCAACAGATTTTGTCCCAGAAACCCCCACCTGAGCGGATTTTTTTTTTGTTTGTTTTTCATATGTGAGTTAGCGGTGATTGGAAATAGTCTGCATGGCAGATGAGGAGATTACAGTTTTGAGAGCAAAAACAGTGTGATGATACAGTTTAAAAAATAAATGCAATATTGAGGAGCTATTATACATAGTTTACCGCTTTAACAGGGGCTTCTTTGGGAATGCCCCAAGGACCCCAGACTCCACTTTGAGAGGCACCAAGCTAGACAGACAAGTGAACAGAGAGTTAGGCAGGTGGACATAAAATTTGAACTGACAAGCTTTTAGGGAGTGACATGAAAGCTACTGGGCAAACACAGAGACAGGTCTGAGGAGGCAGACAGAGAGGCCGACAGGTACGGCTCAATTTCACTTATGCCATTTTGCATTCCCAATTCCCAGTTCAAATTAAAGCGAACGCTTACAAGGAGGCACAAAAACAGACATTAGCAGGCAAGCAGATGGAGAGACAGACAGACAACGCCAGACAGATGCAAAATGGCCATCGCAAAATGGCTGCAGAGGGGAACTATGACATCAACAAAAAGTGAATGGAGAGGCCAGACAGATGGTGAGGGAGGCGGATGGAAAGACATGCTGGCAGATCACACAGACAGACAGTCTTGAAGTCTTTATGGGTTCAAAATATGAGGCCTGATCTGAATGAGATCCAATGCTCCTGGATGTGGATTGGAACAAATCTGCCAAAAAAAATCTGAGGAACACAGCCAACAGACTGTGTAGAATCACTGGTTTGTGAACCTTAAGAGAATTTATTAAGAAAGCCAAAGAGACTAAAAACGAGAGTTGCTGAAAGTCTGGTGGCTGCAGTTAAAATATAAATTGACATAAATGCATGGTTACTTTTGGTTTAAACAATAGAAACAGATTCAGAATCAGAAATACTTTATTGATCCCTGAGAGGAAATTGGGTATGATGAGTTTGTGGTGTGTTTCTAAAGTTTGTAAATGTTAAGTGTCATTTTGTCACTTTTTGGATCAGGTTTCAACTGACTTTTATGTAGTGGGGAAGCCTCACACACACATTTTGACCTATAATATTGCTATAGAAGCTAAACAAGAGGGCGCCGTTTACACTGCCATGGGGCACTCCAGGAGATATTTTTGAGCTGAAATATCAAAATCAGTGTGTTGGATTCTTGCAGAAAGACTGTTGACGAAGATTTTGGCAATTTTATCCCAAAATATTTGGCAGATAAGTGACATTTCAAAATCACCAGACGGGAGATACACATGACTCCTCATTTAAAACGCAACATATGGAGCTACTGTAGCAGGAATGGCTGCACATCTTGTTAACCTAATCAAATTGTATTGTGGGTAAGGGTTAGGCTTAGAAAACTGGACATGTAGCATTTTTACCTTCACGTTGATGATCGCGACATAGTTCTATACTGTTTCCACAGTGTGTGGGGATATCCACGGCCAGTTCTTTGACCTGATGAAGTTGTTCGAAGTGGGAGGTTCTCCTGCCAACACACGCTACCTCTTCCTAGGGGACTATGTGGACAGGGGCTACTTCAGTATCGAGGTAAGAGGGAACTTACTACTTAGTACTGCATATACTTCACTGTAACACACAAATTACTCAGAAAATGGTCCATTTCACTGACTGTTTACTGGCACAAAAGAGTTGCAAGCCTGATATTCACATAATGCTGATGCTTGAAATTTATATTATGTATTATGTCTATTATATACTACAGCTGGGTTTCAGTATTGATTTTTAAATTCTGTATTTAATGTGTTACACATGACAAGAGGTACTTACACGCTGATGGTAGCATTGACACTGACTATAGTATATCTTCATGGACAGGGACCAACCATCATCAGGATCAGCATTCACTAGTTACTCAGTAAATGGTTAAGTTTAGCAGCCTATGGCCACCTGTAGGTTGTTACAGTGATAGTGTTCACTAATGAGTATATAATACTATTATGAATGGTAACCAGTTGGAGACATTTGGCAATCATAAACTTTTTGACATGTTTCATGATTACTCAGGTTTATTAGATATACAGTGGAGGGGTGGAAATGCATCACAGTACATGAGTGTGAGTCCAAAACAGTGCAAGCACATGGCGTATGTTTTAGTGTGCTGAGCCACCGGGACACCATGGGCATGTTACACAGCGGGCATAAGGGATCCCAGTGACACGGAATATTGGAGTGTGGAGGGGAGGGAGCAATATTTAGGCCACCTTCGTTGCACCTCAAGGGCACATGGAGAGGGGAGACTTAATGTAGAGCAGCGATGCTACTGTGTCAAGGTGAGAGAACACCTTCTGAAACATTTGCAGGGTCCACCCCCTCATGAGATGGCAGGAATGAGAGAATGTAGGTTTGACGATTTCAAATCTATTGAGGCTCAGATAAAATAAAAAAACATCCATGATCAAAAAGCAGGCATTTTTGAACAATGCTAGTGTGGCATTTTTTAGACATTTTTCATCTACAGACAAACAGTTTGCTTTGACAGACATAGTATTTTATGCTGGACACATACTGTTTTTCTATTTTTTTTGAATGAATGAATTATGCACCAAACCTGACAGAATTTTGAAGGTGAATTTTGAAGGTGCACAGAGGGTAAAAAAAGAATGATTTCATCGGGACAGTGTAAGTTGGGATGATTCTGGTCAAAGTGTGAGTCTATCTTTAGACCAGGTATGAGATCAATTCACTTCCGTTCTAGCAATTTGGAGAGTGGATTTTTTTTCAGAAAAGAAATTGCATATAATGGCTCCGTCATTATTCTTTGTATTAGCCTTTGAATTTCCATTTTGAATTAAATTTCCTCAAAAGGTCTATATTTAGAATGACACTACTTACCCTACTGCACCATAAATCCAAAAAGTTTTAGTTTAGCTTAAAATAGTAAGTAAACTCTTTTTCACATATTTGAAGCAGGATAAACAGTTTTGTGTACCCTGCACTCCATCTCTGATTAGTATTTAGTCTTTTTCCATTAAGCTGCTTCATTTTAAGCCTTTTTAAAACCGTGTTTATGCTTTCTCTCCCTTGGTAAACCATTAGTGTGTATTGTACCTGTGGTCGCTGAAAATCCTCTACCCAAAGACACTCTTTCTTCTACGGGGAAACCATGAATGTAGACATCTGACAGAATATTTCACCTTCAAACAAGAATGTGAGTAGCTCTTGTGTTTCCTCCTGGTCCATACATCTCTCTTTCTCTCTCTCTCTGTGTTTCTGTTCTCTCTTACCTCTCTGTTGCTGTTTCCCTGGCACCCCACTACCTCACTTCCTTCCTTCCTTCCTTCCTTCCTTCCTCCATCTCTTACCTTTTTCAGTCACTGGCTAGCTCTGTCCTCCCTCCCTCCTCACACTCCAATCTATCCCTCCCCTACTCTTTCTCTCCATCCATCTCTTTCCCTCTTCCTCCCCACCCATCATCTCTCTCTCTCTCCCTCTCTCTCTCCCACTCTCTCTCTCTCTATCTCTCTCTCACTCTCTCTCTCTCTCCTCTGCCAATGAGTTTCAGTGTCCTGTCCGAGAGTGGGTGATTAGCGGCAAATTAATTTGGCCCTTAATGATTGGCTCAGGGACTTGCTCCTCTGTGTCTGATTGGCCAAGGGACGAGGAAGCTAATTTCCCTTGGTGCTCATGGCGAATAGTGGGCGCCCTCAATTACCATCTGCTGTGTGTGTGTACCACAAGTGTGTGTATGTGTGTACAATGACTGTATGTGCATGCGTGTGCAAGTGCGTTCTTAAGTGTTTGAGAGTGTGTGTGTGTGTGTGTGTGTGTGTGTGTGTGTGTGTGTGTGTGTGTGTGTGTGTGTGTGTGTGTGTGTGTGTGTGTGGAATGAACTGACAACTGGTGGACAAGCAATAATGAGCTCTTGCTCCACACAAGGCAGATGGAGAGGTTGACAAACACATACACTGTCTCACACGCACACACACACAGACACACTCTCACACACACATACACACACACACACACAAACAAAAGTTGGCTACTGTACAGTGGTACTCCACAATACTAGCTTTGATCTAGTGTGTGTGTATGTGTAGTTCTCATGTCCTCTTGGCTATCTCACACACTCTCTCCTGCTTCCTTCCTCTCTCTCACTCGCTCTCGCTCGCTCTCTCTCTCTCTCTCCCTCTCCTCCTTCTCCCTCCCTGCTCTTTACCTCTCCGTGTTCTCCCGTCTCCTCTCCTTTTATCAGCCTCTTCCTCTTCATGAAAGCATCCTTCTCCCTTCCTCTCCCCCCTCTCTCTCTCGCCCAACATCAACCATGCTGTTTTCCCTCTCCCTCCCTCCTATCTCTCCCTCCATCTCCTCTCCTATCTCCTTTCAGCTATTTTAATCCTGTGATATTGTTTTGTGTCAGATGCATTGTAACGCCCGTGTGTGAAATGTGCTTTAAAGATGCTGCGTGTTGGATTTCTTTATTGATGTCGCTGCCAAATCAAAGAGGTATTACATAAAATGAGACTATTCACCGTTACAGTGGCACCGCTCAGCTGCTTCATGACTCCATGTGGGTCAGATTCTGCACACAATTCTCACTGAAAACAGCACTGCCTGTAAATTATAGCTCGATATTTCAAAAAATACACTCGTAAGTCCTTTTTGTATAGGGTCTTCAACCACAGTTCTACTTTCTGTAAGCAAGTAGTATTGGTCAAAATGTAGGACTTTTTTTCCTGGTGAGTGGCATTTCGACATCAGCTGAGAGGAGATATGCAGGTCATATGGGGCTAACGCAGAAGGCAATGTGTTGTGTGAAAATCACACATTAGCGCCTCGAAACACAAGTGATCAAAATGATTTCTTCAAATGAGCTCTGTGTGTAAATACTTTAGCCAGGCAAGGACTTTATGTTCATTAAAGTGTCTCCTGTACAGTCTGGATGCATGAATTATTTCTTGGTTTAAAGACAGTAGAGTTTGCATGTGATATTTAACAGTCACCCTGCAAGCGACAGAGACCGCTGGCTGTTTCAAAGCATGTCAAAATGCACTGAGGCGGCTCTTCTTTGTCTGAAGTCTTGAAATATCTCCCCCAACCACCTCCAGGTAAGATCAAGTACTCAGAGCAGGTGTACGATTCCTGTATGGAGGCGTTTGATTGCTTGCCCCTGGCAGCCCTGATGAACCAGCAGTTCCTGTGTGTGCATGGGGGGCTTTCACCAGAGATCCACACACTGGACGACATCAAGAAGGTGCGACAACAACCACACACACACACACACACACACACACACACACAATCTTGCATAAGCAGTAATTTGTTGTTTGTTATATAACGTGTCTGTTAAACTCAGAATTGGCAGTTGCGTCCTGTCTTACCTTTTAAAATCAGGAGAACTCTCCAATTTGTTCTCCACTGAATGATCAGGGAATCCAAATCGCGAGGTTTTTGCCATTTCAGCAAGGAATGAGGATAGTTCTGTTTGAAATTTGGATCATTCATAGCCAATCTCACATGTAGGAGATTAAACAGTAAAAGTAACCAGTGGTGGAATGGATCTAAGTGCATTTACTCAAGTACTGTACAGTTTTGAGGTATTAATACTTTATGCTTTATGCTTATACTTTACTTTATGCTTCACTACATTTATTTTGCAGTTACTAGTTACTTTGTAGATTTAATACAAATTATAAATCAACAAATAAATTCTGACATATTTTATGGGTTAAACTACCCATTACTTTATAAAGCAATTAGAATCAGCCCCATCTATACCAGCTGTGACATTACAGCGATGAAAACTTTAATGCATCAATAATTATAGTTCAATAACTTAATATATATGATTCGCAGTGTGGCGCTCTTAATGGGCCACTCTGCATTACTTTTGCAACTTTAAGTATATTTTGATACTAATACTTTTGTACTTTTTCTGAAGTAAAATTTTGAATGCAGGACACTTACTTGTAACAAAGTATTTTCACACTGTGGTACAGCTACTTTTACTTAAGTAAAAGATCTGAATACTTCCACCTTCCACTACTGAAGTAATATAATATAATTTTATTTGTGAAATATTAAAAGGTATTTGTTGCATTACACATCACCAGGAAAAGTCATAAAAGGACTGTAACATGTGAATTATGTGTTACACACACACACACACACACACACACACACACACACACTTTAATTTTTTGTCTTTATGCTAGTATTTGCTGTGCATGCAGAGGATCCACAGACAACAAGAAAGCACACAGATGAAAGAGACACACATGCACTGCTGCATGCAATGCACGGCAATACAAAACACAAAGGCATACACATGAACACAGAGACATGAGAACACACACTTCCTCATCTAATGGCAGTGTTTCCATGGTGAATCTCGTGGTGTGACATCTTCTCCCTCCTGTGTGGTGAGGGTTGCCATGGAGATGCTCTGCTCTGACAGCATGTGTATGTGTGTGTGTGCCTGTATGTTTGCTTTTCTGTCTCCTCCCGTTTTATGCTATATGTGTTTGTGTGCATGTTTTTCTGGTTTTTGTTAATGCATGGGGTATTGCATATGTGTGAGAGTTGCTGCGTGTTTCTGTGAATTTCTCTGTGGCTTTGTGTGTGTGTGTGTGTGTGTGTGTGTGTGTGTGTGTGTGTGTGTGTGTGACCATTCGTGCTTCTGTAAGTACATGTTTCTATATTTCTGTGCATCTTTCTGTGTGTGTCTTTGTGTGTCTAACCGTGTGTGTGTGTGTGTGTGTGTGTGTGTGTTGTATGGCCTAGTTGGACCGGTTCAAGGAGCCCCCAGCTTTTGGGCCCATGTGCGACCTGTTGTGGGCCGACCCTCTGGAAGACTTTGGCAATGAGAAGACCCAGGAGTACTTTGGCCACAACACAGTCAGAGGCTGCTCCTACTTTTACAGGTACACTACCTGCCCCAGCGCGAACACACACACACACACACACACACATGCATAACACACAGTTATGCTAACCCACGACAAAAATACACAGACACAGCGTATGTGTGTCTATAGTAGCCCATGGGGGTTGAAAACCTGACCTATTTTTCATGAGATCCATGTTGACAAAAAAAATATGAAAAAGGAGTGTTTTTTTTGTAATTTACAAGAAAAATCTACTGCTGAATTGCTTGATCCCTGTTTGGAGACGAAGTCTAGACACCGTAGATCCTTGTTGTTTCCAAACCCCACAAATCTCCACTAACCCAGATATCCAAACAGCCAGAGTGAATGCAATATTCAGCGATACAAAACACACATTAAGAATGCCGCTCTTTGAAATCGCTAGTTGACACATGGCAGCGGGAAGCACAGCCAGAAATGAGACTGGCTTCTCAAATGCGTCCCCGTGCGCATTTGATAGTTTTCAATAAGTTGATGGGCTCATTCAGTGTGTTTTGATCGTCTGGGTGCCTCATGAATGCCTGGTGTTCACCACCGCCGGAGGCTAGCAAGGACCGACTTCTCGCCTCCAGATGGAGAAAGAAAAAAAAAAAAAAAAGCAGCGCTGGCACAGGAATGTAATAAGTTTTAGGTGGACATTAAGCTATTGGATTGGGAGTGCGGTGACGGAAACAGAGAGACGCTTCCTGCATCATTACATCGCATCCAAGATCCAATAACAATCACTGGGATGTGCGCAAGAGACAGAAAAATCTTGGCTAGTTTACACTCACACACTCACACACACACACTCAAATACATATACACATAAACACAGCACACACACACACACACACACACAGTTCCGTTTCAGCATGAAACGATATCCCACAATCCCCAGGGAGACTGCACGGTTCTGTTGCTATGACGACTGGCTACTCCTGCCAGATATGGAGTGATATTAAGATACAGTGAGGGAAAGGGGGAGAGCAACATAGGAGTGATGCTGGGGGGGGCGGAGGTAGAAGATGAGAGATGGGGGGGAGGTAAAAATGGAGGGATGTAAAGAAGACAGAGGCTGTGGTTGGAAGACAGATGGAGCGTCGGTCCGGCAGCGGCTGTGCTCCTCGTGCTCGGCGCTCTGTGTTGTGACATGTTATGTGCTGGGAACACACAGGCTTTCTATGTTTAGCCGACGCAGCATCAATCGACAAACTAGTGTATTCTGCCCCCACAGCACCGCAGCCGCCATGAGCCCCGCGCGGGTCTGCCTGGGCCCGGCGCCGCCCCCTGCTGGTCTGAATCACACATGACGCTCAAAAAAAACACGAGGCCCTGTTCTGTCACAAAGTGGTGGACTGCAAATACTGCCATCTGTTTTCTGGCCTTCAGAGAGAGCCCTCCCTGTTTACAGCACTTACTTACTTTCAGCCTAAACCGGCAGCTGTGATATGATGACGCATCGCATGCATGTTGGTTTTAGGTAGGCTGGCTTTTATGTGATCTTTTAAATAAGATTTCCACCTTTTTTCTTTCTGCATGCCCTTCCTCTCTCTCTCTCTCTCTCTCTCTCTCTGTCTCTCTCCCTCTCTCTGTCCCCAGTTACCCGGCGGTGTGTGAGTTTCTACAGACCAACAACCTGCTGTCAATCATCAGAGCGCACGAAGCACAGGATGCTGGGTAAGCTGCTGCCGCTGACTGACATTGCTCGGTCCATCTCTCGGCTTAAAAGGGAACACCACTTAATTTAATGGCTTTACTTTGAAATTTTGTGTTCTGAGCTGTTATTTTTCTTTGTCAGGAAATTGCCACATTATGGAGGAAAGGTCCTGCGTTTTTCCTTCTGTCACCCCCAGGATGGGTCATTATCATTGTTAGCATTTATTATCAAAAGATGACAACGTCTGACGGGGCCTGTTGGTTTCACAGAGGCGCTGTAATGATGTAAACACGATGTTTTTAGGTTAACAAACGTGTCTGCCGAGGGCGAACAGCAGAGTCACTTCCACATCTCCCAAGACTTGCAAACGAAATAGTGGATGTAAAAAATCTCGTCACTTATCCACTAAGACACTTGAAAGTCTAAACACAATATAGGCCATTTGACTTGAAGGCTGCATTAACCCGAGAGTGATCCTTGTGCTTTTGTCATGATGTGTGCACGAGTTTGTCTGCTGGACATCTGGGAAACCAAACAATCCATGGAAGTTTTTTGGCTCGCCTGCCAGGGAGAGATAAGCTAAATTAAAACCTGCCTCGAGTCATTTTTACCAGCCTAAATAATTAATATGCATCTTCCATTGAAACATGCTACCCCACCTGATTCTATTTGCACATTCATACACTTGATCAAGCTTGTAACTCATCATGTGACTCCTCATGTAAGGATAACATTAAGTGTCAGCTAATATTAGATTAGATAACCACCCAAGCAGGTTTGCCTGTAATATGTTGTGTAGAGCAGGGGTAACTGGGAAACCAATAAGGAGCCTGGCTGACACAAAGGCTCTATTTTGCTTTAATCTGATTGGTTCTCAGTACCAGAGAATGTGTACAGTGGTTAATGCCTGTGTGCACTTGCCTACCGACAATACACTTACACCTCTATGGTAAACAGGTCATGGGCACAGGTTTGGGGGTGGCAGGTTTGTTTTGCACGCATTAATTTCACTTAAACCTTCAATGTGATTAGTGATGGTTATTGAACCCCTGCTAGTAGAGTCTGCTTGTGGCTTTCTTCGCCGTGGTTAGCTCTAAATTTTTGTCTTTTAACAAATTTTCTGTGCTCGTGTTCATTTGCATGCCCAGTCTCAGTAAATTCCTTGCGTACGTGGGACTAAATGCACCCACGCTTGCTTTGACTGAGCCCATGTTATTCGATCCGGGCCAAAACATCAGCATGTTAACATATCCCTGTATGAATCCGCATTTGTTATCCCGCATTTGTCTTCTCAAGTGCCTTGCTCAAGGGCGCTTCAGCTTTATACATTCCCTCTGCCCCATCAGATTCTCCCAGCTATTCCCAGGATCGCAACTTTGCAACTGAGAGCTTGTTTCTCGAGCGTTCAGCCAGCCGCTGTCTGGTTTAGAGAACTCTGAGGCAAACTGTCTCATGTTTTTCTGGCATTAGGCCTGCTTCTTGTTTTATACGTGGGCGGTTTATGTTTTTTTTCTCCTTCCTCAGGTACCGTATGTACCGGAAGAGTCAGACTACAGGTTTCCCCTCTCTCATCACCATCTTCTCTGCTCCAAACTACCTGGACGTCTACAACAACAAAGGTCTGAGACATGCACACACACACACACTCACACACACACGCACAGCCACAGCCACAGAATCGCAGAGTGATCAGAAAAATGTACATTCCTGGGAATTATTGTGAAACATGTGTGATTCCTTATTGAAAAATAGACACAAACACAAGTCAAATATGATGACTGACAGAACTTGATAGATAATTATGATTTTATTCTATTGTATAGTTCATGGTTTTCAAGCCAAATACTCAATCATCTGAAGATGGTTTGATTTTATAAATTGCTGATTGTTGATTCTCAAAAATGTACCTTTTTGTGGAATGCTTTGAGAGTAGTGTTTCTGATAAACAGTCAGTTAAGTTGCCGAAGAACAAACAAACATGCTAACTAACCCAAATATGCAAGCACTAATGTGTATGTGTGTGTGTGTGTGTGTGTGTCCAGCGGCGGTGTTGAAGTATGAGAACAACGTGATGAACATCCGTCAGTTCAACTGCTCTCCTCACCCCTACTGGCTGCCCAACTTCATGGACGTCTTCACCTGGTCTCTGCCTTTTGTGGGAGAGAAAGGTAGACAGCCCACTCTCTCTCACTCTCTCGCTCTCTCTCTCTCTCTCTCTCTCTCTCTCTCTCTCTCACACACACACACTCATACACACTCACTCACACTATCTCCATCTCTCTCACTGACACTCCACACACCATCCACACAGACACATGCACACACATTTTTGTTCAGAACCTTGCTCTGACAACCTCACCCACACACATATTGCTTTTCTTCTACAACACACACACACACACACACACACGCACAGTTTCTGTATTTATCTTGCTCTTGCTTGTATTTAGCACACGCACACACCCTCTCTTGCTCTTTAAATGCACATCCTCGGGTCAGGTTGTGTCCAGGTTTTGGGGCGCCTGGCCGGCTGATCATCTTCACAGTGTAGCGATCAGAGCACAGGCACCAAAATCATTCACGTGTTCCCGGCAGATCTTTGGATGCAGTGATCCATGCTAACACTTTAATGTACACTACAGTTTGCTGAGTGATAGGAGCAAAAGCCACCAGCATATCCATGGCAGTAACAGTGACCTTTTAGTCATAAAAATGTCAGTGGTTTTTCGCATGCAGCTTGTAGTGTCATTAAAAACACCAGGACAGCTGATGTGTCTGGGTTTATGTTTTGTTTTTTTTTACTTCTATTTCAGGTGAGCAAACTTATATTTATACTGATTTCTAGCTACGTGCAGATTTTCACATCTATTTCACTTCCTGTAGAAACAGGGGAAGTATTCCTTTATAGTTCAAAGAGGAGATTATTTTAATGCCATATTTCTTGCAAATTTTACCCATTTCCTAAACAAAACCACCAAACCCGGCCATGTTCCATTTAAGGAGTTTGCATTTAGTTGTACAGCTGCTACAGCTGCTCTCAGTTTCCCTTTTTTTGAGATAACGCTAACAGCTACTACCACTGCACGCAGTGTATGCCAAAATGTTGGCATGGAGTCAGCTTTTTTTAAAACATAGTTTTTGATTAAGTGTTCTTGTTGCAGCCTATTAATGTTCAAAGTTCATGCTGAAGTGCTTATCGTATGTATGTTTAAGTGTCAGCATGCAGCATCAGAGAAAACGATTTTGCTGAGGAAACACAGACTTTGTTGTCTGTATTCTCATCGTTTAACGGGTCATTTGACTAATAGGACAAAACTGTTGTCCCTAAAACTAAGTGAGTTCACTGAAAGACATTTATGGCATTGAGTGAACATGGTGAGAAGAACAGCTACCAGCGTACACGAAATGACAGATACTTTCAGAGCATTGTTTATTTGTTTTGAGTTATTTATATGCATTTTGTACTTAAAATCACGTATAAAAATCGAGAAATGTATTAGAAATTAAGAATGGAGAGTAAACACAACCTATAGGGATAAATATATATATATATATATATGCTTACTTAAACCTGAGTTTAGTTGGCTTTACTACTGTACATCCTCGGTTATGTCTAAGTGTGTGTCTGTGCTCCTCTGCAGTGACTGAGATGCTGGTTAATGTCCTGAGTATCTGCTCTGACGATGAACTCATGAATGATGGAGACGAGATCTTCGATGGTATGTAGCGTTGGAGTGATTACAGATTAGTAACAGTCATGCCTCGCTGATACAAAATATCAGTAATTATAGAATAATGGCGTCTTATTTAAGTGTTTGGATTGGAGAAAGGCAAGTGTGGAGCCAGGAAAGTGTTGACGATGTGTGGAACTTGAAATGAGAGTTGATGATGACTGTAAATTGTAGTAATAGGTTTAAGTCTGCAAATGGGAAAAGAATCCAACGATTCTCTTGAATTTTGAGTCAAAGTAACTCAAATTTACATGCAAGTAGGAATCACGCTAATCAGTTTGAATATTCCAGTGGATTACATTACCGATGACAACTTTAAGCAGGTAATCTGAATTAATTTTGAAACCTTCTCCACCCGGATGTCAAGTCTGGCCGCAGAGCAGCTGAGTTGCTCTACACTCTTTGAATCTGAATGATATAATGAAAAAACTCCCAGGCTAGTTGCATACTAGTGGTGTCAAATTATCGCGTTAATTGAGATTAATTAATTACAGTCATATTTAGCGCGTTATGTTTTTTAATCGAGTTAATCTAATTTTTAATCTCTAATTTTACTTTTTATAAAATCGGTTTGTAGGCGTTGGGCTTCCTGTGCTTAAGTTGTTGGGGGTGGAAAACAATGGTCAGTCACACCCTGAAGTGGACATTGATTGGCTGTCATTGTGTTTGTGCCGGCCTGTCACTGGCCCGGTGGCCTGCCCGTCTTTTTTTTTTTTTTTTTTTTTTTTTTTTTTGAAACAGGTCGCCGGCCAGGCCAATCAGCTGTCGGTCCGGTCCGGCTGGCCTCACCAGTCTGATCTTTTTTTTTTTTTTTTTTTTTTTTAAGTCAGAGAGACAGGCCAGGCCAATCAGAGGCCAGCAACCTGTGAAGAGGTCAAGACATGATTGGTTTGTTTTGATTAACACCCGCCCCAACAGTCCGAGTCCGTTGTAAACAGGCAGCGCATGTTGAGGAGGGGGTGTCGCGACTCGTGTGTGTGTGTGTGTCTGACTGTGGAGGAGAGGAGAGGAGGTGGAAGAAAAGGTTGCGTGATCGAAGTTAATACATTACCGTATTCATCCGAATATAAGACGATATTTTTTCCATTGAAAATGCCCTGAAAAAACGCCCTCGTCTAATATTGGGGTCTAAGCAAATATACATGTAGGCCTATTGTGCATATGTAAACCAGTAGGTAGGCTCGCCTGATGCCGCGATTACCGGCGAATGGCCGCATTGCGCAGTCATTGCAGCCGCGTATGAGCAAAAATTGATATGGCAGTAGGCTATGTGTGCGCCGCTCACCTGTCAGATCCGGCAGACCAGACCCGGTGCCTCGACCGGCTCGCCTGATGCCGACCGGTGGCTTTTTTATTCAAACAAGATTTTGTCCATATAATTTTTTTTTTTTCTCCAAAAAAGGGTCTTGAAAAAGAGGGGTCGTCCCCCCGAAGCGCATAGGACTGATCTGCTACAATAATGTAATGAATTTAAAGGGAAATACCTCAAGTTCAGGGCTTTTCTCAGCAATTTTAGGTGAGATTAAAAAAGAGATTAATTAGATCAATTAATTACAGATCATAATTAATTAATCTCTCAATTTTTTTAATCTCTTGACACCACTATTGCATACATTTCAAACCAGCAGCATATGCTTGAGTATTGATGCGATTTCATAATGAAAGGTCACACTGATTGTTTGGTTTTATCATCAACTCTCTTCCAGCCAATGCAGCAGCCGCCAGGAAAGAGGTGATCAAAAACAAGATCCGTGCCATTGGGAAGATGGCCAAAATGTTCTCTGTGCTACGGTGAGGCCATCTCTGGTTGTGTGTGTGTGTCCGTGTGCGAGCATGTGCCTCGATAGAGTGTCTTGCTTTTTAGTTTTGCAGGAATTAATCAGCAATTTCCAAACTGACCAATCCCAAATGCAAACCAGCCGGCTGTAGCTTAGTGAGTGTGTTCAGACGTTTATGCTGCCGAACCCAAAACAGGACAGAGCCACACTCCTCCTCTGGACACACCTGACGACTGTCCCACCACACACACATGAAATGGGCAAACTAAGAGTGAACATTATGAGCTGAGCCTGATCAGAGCTCTGCTTCACTTGTAAGTGGTAAACAGGACAGCTAATTGAGCCGGGCGTTGCCCGGGTGACACCAACACCTTCCTGTCCAGACGTGCAGATTCAGCCGAAGATGTAGAACATTTTGATATATATTTGTCCTGAGTGAGGGGAAAAAAGTCCC